>NC_044348.1:35401122-35716122 GCF_007364275.1 Archocentrus centrarchus
AGCAAATGAAAATTTGTATAGCTTCCACAAAAGTAGTTTCTCCGAAATGCATGAAAATTTGTTTCATCATCCTGATCAAAAAAATCATGCTCATCAACCATGCTCTATTTTGCACGATACAGCCGTGACCACGCCCCAAATACTGCATTGGGTTTTATGGAGAGCAAAAGATTTAGTTTCACAGAAATGTATGAAATTGATTACAGACATTCTGCACACCATCGCAATCAAAAAAACTCAGAGTGAGCCACGGGTCGACGCGCGCTGGGTGCCAGGGCCTGATCATCACCGCTTGCGGTTTTAATTTATTATTATTATTATTATTTACACAGTTCACATTCAGTTTAATACTAAGGATGCTTGTGCTGAGTTTTTGGAGGAGGCCGGGGTTTTTAGTTCCCCGTCGGGGTCAGGGGCGGTGGGTCGGTCCTGGCCCGCAGGCCGTTTCTCTGTATTTGATCCACGAGAAACAGCAGAAACTTGAACTCAGTCATCGTTAAAGGAGAAAAGGGAGTGCTGTATTCTGTAAATCATCACTGATGACAAAGATGAAGGAGCTTTTAATTTTTAGGCTTCAGGGCTGAATAAATACAGGCTGTTCTAACTTTAAATTTTATCTACATTTACATTTTTTTAATCTCCTGTGTTTGTGGTTTTTATGCCACATTAAATGAAGTCTTGAGAAATAAACTATAAATCAAGTTCAACACATCCAGATTATCAGGCTTCTCAACCTCGTCTCTTCATCAGGAAAACAGACCTGGCAACAGCTGAGTTTCCAGGAAGGAAAATACTCAGTTTCTTTACTGCTTCATGTTCATCCCAGTGAAAATGCACCAATCAAAAGTCAAGTCCAGAAGTACTCTTAATCTGCTGAGTTATTTCAGTGACAAAATGGAAGAGGGTCACTGATGACCGCCATCAAAGTGCCACCTACTGAGGGGTGGACGTAAAAAGTCTCAGTATTATTTATTTAGTACATAAAGCACTGAAACAGCTGTAAAACAAGGTGACACACATTTATGCAGTACTGAGCACACTTCAGAGATACATGTACTTTACTAACACTTATTTAATCGATAAAGGTGGAAAACCCTCACTGACAGCTAAAGGGACCGCAGGCCAAAATGGCTCCAAACTACCTGTTTAATCTCTGACGTCATAAATGATTTAAGAGGCCTTAATCTGACTCTGTGAGAATAAAGTAAAAATATAAGATTTCCCTCTAACATGGAGCAGAAGGATACAGTAGCATAAATCGCTCTATATTATAAGTACTCCATATTATAGTATTTTTGTGCAGTGTTACAGTACATCACAGACAGCAGGTATAATTTTACTGCTGTTTAAAAACTCTGTGCACTGATTGGTTGTTGCAGTAAAACAAACAGTCTGAGGGTGTTTCAGGTTCTGTTACTCTGCAAAGTGATGAGTAACTGTGGCTGTCAGAGGCAGCAAAGAGGTGGAAGCAGGTAGAATAAAGAAGCACACAGGCAGCCGGGTTCATTCAGAAAAACACGCCTCACATTTATTGACTCTTAGTTCTGTGGGCAGAAGCCAAAGCTAACACACTTGGCACAAAGACAGATACGATTCATTGGATTTTTCCAAACAACAGCCCGAATCACAGGCCAGACTAAAACAGTGGGAACAGACAGAAAGTCGATGCTGTGCAGAACATTCCTGCACGTCAGTGATTCAGACATCGCTGCAGCGACGATCAGTAGGACACACCGAGCTCACCCACGGCGTCCGCTCCAGGTTCAAGTATCTTTACAGAGCGTGGGCCTCTGCAAGCAGCAACATGTCGTCTGTTATCAGGGCTGCGCTGTGAGGCGGCAGCAGAGACGAGACCGATCACAGCAGCCTGCTTCGGCCTGCTTCAGCCTGCTTCAGCCGCTCGGCTCATGCTTCGCTCTGTCTCAGCTCAGGACTTTGCACATCAGCCATTCACACACGGAGCGACTTTTTCAGCAGGAGGAGCTGTTTCGGTTTGCATTCATGTCACATGGGAGACTTTTCGGAGCTTAGGCCAGCTCAGGCCTGAGGCGCAGCTAAGAAGGAAACAGTGAAGAAGAAAGGCGAAACAAATACAGCAGCTGACATATTCAATGTCTAAATGATCGATTATGATTTGGATGGTTCATGTTTGGGGCACTGCTTTCACTAACTCAGGAGTCTGCATTCCTCTCTCTGAGTGTTTATCAATATATTTATATATTTATCAGCTATTAAGGAAAAGCTGACTCATTTTTGACAAGTACTCAAAATATTCTCCAAAACAAAGCAGAGAGCGTCTGCAGCCCTCTTACAGCTGAGATGCTCTCAGAAGCTTTCCTTCCTCATTTTTAATTTTAAAAAATGTATTTGATGGCATTTAGTTGAAGCACCTCTGGCCCTGATTAGAACACATTATTAGCTGTGGTTAGCAGCATGTGGGGATCCTAAAAGCAATCAGGTTTCTGAGTGAACGTTATACTTGTTTGTTTGTGCTGCTGGTGTGGAACAAATGACCCTCAGGGGATCATAAAGATCCCCGATTGATTGATTGGTTGAAAAGATGCCAACAGGTGATAACAGCTTCAAATGACAGGATATTTGTCAGGAAGTCCTGTGGAGGTATTTTATCAGAGATGAGAAACAGCGTCAGTACTCACTTATTATATTGTAGTCTAAATTTATTAAACAGCTGAGCCACACTGGTCACATAGCAGCTCCTATAGAGCAAAACCATCACACACCTTCTTCTGTAACTCATCCAACACCAAGAGAGTCCGAAGAGTTTTTACCCGAATATTGTTCAATAATCCAGAAACGGTATCTTTATGACTGAGGTCATTAAAGCTATATAGGTGTGAAAAAACAGTTTAAACAAAGGTAAAATTAACATATGTTAGACACTTTTGTGTTCTCACATATGAAAATTACAAAAATAAAATTAGGTTGTCAGTGCAGCCTACCTGGGCAGGTATCGGCATATTTACTGAGGTTGGGATGTTTGCATTACTGCGAGGCTCTCGCCTTTGCAAAGAGTTTTATTTGTACAGTAGTACCTGTAATAACACGAAACCCTAACAGTAGTTTGAATGTTAGGCGATGGTAACCTGTGGTAGCTGGATTGGATATGCACCTTCCATGTGACATGAACACAGTATTTGCAGCAGTTTACATGTAGCGCCCTCTTTCTGACACATTGTGAATCACAGGTTAGCTCTAAATTAGGGACTGTGTGTCAAAGCCGGATTAGCCTCTGGGTTCTGAAAAGTGAAGCCAAAGCAGAGCGGCATTCTTTCTAATGACCAGCAGGGGGCGACTCATCTGGTTGTAAAAAACAAGTCTATTGTATCATGCGGCATGTGTTTACACGCACCAGTAAACACCTTCCTGAGGGGGTGTAGTCTACATCTCTGGTCCTAAGCATGGAGTGGTTCAGGGCGTGGCTAAATTGTCATTACTTGCTCAGCACGAAGGACTCAAGGCTTCAAAACAGAATTTCACAAACCAGTGGGTCGCTTGATGCCATCTTTTATATACAGTCTATGGATACAATATGAGCTTCTGTGCAAACCAGAACTCACGAGAGCTGTTTCATTTATTTATTTGTTGTTCTGTGTGCGTTCTGAATTGAGAGGCTGACAGGACATCAAGGCTGAAGCTCAGCGGCTGCAGAGGCTGCAGATCTGGGATCAGCTGAAGGAGCAAAAGCAGCTCTGACGTTAAGGCAAAAAATATTCCTTTGGCAAAACAAGAGAAAACTAAAGAAATGGTCACACGAACACGTCTGCCTGCTGGTGGGATGGAAACCCGAGGACGGCCCAGAGGCTGTCCTCCACCTACACACACACAGAAACACACAGACACACAAAGTCGACACAAACACTGAATCAACACGCAGCTGAACACAGACAGAGTAAGGCAGTACAGACTGATGCACGCCGTAAGAAATGTTCACACACTTTGGTCATTTAAAATAAACTACTCTGTAGATTCTAAATATCTGCAGTTTACAAAATACATCTGTAGATTTTACTGTTTACGAGCAGCTTTGACAGAATAAATACACATTCAGACTCGTAGGTGCAAGTTTGCGAAGAAATCTGACCTTAAAAAGCTCCTACCAGCTCTGGTTAAAGGGTGGCAGCAGGTGGAGGTGTGCACACCTTTATCCTTAACCCCTCTGTGCAGCAGCAGCGCCCCCTGCTGTTTGTTTGTTTCAGGTCTTTTTTCCCAGCTGGGTGTTTCAGTGAGAGATTAAAGGGCATTTAAAGGAAAACTCTTTGAATTTGTGAACACGTGATTAATAAAACATGTTAAAGTGAGAAGCATTAAATGAATGCAATCAGGCCCAAATCAGCAACTGCAGAGAGGGGTTCGAATGCACTTTACTACAACCAAAGGTGCTATTTGATTGTTTCAGTCATAATTTGTGGTTATATTGTACTCACTGTGTGGCTTGATAATAACTCCTGCACTTTGTAATAAAATGTTGAGGTAACTGAATAAAATATCTGCTGCTGTATGAAATAAGCCCTAAGTTGTAATAAAGTAGACCTCCTCCATCAGTTATTGTGCACCTGCAGCAGGAATATTCTGATAAGTCGTGACATAAATAGAAACTGCAGATTTGATCAATAATGCACAGATTTCCCTACAGCAGAGCAGCAGCAGTGACTTGATTCTGTCCATGAGGCCAAACAGAGGTCAGAAGTTACAGGACACGAAGTTCAGACTCAAACAGCGAAAGCAAACCACAGAGCTCCACCGTCCCAGGCGGAGGCAGAAGTTTTGTTTCGGACGTTCTGACAGGAAGTCTGCGTGGTGTGCTGTGACCCTGTTTAAATAACACCCATCCACTCTCAGCAGTGTGAGCCACTTTAAAGGTGTCTCAGTTTGTCCCCAGTGTGAGGAGACCCCCTCCTGCAGTGGGCAGCTACTCCAAGCTGTCTCTTCTATATGCATGTGTGTTGTTGTTACAGCGGCATCAACACAGTGGATGCTTCTGCATATCCCACACACTGCCACCTATTGGTCAGCCATGGGAAGTTGATTTTATCATTTTTGTTATTTGAATGTAATTAACAGGATCAGAGGCATACTAGCCAGCAGGAACAGCAGATCTGAGGGTGCAATATCACTTTCTGTTATCGGTTGTTAAACCATATTTCTCTGGTTCAAAGGTTAAAACGCGTGGTGTCTATCCGAGTGGATTTGTTTGTAACTCCATGAAAAAAAAAAAATCTTGCCTTTTTCATAATTTATGCATGAAAGGGTTAAATGATGATGAGCTAGAACATGTACGGGGCTGTGGCGTTAGCAGCAGAGTTTTTGTCTGTTAATCACAGGGTTGGTGGTTTGATTCCAGGCCCGAGTCCCTCCAGCTGGTGAACAGATAGTTATTGTTTTGTGGTCCCTCCACTTCTAAAATTAATCTGCAGAAAACCCTGAAAACAAACTTCTGACATGCTCTCCACCTTCCTCAGAGTCAATTAATCTGCCACTAAAATAGTTCCAAACAAATACACCAGGTCCTCCTGTTTATCTGATCCAGCTACAGAGAGCTGCTGGAAGGAATGACTAAACCTTCTCAGAGAGATTTAGGACTTCAGCAGAGCAGAGAGCCACAGACAGGACCTCAGCTAATTTATACAATTATGTCCTGAAACCACAAAGACCAGCAGCTTTCTGAGTCCCACCAGTCTGACCCCATTTTACCTGCTTTAAGGTAAAAAAAAAAACAATAGAAACAAAGGACTAAAGACAGGAAGTTGAAACCAAGGAGAGAGAAACCAACATGCTGCTGTTTGAGTCTAAACATGAGATTTGATGACAATGAAATTTGGACCATCAGACACTTTAAATGAACTGTTCACCTGCCTCTACCTTTTAATCTGAAAGGTTCCTGTAACAGCTGGTGCAGATTAAACCCAGCAGTGACCTCTGACCTCTGCGGATCGGTCACATGAAGCTCAGACTACAAGAGAGAAGATCAAATCTAAGAGTTGCAGCTGCGGGAGGATGGATGATGAGCTGGCTTCCTATTGGATGGCCCAACAGAAGCACATGATGTCTGCGCGTGTCTTGAAGCTGCTGAATGGTGGGAGTCCTGCCCTGCTCTGCAGGTGGCTGATGTTTCACTGATCTGGGCCCTGCTGTTACAGCTGGGTGGGCCCTCGGCTGTGAGGCTCAGGGGGGGGCGCTGTCACCAGGCTCCTCAGGTACACGCAGGGGGGCCTCCTCCTCCCGGAGCTGGGGGCTGAACCAGGCGGGTGGTGGAGGATGGTGGCAAGGGACCAGGAGGCTTCAGAGAAGACATGAGTGGCTGCATCTCTGGGGACACTCTCCCTTCCTCCTCCTCCTCCTCCTCCTCTTCCTTCTCCTTCTTTTTCTTCTTGTCTGGGAAGAGGAAGGAGCCCTGCGACACCTGAGCTCCAATGGAGAATGTGCTGCCTGCTGCACTGCCAGGTGGTGTGTAGGAGGCCGGGCGGGGTCCGCCCAGTCTGGAGAGGGCGCTCACCCGTGGGTGGACGGGCTCGGCAGGGGCCGGTGGTGAAGAAATGCTCTCCAGAGAGGAGATGCTCTGATTCCAGGCCTGCTGGAGGTCCACTGGGATGATCTTTGTGGCCTCCAAAGACACACAGGGGGGAGGCGAGCCCAGACTGCCCTTCCACGGCAAATGACTGTCTTCCCTGGTTGGTGAAGGGGGTGCAGGTGGTGGTGAGGGGGGTCCGGGTGGTGGTGGTGGTAGCAGAGGAATCTGGCACCCTTCCAGAGTTGCTGGGACTGAAAGAGGAGACAACAGCAGGACAGGTTCTGATCAGCAGATGCAGGAAGACTCAAAGGTTCCTACACCTTTAAGAAAAAGGAGGGCCTCCTGCTTTCCTTTGTTTACTCATCATTGTTTTTAATTCATGTGAGCTCAATTTAGGGTTCACCTCATAGACTGTAAATCAAAGTTGGTCATAGCCTCTGGGTCCAAGGATGAAGTGCTTTAAATCGGCATTCTTTCTAACAGCCAGCAGGGGCGGACTCCTCTGGTTTCTACAAGAAGTCTGTGTTAAAGTCTTTGACCCTATGACCCTAAAACTCACTTATTTGAAAATTATGGTCAATTTAGAAGAAAACAGACAATAACTGAAGAAATGCTTTAAAGTGTGTTTGCCTTATGATCAATAACATCACACACCATCGTTTATATCCAGATGTTTCTGTTGAGTCCATTTTACCTGATTGGGTCGCTGCTTTGGCGTATCAGCCTTCCTCGCCACGAAGTGATCCCAACGTCTTCGTCTTTCTCTGGGTCCGAATGTTCGGCTTTGCCCTCCTCCGGCTCCACGGGAACAACCACCGGATCTGCACACAGAGATTCACAGCTGCTGATGGGGGGGCGAATCAGCTGCTCAGTCTGCAGCTCACTGGCTGATCAATCTGATCATGTGACCTTATTAAATACTGAACGGCTCCTTTAAATAAAAGGATTCCATAAATAAATCTTCTGTAAAATGATGACAGGAATCTTTGATTGGTTGTTCAGAAAAACCGCAGGTGTAGGTGTGTCGGGAGGAGGAAAGGGCCCGCCGAGGCCGCTGCAGCTCTCTCAGCGTCGTTACCTTTGTCCTGCCAGCTGACGTTGCGTCTGGGTTTGTCGCCGCCGTCCTCCTTGACGTCGGATCCTCGCCGCTGTTGAAAGAGGAGAGAACAAACTCAGTCAGCCGCAGCGGGAAGCAGCCGGCCTTCAATCAGCAGCGCTCCGTCCTTCATGACAGACCGCGGCCAAAGCTTCCACACTGTAATCCAGCAGCTGCCTCACGGGCTCACGTTACAGTCAGGGGGCTGTTTGACAAACAGGAGTGTGTGTGTGTGTGTGTGTGTGTGTGTGTGTGTGTGCTGAAATCATGATTAAAACCTTTGAACTGTGTCTCTGCGTCACCGTCCCGGCGTGCTCAGCTGTGTATGAAACGTTTACAGAAGTCTAAAATACAGATTGTGGGTCCCGTCCAAACACCGATCCACCGCGGGTCCAATCTGTGGACGCCGCTGTGTCATTTAGAGGCTGTTAGTGGTTGAACAGGATCCTTTGTGAACACAGCTCCTGCTTTGCTTCAGAACATGTTTCTTTTCTTTTAAAGAAATCAGCAGGTAATTTTCCATCTGTAGACTTCAGTTTACTGCGCCTTCAGTCAGCACAGCTTCATGTTTGTGTGCATCAGTAACTAAATGAATAATCACATCTGTATAATCAGCCTCACCCACACAAAGCAAACAGTGAACCCTCGCTGATCCTTCCAGCTCACCCTCACATTATGAGACTGAGCTGCAAACGATCACTGCTTTCCTGAACTTACAGATATGCACACAATAAAAATGTAGAATTTGGAACAATGAAACCTGTACTGTGCAAAAAAAAAAAAAAGATGCATGATGAGCATTTATCCCAAAACCAGCCTGATGACAGTAAAGCAAAATCAGGCTGCTGAAGATCTGCGCACAGCTCAGTGACTCACTCACAGCTCAGTCAACATTAGTTATCGTCACACAACACGAGGTCGCACAATCAAACTGTCTACACAACATTCAGCCATAAAATGTTGATTTAACCCCTTAACTGGCAGCAAATAAAATCACCTGAAACACTACATAACACCCTCTGGTTATTATTGGCTCTGAACAACCCATTTCATAGCCTATTAATCGGCTGCGTCTGGTCCGCGGGCCGAATGAAGTGCATTTATATGGCAGGCTAGACCCGCCCCTTTTGACTGACACCTCATTCGGCCAATCATGTTAAGAAATGGGTTTCCCAGAGCCAATAATACTCAGAGGGCGTCACGTAGCTTTGTCAGGTGATTTGGTGCAGCCAGTTACATGATTGGCCGAATGACGTGTCAATAAAAATGGGAGGGTCTAGCCTGCCATATAAAAGAGACTACAAACGGCCCGTCACCGGGCCCTTGCCAGTTAAGGGGCTACGTCCATTTATAGTCTGACTGTGAACATGAAACCGAGGCAAACATATTCCAATTTTTCTCCATCACCACCAGGAGGCGTCTGATCATTCTGAAAACATCCAAGCAGAGCAACACTTTAAAAACAGAGGAAGCAGCAGGCTGATGCTGCCAGTCTGCACTCAGGAAACTGACTGAAAACATCCCTGAAAATGAGCCCAAATCCAGTCCATACCCAGAGCCGTGATTTCAGCATCAGAGCCAGCCTGCTTTACATGGAAAGTGGGGCAGACTAAACCCTGGACCAGCCTAAAACTGTATGTTAAAAACCTAGTGCTGAGCCCTGAGGAGGACACTCCTTTTCTGTGATTTCTATATAAACGTGTCTCACCTTCTTCAGGCTGCGCTCCTTCTTGTGCCGTTTGTATCGGGTGGATTTGAAGGTCTCCATGCGGCTCCTCATGTTCCTCTGAAACACCTCCCCGGTCCTGACGCTCCTTCTCCCCCAGCGGCATGAAGTGACGACTGTAGTGGGACTGATACTGAAACCAAGCACACCACGACTCAGTCAGAGATCAGGATCGGCCTCGGACACGCCAACACATTTCATCAGGAACAGCTAATCCCAGTGACCCCTGCTGCTCTGGTGTTCGCTGTTTTGGCTTTACAGCCTCTTTAAAGTTCTCAGTGATCCCTTTAGAGACCCTGAAACATCTTAAAATCCCTTTGAGTACCCTCTAGCACACTGTCCAGAGCTTTAAGCACACTGACCCGTCTCCTGGGTTTGTACAGGTTCCCAGCAAGGACATGGTGCGTCTCCATGTCCTCCTCCACTTTGGCTCCAGGAACGTTATCGATCACCTGGAGGTCCAGACACACACCGCTGCCGTTCTCCCGGCTGGAACAGACAAACATCAGCATCCATTCAGGTCATTCAGAGCAGAGAGTTTCATTCTTCAGTCTGAAACATCTTAAAGTTAAGACTTTTTGGTTTAACTGGAGCTGCGGAGGCTGAAACCTGAAACTTTTATTGGTTTTAACTTGGGATCTGATTTTTGGCTGAAGCTTCAAAGAAGACCAATAATTGTTTGTCTTTGTGTGAGAACAAACACCAGCAGGTGACAGAAGACTTCCTGTTATTTCTGTCTGGGCAGTTTTTGCAGTCATGTGACTCACAGGTAGTTTGTGACGTTGGTGACTTCAGGGAACGAGGCTCTGCTGGCCATCGAGGGCAGAGACAGTCTGGCCGAGGTCAGGACGTTCCCACCCTGCACACACACACACACACACACACACAGACACACACACACACACACACACACACACACAGATGAATGTCAGCAGTGAAAACATGGCTTCCTGCAGGTGAACAGCCTATAAATCAGCTGGTATAACCATAAAGTTACTCTTTGGTGCTTCCAACCATGAGGTCCCCTCAAAGGATGAAAATGAAATGAAGCCTTTGCTGAAGAGCCAAAAGCTGCAGTTCCTCTGATGTCCAGCAGAGGCTCCAGCAGTCAGTTAAAATGTCTGTACAGCAGAAATAAAGAGACTCTGCAGCTTCATAACAACTCTTTTTCTTTTAATAACTTATCTACCCGGATACTGAAGTTAGGGGTGTGGCCGCTTTGACTGACAGGTGTCCTGACAGGTAGAACTGTAGCCATCTGGCTTCACCTTTGCTAATCACCGAACTGGAGCTCTCCACCCCTCTCACCTGTACTGCTGTTATCCATCCAGGCTGTTTTGGTGTGAGTTACTCAGATTATGAGTTATCTGCTGTGGGAAACACCTTATGCTGCTCAAAACATCGCTTAAAATCTATTTCCAGAATCACGACCCGTTTACTAAGAAAACACGTTTCATGTAGGAACATGTGCCAGACTGTCACTGACATCAGCCTCTAGCCAGAAAGTGAATAAATTAGATTAAAACAATAAAGTTATTGATTTTATTTAATTCTGCGTACAGCAGTTCTGCTGTGAATCTTTTTTATTACAAACTTTTTGGGTTTTTTGGAGGGGGTATTTTTTATGCTCCTCAAAAACATACATACAATGGAAAAAAGATGGATATACATATAATAAAGCTGTGTTCTGCTTCATGAAGCCTTCCTGGTTCCCCCATAAATCTGTTCAGGATTTTCCTGATAAATCACACTGACCGCCGCTCTGACTCTAACGTTGGCCTCGAGGGAGGACTGAGCGTTCGCCTGGAGGCCCCTCACTGTGTTTCAGTGATTTATTAAAGCTTTCAGCTCGTGCGAGGTCTGTTTCACTTTGCAGAGGAGCAAAGTTTCATTTCAGACTCGTCAAAGGAAACATCAACAAGTCGACTCAGAGAAAGCTGAGACAGATTTAAAAACATTCAAACTTGGGAATAAAGCAACAAAGCAGACAAGTATCTTCCACAGCAGATCATCTGCCTCCATCTCACCCTATCCCAGGTTCTTCCTCTGTCACACCAACTCTAGCATGTCCTCCTTCATCCATAAATCTTCTCTGACATCTTCCTCTTCTCCTCCTGCCCGGCAGCTCCATCTTTTGTACAGTATATCCTCTCTCCCTCCTCTGCACATGTCCAAACCACCTCAGCCTCTCTGACTTTGTCTCCAAACTGCTCAGCCTGAGCTGTCCTTCAGATGGACTCATTTCTAATCCTGTCCATCCTGCTCACTCCCAGTAAAAATATTAACATCTCCAGCTTTGCTTCCTGTCCTTGTGTCAGAGCCACCGTCTCCAAACCATCCATCACAGCAGGTCTCACCACCATCCTGTAAACCTTCCCTTTCAGTCTGGCTGCTCTAAAATGACTCAGTAGAATAAAATACCAGAATAAAATAAAACTAAATAGAAAAGTTAGCTTTCTAAGTGTTACAGAAATAACCAGAGTGAATGTCAGACGACACTGACGTGGCTGAGTATGTGAGTTTAACCCTGTAAGGTGTAACTCATTATTGGTGATGACCCTAACCTTCACAGAATATCTGATCTAGCTGCTGTTAGCCTCTGTTAGCTGCTGTCAGCCTCTGTTAGCTGCTGTCAGCCTCTGTTAGCTGCTGTCAGCCTCTGTTAGCTGCTGTTAGCCTCTGTTAGCTGCTGTCAGCCTCTGTTAGCTGCTGTTAGCTGGTATTAGTGAAACTCTTTGAGGTGGATCTAACATTGCTGGACTTGGACACAGAATAAACTCTCATATGATGTGGGGATGTTTCTCAGAGGGAAAGTGTGATTTTTCAGACACTTTGAAGGGTCTGAAAAACATTATGCTAACATTAACATAGTGCCAACATTAGCTTATAATCAGCTGCTGTTGTTCAGCCAGGTCTTGTCAGCTGTCCGGAAATGAGAGGGTCACATGTCTGCAGGGCTGGACTGGTAATCGGGAGTACCGGGCATTTGCCCGTGGGCCGACAGTCCTCAGGGGCCGATGCTGTTGGATTTTATTTTCTTCACTTCTTTTTTTTTTTCTAAGAGACCGGCCCACAATTTAGAGGGGGCGGCCCATTGGCCCATCTTCAGTATAGACAGTGGATGGAACCAATCAGCATATAGGATGAAAGCGGCCCCACCCTTTCGCTGCGTGGTTCCCTGTAACTCCCGCTAGTAGTTTCAGTGTTGAGCGCCTGTGTTAAAGGAGAGGGAACATGGAGAAACCGAAGCGGTTAAAATGTTACAAAATGTGCAAAGACCACAGACATGTTCGCTGCTGTAGCCTCCACGTCCTCTGTAACAGCAATGCTCCAGCAACAGCAGCTGTAGGCAGAGCGGGCCAGAGGCATGGGCGACATATGCCATTGACCACCAGGGGGCCCCCAAGCTCATCCACATTTGTCATGAAACTTTTTTGGTTTGTTTTAATTTTTTACAAATGCCAATTTCCTAAAAGAAAGAAGAGACTATTCTAACTGCCCAGATTTGTACACTTGTAACAACAGTAATTTAATGTAGTAGGCTACGCTCTAATATTTCTGTGTCAGAGTGATACTGAAAAGCTAATTCATGCATTTATTACTTCTAGGCTGGACTATTGTAATTCATTATTATCAGGCTGTCCTAAAAGCTCCCTGAAAAGCCTTCAGCTGATCCAAAATGCTGCAGCTAGAGTACTGACAGGGACTAGAAAGAGAGAGCAGATTTCTACTGGCTTCTCTTCATTGGCTCATAGTACCATATCACCCCAACAGAGCACTTCTCTCTCAGACTGCTGGCTTACTTGTGGTTCCTCGGATACTTAAGAGTAGAATGGGAGGCAGAGCCTTCAGCTTTCAGGCCCCTCTTCTGTGGAACCAGCTCCCAGCTTGGATTCAGGAGACAGACACCCTCTCTATTTTTAAGATTAGGATGACTGTTGGGTTTTCTCTGTAATTATTGTAGGGTCTTTACTTTACAGTACAAAGTGCCTTGATGTGACTGTTTGTTGTGAGCTGGTGCTGTATAAATAAAATTGAATTGAAAAGGCTGAAACAGTAATGCATCCTAAAAAAATTAATAATCCACTTTAACCCTCCAGCATTAATAACGGTTACGTTCAGGGGACAATGAAGTGGTATGAAGGGGCCCCAAATCAAATCTTGCTTAGGGCCCCTTCAAGGCTTGGGCCCCTCTGCTGTAGGTGAAGACAGCAGCAGCAGGGAGAGGAGCAGCCAGAGATGCAGGCTTTGGAAACCGAGGGACAGAGTGAGCAGGAAAGTGTAGCACATACGAAGGTAGTAACAGTAGGATAATACAGGGACTTTGAGGTGATGGAGGTAACATTAGGCTCTGTTACATGAGAATGATGAGCAATGGCATTGATTAGTATCAATATTTATTGGTATTTGCATACTTCCTAACATCTGGCAGCCGTGGCACCTTAATCTGATAAAATAGCAAACGGTCAAGGCCGAGAAGTGTTGGATCAGCAGCAAGTGTCCATTTTAGGCTACACCATAGCATTTTAGATAATTAGGTTAAAGGTGTGTTAAAGGCTGCACAGTAGTTTGAATTTGTAGCCTCTATGCTGCTTAAACATGTTTTAAAAAGCACTAAAATCAAAATAACAGATTTAAAAAAAAAAAGCTAAATAAGTAGAAGCTTTGCAATTTAAGCATTACTAAACAAAGTGTTAAAAAAAGTATAAAAGTATTATTAGCAAAAGTGCCCACATTGAATAAGAGAAAGACAGTGTGAAATGCTTCTAAGACATAGTTGTGGGCCGGTCTAAGCCAAAAATGCCAGGGCTGATTTTTTGCCCCAGTCCAGCCCTGCATGTCTGATCTGTTGACAGTAAGTAATTGCAGCAGTATTGGGAATAAATAAGCATGTTTATGCAGCTTTTAGGGTGTTAGAGCCCTGACTTCAGTTCAGGAGATGAAGCTGGAGGTGAGGAGGAAGAGGGTGAGGTGGAGATGAAGGAGGAGAGAGGAGTGGTGGAGTAGGAGAAAGACATAAGATGATGAAATTCTATCTGTACAAATGTTAACTGGTCACATATAGTTTGTGATCTTATCATCAATAGTAACCTATAAGGCCATGTATATAAAATGTGATGAGGCGGCACGACGACATCCATCTCACCCACTGTATTCAACATGGTGGCTTCCACGCAGCAGCAGCCGCTCCAATGTATTTTTATGTTTATGTTTTTATGTTTATGAGTTTATGAGAAGGCATCAGTTTGTTGGAAGATGTAATTACACACAAATCTCTGTATATTTATGAGGACAATATTCTTTTCTTCTATTAAATAACCTGAAAAAAAATGCTGACTGTACCTTTAAAACAAAGACTAGAATCGGGTGAAAATTGGAGAAAATGATGTGCACATGACGAGACAAACATACAAACAGCTCTGAATCACCTGTTTTATCCAAGGTTTCTTACAAAGCTGCAGCCTGTCAAAGTAAAAGCACCCAGAGTTGTATGAATGATCCTACGTTAAATGTTTCTGCTCTGTTGTCTCTCAGCTTCACACAGAGCCTCCACCAAACTGCAGCCCACAGGCTCCACCTGGTGGCTTTTACAGTAACTCACAGCCAGGATGTCGTCACTCAGTCCATGAAATGTGCAAGTCACTGTCAGTGCAGACAGATTACACCTTATATACATTTACAGGCCCCATACAGTCTTCTTCTCATATTCAGATGTCTTGTTTTGCCCAGAAATTAAACACAAAAACCAAAATTGAGTTTCAAGGACTTTTACTTGCTGCTGTTCATTGTTACCTCCACCAAGGAGGTTATGTTTTCGGTCGTGTTGGTTTGTTTGATTGTCAGCAGGATTACTCCAAAAGTTATGAATGGATTTTGGTGCAATTTGGTGGAGTGGTTGTAAATGACAAGAGGAAGAAGTGATTAAATTTTGGCAGTGATCCGGATCACGATCTGGATCCAGATTAGATACACGTATTACAGCATCAGTGACCCTGTGGCCTTGGTGGAGGTTTGCGCTCTCTGAGTGCTTCTAGTTAAAACTATGATTAATGAACAGCAGCTCAACAGAATTCCTGTCATTCTGACTCAGGTTAAGGACTCGCTCACAGATTTCATTCTTTGCAGTTAATGATACGAATAATTAGATGTTTGTTTCCTACCTGGTCGATGACGCTGATGGCGTCCCTGATGTTGATCTTCTGATAAGCCTCCCACAGTTCGCTCTTCCTGTAGACAGACTTCCTCAGCAGCAGCTTACTCAGGTAGTTCTTGTCAAACTGTTCCCACCTGAGCTCAGACAGAGAGAAACATGTCAAACACTGTGACTCTGGAGCTCGTTCTGATGCTGCTATAATGATACAGTGATGTCGGGGGAACTCACTTGTCTCTCCAGTGGTGATATCCCTGCAGCCCTGCAATGTCCTCCACCGCAGTCAGGATGTGGTCGAAAGCCTGGAGACATCAGTGAGAATGGTTAACAAGAAGAAGAAGAAGGAGGAGGAGGAGGAGGAGGAGGAGGAGGAAGGGAAGAAGGAGAAGGAGGAGGAGGAAGGGAAGAAGAAAAACTAGGACGAGGAAGGGAAGAAGAAGGAGGAGGAGGAGGAGGAGGAGGAGGAGGAGGAGGAGGAGGAAGGGAAGAAGGAGAAGGAGGAGGAGGAGGAAGGGAAGAAGTAGGAGGAGAAGGGAAGAAGAAGAAGAAGATGAAGGAGGAGGAGGAGAAAGGGAAGAAGAAGAAGAAAAAGAAGGAGGAGGAGGAAGTGTCACCCTCTCGTGGATCTCCTCGTTGATGGTGGGCTTCCTGTTGGTGGCACGAGGAACTTTGAGCCACTTCACCAGCGGTTTGATGGTCAGACCCTGATGGGAACAGAAGAGCCTCAGAGAGGTTCTGGTCAGAAGTATGTGGACAGCTGCCCTCTGCAGTCTAAGCTAAACTATCACAGTGAGACCAAACCATCAAAAACAGACACAGACATTTATCTTTGCTGTGTAAACGTTTGAAGGCACCAGTGAATGTTTTCTACATATTCATGAACCTGCTGCAGCAGTATTATAATAACAGTAATAATATTGGTTTCTGGCACTGCTTTAACTCCAGTCTTGATGCAGAAGAGTATCAACATTGATCCCTCAACATTAAAACCTCCCAAAACCAAAAGCACTGCATCATATCTTTGCCTCATGTCTCTGCTGCAGCTCCCTCTGAAGAAGTCTCAGTCTGAACGTTTTGCTTTTGCTGTTTGTCTAATGAATCTGTGAAACAGCCCATAAACCTTAAGAGATGATATCATCATAATCCAGTTTATGTTATTATCCAAATGATAAGCCATCATCTGTTTCATTGAGGCAATAACTCAGTAACAGAAGACTTTTTTGGAGCCACGACCATCTGCTGAGGTCTGTGATTCATGATGGGAGAGAAGAAATCAAAGGTCCTTCAGCCTGAACACGAACTCATGAGCAGTCTTTAGATTTATTGTGGCTTTGCACTTTTTAAACACTCTAATTCACTGGGCTGCTTCTGATGTTTTTAACATAGATAAGCTGGATGTGCTTATTTTACCTAAATTAATATGATATGAAGGACGTGCATGTGTGCATTGCCCACGAGGGTTGAGAAGAGGGAAAGAAGGACCTGTCAGTCCTCCTAACATCCTGATGCGGTCCATGCTGGATCCTCATCCTGACTGTTTGGAGCGGACTCTGTCTGCTGAGTTACAGCTATCATGGGAAGGCCTTAAACGGTCATGTTCACTGGAGAGCAATGACCCGACTTTCTGCTTTTTGGTATCAAGGACAACCTGGCTGCATGCTGTGCAGAACCGCACCGAGAGCAGTAGAAAGAAAACTGTCTGTGGATGAAGGAACCTCAGAACAGGGATGGTTACACCTGCTGTTGTTACCTGTCCTTCTCTAGGGTAAAAAAACAGCATTTCACAAAAAATTAATGTAGAAACAAGATGTATCACCGAGTCCTCCTTACCTTCTGTTTCCTCCTGATTCACTTGGAACCGCAGTGATACTGTGGATCACTCATACTTTCATATGCTGATGATACACAGCTTTATGTTGCTGTGTCTCCTGATGCTCCTGAACTCAGCTGCACGTCTGCTGATGAGTATTAGTATTACCAGAAAACAAGCTCACGTTACACCAATTCTAAGGTCTCAGCACTGGCTCCAAGTCTGCTTCAGAGTGGATTTTAAGATCCTTTTACTGGTGTTTGAGACTCTCAGTGGTTTAAGGCCTTTCTAACTTTAACACTAGAAGCCCTCAGGTCATTTAAATGTGCCTAAAATTAGAACTAAAACTCACGGAGAAGCATCTTTAAGTGCTCCACGTTTATGAAACTACCTGATGACCTGAGTGCTGCTGAGGCTGGTCAGATTTTTTAAGCCAAACTCAAGATCTTCCTTTACTGACATGTTTTCATTTCATTATTTGTTCACGTGTTTATGCCTTTTTTTTTATATTTACATCTCTATTATTTCATCTTAGTTAACTAATGATTTTTGACTCCCGTGTTTCTGTGTAACAATCTTGGTATGACAGGATTTCCTCGTTTCCTGCCACAGCTCAGACTACATGAATGGGGTCCGGGGGGTGTCGAATGTCTAAAGGTGGAGGTGTAGGGATGGAGGGGTGATGAGAAGGTGCAGTGAAGGTGATGTATGTTGAAAATAGGTTGAAATTGGAGAGCGCTAATGATTCTGTTGTGAACTTAACCATCATGAACATGAGGGGAGCAGTGCCGCCTCGGGTCTCCCTTTGGCCACGCCCCTGGTTACTCCTCTTTTTGTATGTGAATCGTGTAACCACAGTGTGAGTCCGTCTGTCACCTGACCCCTTTGATTCGTTTGGTTGGATTTCGAGGAACGTGCAGAGCGGCGCCTCAGCTACCTGGAACATGACGGTGAAGAAGACGACCACGATCGTCGTTGCGACGAAGTAATCCTTGGCTTTGACTTGCTCGCCATCTAGCAGCACCACAAGGGCAAACGCCACCGCCCCCCGGAGACCGCCATACGACATCACCCCCTGGTCGATCTTCTCCAATGGGACGAGACGGAAGCGGTTCAGGACCCAGGTCTGACCAATCACACCTGCAGGAGGAGTGAGAGTTTGTACGTCATCAGATTTTCTGTTTCAGGGTGAAGCTGAAGGCGGTTTGGACATATTTTCTGGACATGATTAAAATTCTGTGCATCCTCTTTGAAGCTTTGAAGTTCACGTATCAGCAGGGAGAGGTGGAGCAGGTGGAGGAGAAAAGGCTTAAAGGTTAAAAGGGAGATTTTCCTCCATCTGATATGAGCGTGACATTTGAGCGTGCTCAGTTAAAGATCAGCCATGTTAAATGTCACTGAATGAAGCTCACACAGAAAAAGACAAAGCAGTTTTATTCTGCCAGTGAGCATCGAGCAGATGTTTCATTATTTCTGCTTCTTGAGGAAGCCTCGATCTCTGAAACACACCCCAGTTAGATGCTGAACTCTTTCAGAAAGGGTGGGGGGGTAACTGACCGACAGCTCTGAAAATGAAGATGAAGACGAGGGTGCAGGACACCAGGCCCGTGTCCCAGGCCCACTTTGACTTGTCCACGGCTGAGATGCCCAGGAAGATGAAGATTATGGTCTCGGCGATGCTGGCCAGAGTCTTCATCGTGTACTTCACTGTGGTTCGAGACTTCTGGGAAATGTTGGCCTCTACGTATTTGTTGGCTCCGATGCCACAGAAGGTCATGCTGAGACGTGATGAAAAGAGACAGACATGTTATCACGGTGTCAGAGGTCACGCTCTAAAAGTTCAAACCAGACTATATAAAAGATGGATGCAGCCAGCCTGTCATCACCCATCGGTGTGTGGACTCAGGGTGGATGCTGCATGCTTGTATAGGAGTGCCCGCTCAGTCACTCAGTCTGACAACGCTTGTGCAGAAATGGTGCAGTAGCACCTTGACAGCTCATCTAATGTTATCTTGTTGACTCTATTGGAGTCTATTGTGTTCAGTAAGATTTAAAACCAGAGACTGAGACCAAAAACGTATCAGGACAGTGTTTACTGAGGTCAGGTGAGCCGGAGGCTCATTTTCTTACACACTTCTATACAATCAGATTTTCTGCAACCAGAGGAGTCGCCCCCGGCTGACGATCAGAGAAAATGCAGGTTTATGACACTTCTCTGCTCAGGTCGCGCCTCAGAAGCAGAAACTCCTCCATCTTTTATTTACCGATTGAACTAATGATAGTGGACGGACTTACGACAGGATGGCGGACAGGGAGAAGAGCTCGGCGGTCAGGTAGGCCAAGTAGACCAGCAGGAAGACGAGGAGCGGCTCGATGATCCGGACTTTCTTGGTGAAGCGAGTGATGAAGCCCAGAATGACGGCAAAGATCAGACCCACCATGGTCCCCCCGATACTGACGATGAGGAAGGACGCTGCAGAGGAGGAGGAGGAGGAGGGTAAGTCACAGCAGTGAGTTTCATATCAAACTCTGCTCTCTGTGGACTCACCGACTCCTTTGAAGTAATCTGCTGTCAGCACGTTCTCTGCTCCCACTTCCACAAAGGAAATGTAGACTTTATATAAAACCTGCAGAGCACAGAAAGGTGCAGTTTGGAAGTGGTCTGATCACCAGTGTGCAGGAAAGTGTTTTCTAGGCTTGGGCCGAACCCACTGATGGTTGGGTCTTTTTAATGTTCTGATAATTTTGTGATTCCTCTTGGTTCTTGTAAAGTGCAGTTCCTTAACAGAGCCACCAGATGGTGCCTCATTCTTTTTTGTTATGTTGATCAGGAGTGCTCACAGACACTACAGAGACCTCAGCCCTGGGGCTGATAAATGAACTCATTGTGAGGTGCTAAACAGCTGTAGTTCCTTAAGTGGCCACTTGAGGCTGCCTCCAAAGGTGAGTCGGACTCCTGAAATCAGCATGTTTCTGCTTCGATTTCTACCTTTTTGTTTTGTGCTCTATAAATCCATACGAGCTTTAAGGACAGGGCCGTGGCAGCTGCAGCCAGCAGCTACATGAAGTCACTCAGCTGGACCTCAGCACCATTTCTGTGCTGCTGGAGCATTTTTGATGTAATTCATGGCTCAGTGGTGCAGCGGTTTACACATTTGCCTTACATGCAGTAGATTTCTGACCCCTGAGACCAGGAGGGGGTCAGTCCTGTGGGAAGTTTCTGTGTATGAATCTGTTCCAAATCAAATATGAAGATTTATTTTCTGTGGTGACCCTTTGAAATAAGGAGAAGTCTGTGCTTCAGTTTTGGTCCTAAGATTTTATTTGTTTTCTACTCAGCATGAATTAGATGAACATGTGATGTCACAGTCTCATGTAGGGGCTGCGAGGTGTCGGTCAGCTCTCACGCTGCCAATCACCAAACTGCTGAATTTTTAACATAACCGTGGTGATAACCAGCTGGATATCAGCCCCCTTCAGTGCTCTCTTTTTATGCTCTCACAGTGGGAACCCCCCCGTCCTCTCTAAGCTGATTCACGCCATACGAATCTCCGCTCCATGCTCACAAATAATCATTTCACAGCAGGAATTCCAGGCATTCCTACTGTTTACAGGACCTTAGTGTGCTGCGTGACAACATTAAATTACAGCATTCGGCCTCTGGGAAGCACGCAGCGCTCGGCCGAGCCTGAACTGTGATGATAAACTGACTGAGAAGCATTAGTGCTCTCCGAGCCTGAGAAAATGAACTCCTTCCTCCTTCCTGGACTTGCAGGTCATGACTGCAGCTCTCCCACACTTTGGTTTTTTTCCATTTCTCTGTGGGATTAGCTCATATTCTGAGTGCTGCTGAGGATTAGACAGTCGCAGTGTTAATCTCCTCACAACTGATTAATCTCAGCTTTCTCAAACAGTAAATGTGAGAAAATGTGGCGGTTCTGCTCTTCTGACTGTGGTCTGCGTTCATCACGCAGCTCTGCTGCTCAGACTCATGTCATTCATCTGCCTCTCATGAAGCATCATCATCATCATCACTGGACCTGCTGGCACTGATACTCAGCCTTTCATTGCTACAACACTTAGTACTACAAATGCAACAAGTGGGTATGAAGTGTTCGCACAAGCACAGCCCACAGTGTGTCCTTGTGTCCTAGTCATTATTGACCTCGTAAGCTGCTCTGTTGCTACAGCAACACGCCTGACATGATGAGGCATGTGTGAGTGTGTGTGTTCACACACAGTGTGTTTCTGCCTTTACATGTAAGTGTTGTGTTTCTGTGTACTGGTTTTCCTCACATCGTGGGGACGTGCATCTGTTTGCCACACTGGACACAAAGTGTCAGCTTCAAATTTAAGGTGTGTGTTTAATGTGTGTGTGTGTGTGTCTGTGTGTATGTGTGTAGGTGTGTCTGTGTGTGTCTGTGTGTGTCTGTGTGTGGTGTGTGTGTCTGTGTGTGGTGTGTGTGCGTGTGTCTGTGTGTGGTGTGTGTGTCTGTGTGTGTCTGTGTGTGGTGTGTGTGTCTGTGTGTGGTGTGTGTGGTGTGTGTGTGTCTGTGTGTGGTGTGTGTGTGTGTGTGTCTGTGTGTGTGTGTGTGTCTGTGTGGGTCTGTGTGTGTCTGTGTGTGTGTCTGTGTGTGGTGTGTGTGTGTGGCCTGTCCCTTCCCCCATCCCTTGTGGAGGCAGAATTGTCGCCTTTCTGATGATTTTTGGTTTTAAATCAGACCGGTCGAGCGAGCTGAGGGGTGTAAAGGATGCAGTCCGACGGCCTCACAGAGTCTGACTGTGTGTTTCTCACCACGGTGACGGCGTCGTTGACCAGTGACTCTCCAAACACGATGATGAAGAGTGTTTCATTGACGTGAACCTCCTCGAACACGGCCAGCACCGCCACGGGGTCGACGGCTGAGATCAAGGCGCCGAACAACAGGAAGTCCAACAGTCCAGCCTGCACACGCTCGTCTGCACGCACACCCACACACACACACACATGTAAACACACAGCAAATGTGAAGAGAGTTTTGTTATCAGGACATCACACCATTAACAGGAACTTTCCAGTTTTAAGTTTCCAGTTTTATCATCAGCATCAGGAGATTCTTCAGTGTTTCTCAGTGTACTCGCAGTACTTTATACGCACTAATTACCCATAAATCCTTCACTAGACTACATTCAAAGGGACCAGCGGTCAGGTCATACATGTGCTGCATGGTGGGAATTATGAGGCCATGAAATATCAAAGATATTGATATGTGATGAAGTCTGGCAGGAGACTATGATGTTTGCAGATGACACTGATCTGCAGTGAGCAGATGGAGGTGTGCTCTGGAGAACAGAAGATGCTCATACTAAACATGGCCAAAATTTCCTATGAGATCAGCATATGTACAACTAACCCATCCCCCCATCCATCCATCCCCCCATCCATCCATCCACCCATCCACCCATCCATCCATCCCCCCATCCATCCATCCATCCATCCACCTATCCACCCAACCCACCACCCATCCATCCATCCATCCATCACCCTCCACCAACACCATCCCCCCATCCATCCATCCACCCATCCCCATCCATCCATCCCCCATCCATCCATCCACCCATCCCATCCATCATCCCCCCATCCTCCCATCCATCCATCCACCCATCCACCCACCACCCATCCATCCATCCATCCCATCCACCCATCCACCCATCCATCCATCCATCCACCCACCCATCCACCCATCCACCCTCACCCATCCATCCATCCCCCCATCCATCCATCCACCCATCCACCCATCCATCCATCCCCCATCCCATCCACCATCCCCCCATCCCCCCATCCACCCATCCATCTATCCATCCATCCCCCCATCCATCCATCCATCCATCCATCCACCCATCCATCCATCCGCCCCATCCACCCATCCACTACCATCCATCCTCCCCCAGCCATCCACCCATCCACCCATCCATCCATCCCCCCATCCACCCAATCCATCTATCCATCCATCCATTCCATCCCCATCCCCCCATCCACCATCCATCCATCCATCCATCCATCCCATCCCCATCCATCCATCCACCCATCCATCCACCATCCATCCACCCATCCATCCCCCCATCCACCCATCCATCCATCCCCCCATACATCTACCCATCCATAGAAAAATTCTCAGGTTTTCAGTTTCAGGGTTTTTTTCAGTCTGTATGAAGTCAGTGAGTTAAAAAGGAGGAGGGCCCACAGCTTGTTTCAGACAGAGGATGAATTGGAGGGCCGACCATAATAAGATAAACAAGCTTTGTGCTGATCTTTGAACTGTGCAAAGCTACTCTGATTGAGTAAAATAAAGAACTGGAAATGAGCACCATTATTTTAGTGTTCTGCACTTACTGAACACTAAATGCTGTTCTCTGGCACATTTAGTTCATATTTGTTTAGAAATGACTCCAAGTTATTGGTTTCCTGGAAAGAGGCGCAGCCTCAAAGGTTAAACCCAGAGAACAACAGCCTGATGGCTGTGAATAGCACGGATTGAGGGCAGACTGTAATTCCTTCTGCACAGACGTGGGGCAGTGTAGAACTGCAGATGCACACCTATGACCTATGACCCCCCTCCCACCCTCCAGTTACTGACCTATGAACCCCAGCAGTTTGGCAGCATACAGAGAGAACCCGGTGCAGAAGGCGTTCCACAGCGTCCCCACCACGGCGTACGTCAGGATGGCTCCCAGGTTGTCGAAGAAGAGCCTGGCTGGCATGAAGTAGCCGGCGTCACCCACGATGGTTGGCAGCAGGAAGAGGAAGAAGAGGCTGGGCTCTAGCTGGTACAGCTGCTTCTTATTGGCTATGAGAACGATGCCGCCCAGGACCAGACCCAGCAGGATCAGCATGCAGCTCTCTGGGACCACGGTGGTGAAGCGCTGGGAGAAGTGGAACACTGCAGGACAAGATGCACCAGTTATAAAACAACGCATGAAAAGGTCTGCGTGACGTCTTTTTCCTCCATCTCTTTAAAGTTTCATTCTGCTCGTCTAAAATTACCTTCTCCATTTCTTTTTCCTGCAGCAGCTCCTCTTTTTTCCCTCTCCTCCTAATTTCTACTTCAGCTTTACTTTGTCTCCACCTGCTCTGCAAACCTCTGACTCTGCAGCTCCTGACTCACCATTCATCTTAGACCTCGCAGGCGTAGACACACTGTGTACGTGCAGAGATGTGAAGAGTGAATTATCTGCTCTGAATTGTTGATATTTTTGTGTTTGATGAAAAACAAAACAAAAACAGTTGCACCATTGTGCACAGCCCTGAACATGTAGTTATGAATCCATCAAAGTCTGTGGTGAGTCACAACACACACACACACACACACACACACACACACACACACACACACACACACACACACACACACACACACACACACACACACACACACTCTGCTGGTGATGCTCCTCATAAATCAGGACAAAGGGAGAAAAAACATCAAAGACTGAACAAACATACGCTGTGTGTCTGTTTCCATGATGATTCATTTACACCAATCAGACGGCTCTGCTACATCAGCCGGGGCTGGAGCACCGACTGGAGCAACCAACCAGGCAAACTGGGAACCTGCCCAGGAGCCCCTGATTTCCTCATTAGAACCTCCATAATTTGATCAGCTGAAGGAGAATGAAGGAGAACTATAACTCATCCTTTATTCTTCATCTTTTAGTTTTATAAAACCGCTGCTGCATGGTTACATTAACCCATCTGAGACAAACTGTGAGGCTGCAAACATTAATTATTAGGTGTGTGATTCAAGATGGCGCCGGTGAGGTCAGCAGCCGTCGTACCTGCTCCTACGCTTTGTTTGTATATATTAGGTTTAGCTCTAATTTTGGACTTTATAATTCCGCCTGCTCTGTGTCATATCACGTATGACAGACAGACTCTTTTTAATATCAGAATACAGCACTCTGGCTGTATTCTGACACCTTTTTCTCCCGACCCGACTTGGCCTCAGGAGATACTGCGTTTCCAGTGGGCCAGCTCAAACAAAGGACGGACCAGGTCACGGACAAGGCCCCGAGGGAAAAGAGCCGGCGTAAGAGAGAGGCTGAGGCGCAGAGCGCACCAAACGCCACTGCCGAGCATCCTGTTGGCTAATGTCCAGTCACTGGATAACAAGCTGGACGAACTCAGGGCCAGGATACAGTTTCAGAGGGACATAAGGGACTGCAACATCATCTGTCTCACGGAGACATGGCTGACTCCCCTCATACCGGACCACGCCGTACAGCCGTCGGAGTTCTTCAGTGTTCATCGCACGGACAGAGCGAGTGAGTCTGGAAAATCAAGAGGAGGAGGTGTGTGCCTAATGATTAATAACAACTGGTGTGACAGTAGGAATGTTGTCCCTCTGAAACAATCATGTTCACCTAACCTGGAGCTCCTAACCCTGAAATGCCGTCCCCACTACCTGCCCCGCGAGTTTACTTCGGTCATCTTCAGTGCCGTCTATATTCCACCTCAGGCGGACACAAACACTGCACTATCCGAGCTACATGAGGCTATTTCCACCTATCAGGCTAACCACCGTGATGCGGCTCACATCGTAGCCGGGGACTTTAACAGTGCAAACTTGAAAAAGCTGATACCGGAGTTGATTCAACACATCGACTGCCCCACCAGAGGAGAGAGGACCCTAGACCACTGCTACTCTGCATTCAAAGATGGCTACAAAGCAAAGCCTCTTCCGCCTTTTGGGAAGTCTGACCACACCTCTGTCCTTCTCATGCCGAAATACAAACAACGGCTCAGGCAGGAACCCCCTGCTGTGAGAGAAGTGACACGGTGGGCTGATCAAACAGAGGCCGCTCTGCAGGGTGCGTTGGATTCAACCGACTGGGACATGTTTCGCAGCAGCGCGGGCGGAGACATCGAGGAGTTTACGGAAACTGTTGTGGGATTTATTGGGAAAGTTGTTGAAGACACTTCACTTAGGAGGACCATCAGGACTTTTCCCAACCAGAAGCCGTGGGTGGATAAATCTGTCCGCGACGCCCTGAGGTCCCGCACCGTTGCCTACAACTCCGGCCTCGCCTCTGGGAACATGGAGGACTACAAGGTTGCATCATACAACGTCCGCAGAGCGGTGAAAGAGGCTAAACATCGCTACGGCCGCAGACTGGAACAGCAACTACAACAGTCTGACCCCAGGGGACTGTGGCAGGGACTACGCACCATCACGGACTACAAAGCACCACACACACACCCGGTGAGTGACGACGCTTCTCTGGCTGATGAACTCAACATCTTCTTTGCGCGCTTTGAGTCGGGAAGCCGACAGCCCGCTGCGCTCCCGGCCGGAGGGGCGGAGACACTCACTGTGACGGAGCGCGACGTGAGGAGGACGTTTAGACGTGTAAACACCAGGAAAGCGGCTGGACCAGACGGTATTAGTGGACGTGTCCTTAAGACCTGCGCTGACCAGCTGGCACCTGTGTTTACACTGATATTCAACCTCTCACTGAAACTGTGTGTGATTCCCACCTGCTTTAAAAAGTCCATCATAGTCCCTGTCCCAAAGAAACCACACCCCAGCAGCCCCAATGACTTCAGGCCCATAGCGCTCACCTCTGTGGTGATGAAGTGTTTTGAGAGACTCATCAAGACATTCATCACCTCCTCACTGCCCACCACCCTCGACCCACTACAGTTTGCATACTGGCCAGACAGATCCACAGATGACGCCATATCCTTCCTCCTCCACAAGACCCTTTCACACATAGACACTGGTAAGGGGAACTATGTGAGAGTGCTGTTTGTAGATTACAGCTCAGCATTCAACACCATAGTTCCCTCCAGGCTGGTCTCTAAGCTGCTGGACCTGGGCCTGGGCCCATCCCTGTGCAGGTGGGTTCACAGCTTCCTGACCAGCAGACCACAGGTGGTACGAGTGGGTCACCTCACCTCATCCTCCCTCACACTCAACACCGGATCCCCCCAAGGCTGTGTGCTCAGCCCTCTGCTGTACTCACTGTACACCCATGACTGCGAGGCCACGTCAGAGTCCAACGTCATCATCAAGTTTGCTGACGACACTGCTGTTGTGGGACTAATCTCTCACAATGAGGAGACACCCTACAGGAGAGAGGTCTCCCACCTGGAGAACTGGTGCCAGGAGAACCACCTCCTGCTCAACGTCAGCAAAACAAAGGAACTGATCGTGGACTTCAGCAGGAAGCAGCAGAGGGACTACCATCCACTTGTCATCAGTGGTGCTGAAGTGGAAAGAGTGGACACTTTCAAATACCTGGGAGTGACCATCTCACAGGACCTGTCCTGGACTCATCACATAAACATCACTGTGAAGAAGGCCAGACAGCGTCTCTACCTCCTCAGGCGGCTGAGAGACTTCAAGCTCCCACTCAAGGTGCTCAGAAACTTTTACACCTGCACCATCGAGAGCATCATGCGTGGGAGCATCACCACCTGGATGGGAAACTGCACCAAGCAGGACTTCATGGCTCTAAAAAGGGTGGTTCGTTCAGCTGAACGGACCATCAGAACCACCCTTCCCAACCTGCAGGACATTTACACCAAGCAGTGCAGGCTGAGGGCCATGAAGATCCTAAAACAGCCCAGCCACCCCGGACACTCTCTCTTCTCCCTGCTCCCATCAGGCCGGCGTTACCGCTGCCTGAGGGCTAAGACTGAAAGGTTGAAGAAGAGTTTTTACCCACAAGCCATCCGTCTGCTCAACTCTGAGCCCTAACTGGACCATTATTGCACAATGTAAATATTATAATATTCTATAATTCTGTGTGTATAGTATATAGTGTATAGTGTGAATTACTTTTTTTTTATTTTTATTCTTCTTATTTATATGTGTGTGTATATATGGTTGCAGGTACAAAATACATTTCACTGTGCATTGTACTGTGTATAACTGTGCATGTGACAAATAAACACTATCTTATCTTATCTTAATAACTGCATTACAATGCCTACAAACAACAACTTAATCAAACCAGAGTCACAGGTGTGCTGAGGTGGATGAGAGGCAGGCTACACCCTGGACACCAAGAGACAAACAATCACTGACGCTCACATCGACGCATGCGACTAATTCACAGGCACCAGGTAAACTAACAAGCATACCTTTGGACTGCAGGAGTAAACCCACACAGACGTAGAACACGAGAACAAACAAACTCCACAGAGAAAGGCCCGGCTCAAGAGGAGAACCGAGACCAGAACCTTCCACTGCATCATCGTGTCTCCTGAATATTCTGCAGACTTCACTTTTCCAGTAACAGCCGCTCATTTTAAACTGTGTAACTGTGCTTTTCATTTTTCCCATCGGTGGGACCGCATCCTTCTAACAGCGCTCCATGTTCTCAGTGACACTGATCTGACCCCGGGTCACAGCGCTGGGTCATCCCCACGGCCGAATCCTCCACATGAGGCACACAGCATCGGCTGAATAAAACTTTCAACGTCATCCATGAATACGATTTCTGCCCGACTCACAGCAGACAGAGACGAGAACTCCCATCATCCTCTGCTTCACTGAGATCAGGTCTCTGAGCTTCTGCGACACTGTCTCAGACTCTAAAATAAAATCTGGAACATTCAGATTTTTGTACTTATTATCAAGACAAGCATGTTATTATTTGCTTTGTACGGTTTCTACACGCACACACACACACACACACACACACACACACACACACACACACACACACACACACACACACACACACAGCTGAGCCACCTACACACCAGACGGACAGCGAGGACAGAAACACTGAGAACATTTAGCTGCTCAGCATGAAGCCCAGACATGAACATTTATACCCCACAAACGCAGCTCTGACAATAACGACTAACAGCGACTCTGAGACGTCTGATTCCACCGTGACACAATCAAAACTCATCAGTGACCCTTCATCAGTGCGCACACACACACACACTGAGTCACTGCTACACACACCGCCCTGCTGCCATAAAACAGAGCAACAAACACTGATTCATCCACAGTAGAAAATAGTCCCCAAGATGTTCCCCGCCGGGCAGCATTTCCCTGTAAGGGAATAACATCATATTTTATATGTATTCATTAGTTTTTTAAATCAACTTTTGCAGTGCAGTAAATCAGAGCAGGGCAGCAGGTTTACTGTGATTACACAAACATGTGGAGCAGGTCATTGATAACAGGACTGATCTGTAAATGAATAACTTGAGCTTATTATATGATATTATACTGCAGTATATTTCTAACTCAGCAGCTCGTTCTCCTGACGAGCCTTCCTTTAAAGATAAAGAAAAAAAGGGCAGATGTGAAACGTAAAAGTGAGGTCAGAGGTCAAATGTGTCCTGATATTCTTTATACAGTAATTTCTCCATGCTGTCACCACACCTGTAAGAATCATAGTGTCTAAGTTCATGAAGTTGACCTTAAAGACCTCAGTGGATGTACGGCAAATTTGCATGGATTGTTAACATGACCTCTGACCTCTACACGCCTACAGAGTTTGATCAGAATCAGTCGAGTTTACAGACGGAGTGACAGAAAAACGTTGCCAAAAACTCGACCTCAGGGGGGCAAAAACAGGCTGTGATGAAACCGGTACAGTAGAACAGATAAACAAGCACACAGAAAAGGGGAAGAAAGGTGTGAAAACTATAACTGACATTTTCTTTTCATGATTTTCTGGAAAATATATTAAATATTTCTGGAGACCATGGAGGAAAATAGAGCTGCACACAGACTTTGCTCCACCACCGGTTCCCTCTGATGATATGAAGCTAAAAAAAAACCCTCACAAATATCCTGTTTTATCAGTAAAATGTTTAGCATTTACTAGCTGCTCACTTCAGTTCTTGATGCAAAGAAGAAAGCAGGAAAGGGTGCATTTGTTTGAGGGGATCTTCAGTGGTGGATTAACCCACATGTGGCAGTCTGTGACCCGGGAACCTCCTCAGAGGGACAGAAACCAGAAATGCAACAAGAGGCGTCTGTTCAGGTTTAATGACAGGAAGGAGAGGAGGAGGAGGAGGAGGAGGAGGAGGTCACCAGACCAGCTGATTCTCCTCTAAATCATCTGAATGAGAGCAGCCAGCTGGAACAGAGCCACAGTCTGTGTGTGTGTGTGTCAGTAATATTACCACATTAGTACGCAGCATGCAGCATGTGCATGTGCATGTTATTGTCCTGCAGCACAGGGACTCACCAGCATCACTGATGCTGTGTGTCAGCAGGGATTCCACTTAAATCTACAGTCACAGTTTGGGGGGTGTGAAAGAAATCATTACATTTTAAGGTGAATGCAGAGTTTAGTGTGTGTGTGTGTGTGTGTGTGTGTGTGTGTGTGTGTGTGTGTGTGTGTGTGTGTCTGGTTCTGCTCTGAAACATCCTCAAACACTGAAGCTTTCATGAACCAACATTCAAAGGTTTCTATGTTCTGTTCACACTTTAATACTAAATAAAGTTTATTGTTTGTTTATTATTTATTTGTTATTATTACTGTTTGAATTATTTCATAGCCATCTCTTTCTCATTTAACTGTGTATTTTGTGTCAAAGAAACAAACAAATGTTTCCTGAAGAGCCACTGAAGCTCAAAGTGATCGCACAAAACTTTTCTCAGGTCTCCCGGTCAGCCTCACTGAGGAGGAACCAGCCTGCCAACCAAGAAAGCTGAGCTACAAAAAAGTGGCTAAGTTGTGAACTTTTTTTTAACCCAACTGAGTCATTTCTAACAATAATTAATAATACAAATAAAATATTAAACTGAGAAAAAATGTGCTCTGTGATGGATTCATGTCACAGCCAGCCCCTCCAGCCTCCAAATCTACCTGTGGGGGCTCCTCCTTTTGTTACAAGCTAGAGCCACTTGCAACAAAATGGGGTCTCCTCCGGGATCTGGACCTATGGCCTTTTGCACCTGAAAAATCAAGAATCACACCCCTAAACACTCACTTCCCTCTGCTCCCTGTCTGGGGGACCTTTTCCAGTTGAAAAGAGGTGATAACGAGGTGCTGAGGCAGCTGGTATTGAGCAGCCAGTAAGCTACTTGTCCTACAGGTTTAATTCTTGCCAGCTAAACTGTTCTATTGTGGAGAAAGAGGCACTCTCTTTAATCTGGGCTTTGAAACACTTTGAAGTGTGTTGAGGCAGCAGTGGGAGTCTGTGTGGTATATGCAAACCACAATCCGCTTATTTATTTATTGCACTCTGTAAAGAACACAAATCAGCGCTTGATGAGATGCTGCTTGTTTAAACAGCTCGACCTTCCAAACGCCCTGCATTGTGTGTATTTATTTTATTCATTTCTGGTGTTCTCCTGTTCTCTTAAGGGTACATCTCAGGTATTAATCTGGGAGGGGAGGTGGTGAGCACTGGGACTGATGTAGCAATAACTAAGGTAATCCCAGTACATTAATAAACACGTTCTCAGGCCTGTTGATTGAAGTATTTAACAACTGGTGCCATTTCTGGGACGATCGCAGCCTATTGGAGACAATGACTCCACTGAGATGAGTCAGTATGTGGACTGATCACAAACACTAATCAGGAACTTCAAAGTCCTGATGTTACAAACTGCTGTGAGAATATTAAAAAATAACATTTACAGAGATGTGAGACCAACAAACACCACCAAAAGTTTGTGAAATCTTCATAACTTTATCTGCACAAATCTTCCCTGAAGATTAAATTTGTATAAATATAAAACCTAAATTGATGAATGGATGATTACAGATTTACTATGACTCATTGTTGTGGAGTCTTTTTTCCTGATTTACTAAAACAACACAATGATCGCACTGCTTTCATGTTGGCAGTTTTTTTATTAATCACTAAAAAAATATGTTTTTGTTTCTTTTTTTAATTTTTCAGAACTCAGTTTTCTAATCTGGCTCCTTTTATGAGCTGCATTTATCGTCTAACCTCATCAACAAGAAGCTAAATGTGTTTGTATGGCTGTGATAACTGCTTTATAGATTTATCTCATTTCTGTCTGGACTATTCAGTCCAACAGACACACAATATTTATAAATATATATATATAATAATTATTATTTTATATATTATTTTATATAAATAAATAAAAGTGGTTCAACGATGGATTAATAAAGAGGAAATGAGAGCCCCAGGTGTAATCAAAATCTTAAAAAGCTTAATTATTTTCAGTTAGATGACATCAATGTTGTTATATTTTCAGTATGTACTGACTGACAATCAAACATGTCACTTTCTTCCTCATCATGTAAAATTCCCATTATTATTTCCAAATCCACAGCATAAAAATCTGATTACAAAAATACAAAATGTTAACTATTGTAGCAAAAAGATGGCAACAGTCCCCCCTGAGAAGCTGAGACAGGAGACTTATTTAAATGACCAGGTCATAATGCTAAAATGGCCTGGTCACATGAAATATCTGAATTCCTGCCAGTTCTTCCTTTTTATTTTGGTGTGAGGTCGGTGATGATCCCGAGCCTGCAGTCAGAGAATGAAATTATTGTTCTTTTAAACTCAGACTTTCAACAAGTTCACAGTCAAACAACAAGGACAGAAATCCTTTTTGCTGCTCTCTTCACTGAACCCTCCACCCTGACCCTCAGAGTCACGATGGCCTGGCATGTCTGGTTTGGGGCCCGGGTCCCCTCAGGAGGAGAGTCCGGCCGTGGCTGCAGCCGTCACTCTGACTCTAAACTTCAGCAGGTAGACCAGTAAAGTTCCAGTCTGGGTACTGGTGCTGTGACACACACACTCACACAGAGGCACACTTACAGATCTTGGCCACGCTGGCCACCAGCAGCCAGATGGCGATGATGTACGGAGTCTGGACGTAGCTCCACTCCCACTGGACCACCCGGTACCCGCCGCCGTGATGATGCTCCCCTGCGTCTTCCTCCTCTCCGGTGCCGGCCGGCTCCTCGGCAGCGGACCGGGCCAAGGCGACACCGGGCGCCCCGTATTCCGCCCCGGGCTGCGGGAGGAGGAGGAGCGGCGGGGCGGAGGGAGAGGCGGGGACCGCCGGAGAGAAGCCGAGCCCCGGCCCCCCGAGCGGCGGAGCGCCCGTCCCGGCCGGGTCGGCGGCGGCGGCGGCCGTCAGCAGGAGCAGCATCAGACCGAGCGGCAGCATCTTGTCCCCGGAGCTCAGCGGGCTGACATCCTCCTGGTCTTTATATACACACCTTGACGCGGAGAGGACGCAGAGCGAGGCCGGGAGCTGGTTTACAACATCAACACAACACACGCACCCACCCACACTCACACACACTCAGACTCCGGTAAGACACGGAGGAGGGGACACCGGAGCTGCACATGACCCGCCCCGTCCCCCTTTAAAGAGACGGAGACGCTGCAGGTGAAGCACTCCTGAGTGACTCACAGCTGACCTGCTGCTCGCTGCTGATCACCGCTGACGTCACATATCGATACTGCTCGGTGTGACGTCAGGTTTAAGCACAGCTGATAGATCAGAAAAATAACCGTAAAGGACCGAAGGATGAGTGACAGAACATTTCCGGTCCTGATGTGTTTTTACGTGTGTCGGTGTATATGTGTGAACTTTGCAAACATCCCTCCTAAAATCTGATTACTGCAAAACAAACACGTGAGGAAACATCTGGCTCGCAGTCTCATTAAGGTCCAAAACCTGCATCTGTGGGACTTTACCCCAGAGACTGTTCGATGAATACAAACTGATGGAAACATTTTGTAAAACGGTTCAGCGTAAAATAAACGCTCCAGAGACTCTTCTCATCCACACACACGAACGCGCCACAGAGCGACACCTGATGGGCCTCAAACAGACTGTATATGGAGGATGGTTGCCTCTGAATCAAACTCAGACTGTACCGGAGCAGCAAGATCGCAGCATAATCATCACTCAAAGCAAAGAGGAACTCTGAGCGAGAGATATTTAAAAAGCTCAAACCAAAGAAAGACACTCGTCACCCAAATCCATTAAAACATTGTCCAGACAAGCTGATAATTATTGTTAATTTGTTTCATTTATTTTAAGAAACAGCACTGTTGGATTACAGCAGTGGTTCTCAAATCCAGGCCTTGTGGCCCAGTGTCCTGCAGGTTTTAGATGTGTCTCTGCTTCAACACACCTGAGTCAAATATAGAAGTCATTAGCAGGACTCTGGAGAACTTGACTGTATACTGAGGAGGTAATTCAGCCATTTCATTCAGGTGTGTTGGATCAGAGACACATCTAAAAGCTGCAGGACACCGGGCCACAAGGCCTGGATTTGAGAACCACTGGATTACAGCGAGATCCTGGTTTGAATCCAGGCCCAGGTGGAGTCTACATGTTCTCCATTTCTGCGTGGGTTCTTCGGTTTCCTCCCACAGGCCAAAGACATGCAGTTAGTGGGGTTAGGTTACCTGGTCAGTCTAAATTGCCCACAGATGTGAATGTGTGTGTCAGGCTGCAGGTGGAGCGGGTGATGCAGGAACACGAGGTGAGGGATGATGAATGACAGAAATGTGGGTGTGAAAGAGTTTAATCAAAGAAAACAGAACGTAAACATCTGTTCTTAAAGATCTTTATTAAACCAGCGACACATTCATCCATTTAATATTTCTATAAAATGCTGCTTTATTTTTGCTCTTTAAGTTAAAACAAAGTCCTCCTCATCAGTTTGAGCCTGAAAGAAAATGTGAAGAAGCTTCTGACACAAACTGATCTGAAGTCAGCAGAAAGGAAAAAAACGCCTCTGAGTGCAAAAAACATCCTGACTGAACACCCCCCCCCCCAACCCAGTGATCTTAGTGTAGTGAAACGTTTCCAAACAGCCTGAATCGAGTCAGTTTGTGTCAAACAGACCTGATAAACTCACACTGAACTGTGCGTCAGGTTTGTGTAGATCATTTTTGTATTTTATGTGAACTAACTGAACGTTTGTGACGCTGTGACAGCAAACACCGACTCTTCTGTGCAGCTCGGAGTGTAAATCACACACGGTGAATGTGGTAGGACGATCTGGCCTCGAGGATGTTTCATTTACAGTTTCTGGCGCCGCCTTCGATCAGCGTTACATATTTTCATTGAGTCGATGCATTTGTGGTGTTATCAGACAGAAAGCTCCAGAACAGCCAGTGAACAGAGCCTGTGGTTTGATCGTTACACCAGCGGAGCCTTTAATGAAGCTACAGGTGGTTAGCTTATGTCAGCATAAAGACTGGAAACAGAGAGGAACTGAGCCTGGATCACCTGACTGCACCCACCAATTAAAACGTTTATGTGCCAGATGACTTATTTCCCTTTATTTCATTTTTGAGGACGGCGTGTTTGACGCTCAGAATAAAATAAACAAACTGCTCCCACGCCAGCTTCAGCTGTTTAAAGGACTCGTGTTCAGACTCAAACCAGCACGAGTGCCTCGCCTAAGTTTGATGAAACTACATGCTGGAGAGGTTTTTCTTCACTGGTTTCACCATCAGGCTGATGCAGACTTTACACTGAGAAATTTTAGTCCCAGGAGCTTTATAATTCAGTCGCCTCACACTGTGCTGCAGAGACCCACAAAGGTCAGGCTGAACTGCGTGTTTTAAACCCTCCAGTCCAGCAGGTGGCAGTAATGCAGACGAACAACAACGATGACGACATATGAAGTGACACGTGCGGACTGCTGAGACACAAAACACGGTCCAATCAGAAAGGATCCGGGCTGCAGAAGAACTGAACTACGGCTGAACTCTGACTTTCAGGTGAGGGAGGGGTCATGTTCCTGCAGCAGTCTGGACTCCAAACGTTCCTCTGGGAAAAGTTCCTGCTGTGCAAACGCGTCTTAAATTAGTGGAAAACACAACAAAACGCCAAAACTAGAGTTTAAAATCTAAACTTAACACCCGAAGAAACAGAAGTAACAAAAACAAACTCCTGAAGCGGGCCGCGTGTTAGAAACCCAGAAGAGTCTGCTGATATGATTTAAGATCCCGATGAACTCAGAGCCACAGACACACCACCGGTTTGAGAGTCAACACGAGAGATGAGGAGGACGAGAACTGATACCTCATCAAGACAAACTGCTTTCTGAGAGGACGGAGGCGTTTCTGACTCTGCACACAAACCTGACAGTGAATCTACAGTAAAATCATTAAAGCTGCAGATCTGCACTCAGATTTCCTCATGGAGGTTTAAAAGCTGCAGGAAACCAGGAAAACTCCCCCTCACAGCTGTTTCTGCAGCAAAGCGTCTGAACAGCCGAGGAAGACGAGTCTCGGTGGAGCCTCTCAGCTGGTCTGGGTTCAGTCTGTGTAACCGATCGGCTCCGCCCTCCGATCAGACTCGGTCTGCTGCTGGCTTGTTGAGTCCCAGAGCCTGAACCACATCCACACCGAGGCCGCTCTTCAGAGTCCTCCTCACTGAAACCACACACACACACACACACACACACACACACACACACACACACACACACACACACACACACACACACACACACAGAAAGAGATCATTATTACAGGAGACTGCAGCTCATTTCATGCTAATTGAAACTCCATCAGTCTTCAGTTTAGAGTAAGGCGCCGCCTCAGACTCATTTGTTTCTTTGCTGCTTTAACACGTTAGTTCAGATCTAAACGGTCCAAAGCGGAGCAGGAACTCACAGGTTCTTCCAGGTAGAACCTTTTTTACCTGGAGGAACCTGATGTGCGATTGTTAAGTTTCAGGACTCTGCTCATAAAAAAAAGACAAGCCGTCTTCATCCTCGTCCCAGAAATCAAGTTAAAGTATCCCACACAGGCTGGAGTGGAGCAGGTGTGCACTAGATGATGACCTTGAGGAGGCAATCATACACATTTAAATCAGGGAAGGCTTTTAAATTAGTTTTTTTTGAATGGGCAGAGTCTGGGCTCTGTCTGTGTGCAGCCCGTCACCTCTGAGCCGACAGGAGCTCAAACTGGAACCTGCTGCAGGTCCAGACAACATGTAACCGTCTCATTCAGCCATAACTCAACAAATCTGCTGTCTCACAGTCCAAGCTGATGCAGAGCCAGAGGAGTGCAGCTTAATGCAGCTCAGTTGTTTTCAAATAAATAAAGTGAAGCTGCAGGTTTTCACGTTTTTGCATTCAAATACCTCCTGAAGGTCAAACAGGCTGAAATGTTCCAATCAGAGACTTCAGTTTGTCTTTTTGGTTCCAACATGATGAAATGACTCTTCAGAGAGCAGCTCGTCTGCAGCTGATGCTTATCTGCTGTGGACAGATTTAGTAAGGAAGTGCAAACAGTGATATGAAGCTGCACAGATATGAGTGTGTTTTGGACACACAGCTGCTGTTGTGTCTGCACACAGGCTGAAGCTCCGGGGACTCGACCTTCAGCAGAGCCGGTGCGTAATTTCCCCATTGTGGGACTAATAAAGGTATTCGTAAACACCTGGAGTCTTAAACCATTTTCAAAGATATCAAATTAAAACAGCCAATCAGAAAAAATTCAGATGGCTAAAATGATTAAAATTAAGTTTCTTCTGGGTGCTGCCCCTCAGCAGGCTTCTGGAAGTTAGCCAATTAGAAGAAAGCAGGTATTATGGAGGCGGGGCTTAAAGTGAGACAGATGACAAACTGAGGGCTGCATAAAGGCCCAGTATAAGATTCATCTAAAGCTACTGTGACTTTAAAAATATGGAGCTAATGCAAAAACATGCTGTAAGCACAAAGACCATTTTGCAGCAATGCACCCTGGGAGTTGAAGTCGAAGTCTGAAGCCCGCTGCGGGCGCGTGTGCAGTTGATGTAGACGCTCCGCCACAGGTCTGTGCGGTCACGATAAAAACAGGAAGTCACGCACACATCCGCACAGACGCTCGCCGTCTGATGCTGAACGTCACTCAGACCCGAGCGGCTCGTAGCAGACTCCAGGACAGTGTAACGGAGGTTTCTGTGTTTCGCAGAGCCGGTCACACGTGTCATTTCAATGTCAGGACCTGATTTCATACTCACGTGACTTCCTGTTGAGTCGGGACCGTTTGCGGGTTTTGGGGCTGGACTCTCTGGCTGAGGGATTCTGGGTAACAGACTTGACGAGTCGGTCCATGATGTCATCTGTGGCGTCGTCCTGGGAGCTCGCCCCATCTTCTTTGGCTACAGCCATCTTGGGCGGACTCACCCTGCCGAGACCTGAGGACCAGAACCAGAACATTAGCAAAGACGGGAAACACGAGGACGCTATGCCTGCTCGAGGAACAAGAACCACTTATTAACAATCCATCCATCCCCCTTCCTGCTGCTTATACCGGTCAGGGTCGTGGGGGCACCCACCCACCTACTCCGGCTCCCCTGGAGGAACACCAAATCAGGCTGAGACGCATAACGTCTCCAGTGGGTCCTAGGTCTGTCCCAGGGCGTGACAGACGTGAAACACCTCACCTAGGAGGTGTCCAGGAGGAATCCCAGGGATTCAACTGGCTCCCTTTGATGTGGAGGAGCAGCGGCTCTACTCCAAGTCTGTCCCGATTCCCGATCCCAGGAGTTACATCGTCCTGGCAATCTGCCCCTGGCAGGGTCTCCCAAAGTAAACGGGTCGTGGGTGAGTGAGGTAACTGAGAGCCACCGTGGAGCCGGCCGGGGCGGGGGTGCACTGAGGAGCTGTAGGAGCTCCGTGGATCAGAGAGGAGGCCTCGACAGCCCGGTCCCTGGGTGCTGGTACAGGGTCAGATTTTAGGAAGTACATTTTTATCTGAATTTTTTACTCCAACTTCAGTGTCGGGTTTAGCAGACTCACTAATGACCCAATAAAAATGTGACCACTTTAAAAATGAAATCATTCTGGAGGAATAAAAGCTGCTGGTCTGTATAAGGAAGTATGTGATGTTGAGGGAGACAATCACCAAGTTTTTTGTGCACCCGTCGTAGAGTAAAGCAGACCTCTGCTCTCACCCCGAGTCTGACCCGAGTCTTCAGCAGAAAAAAGGAGGCAAAGACTCAGGTCTGTCTTTGAGCTCCAGCTGAGCTGAAATATTCATATTTTCATGCTTTGCTGCAATAGAAAAAGTGGACCGAGTCTGTGTGAGGTCAGATCACATTTTTCTGCGTCCTGCTGACTCCTCAGATAAGAATGAGGGGAACCTCGTGCTGCAGACTGGAGCTCATTATGTCATTAAACTGGTCGAACACTCGTGTAAAGAAACGGTCGGTCAGGAAACTCGAGGCTGACAGTTGTGTCTTACTGCGGACAGCTCTGGAGCGCCTCAGGCCTCCCGGCTCACAGGTCAGGGTGCTGCTGCGACTGATCAGCAGGTTCTTCATGTTCTCGTGCTCCTCCTCCTCCCGATCTTGCTCCGCCTCCGTCGCCACAGAGACGGGGGAGGGGCTGCCCGGTTGCGGCACCGCCCCTGAAAACTTCTCCGTCTGTGGGAGTGGAGGAGAACTGGGATGAGTTCACTTAAAAAAAAAACGATCTGAGTGCTGATATTTTTTACCCCTCTCTGCCACAAACTGCAGTTCCTCAAGCAGCCACTGGGGGCTGACTCCAAATGCGAGTTAGTCTCAGACTCATGCTAAGATAAGATAGTGTTTATTTGTCACATGCACAGTTATACACAGTACAATGCACAGTGAAATGTATTTTGTACCTGCAACCATATATACACACACATATAAACGTTACAGCCTGATGCAGGAAAGGATTTTACTCTTTATTTCCGCTGTAATAAGCACATAGGTGGGAAACTGCTTCATAACTCATCCATCTGAATTTAATTAGGGCTTAAGTCAGAGGTGTGCCAACACAGGCAGCATGTTTGTAGTGCTGGAGCCTTCTGGTACAATGATCTGACATCATCTGTGCACTTTATTATACTAAACCACCAAAGAAAAGCTACAAATATGTTAAACTGCTGCTGTTCTATCATTAATAAAACTGTTATATAGGCACTATGCACACATTAAAGGCCATGTTAAAGACTTAACCGAGCAGCACCGAATAAAAATCAAGTAACTGATTCTTTTGCCGGTGACCTCTGACCCCTCCGATGAGCAAGAGGAGAGTCTTACCTCGGTGATCATCTTTCCGCGGGTCTTGGTTCGCTCTCGGTGAACGGCTCGTTTCCGTTTGATGGTGAGCACTCGCTCCCTGGTGGTGCGATATTCCAGCGCAAACTCGCTGATGATCCGGCAGAAATTGGTCACCTTAATGTCTCTGACCGAGGAGGACGGCTGACCCAGGAACAGCAGAAAGGAGTGGAACCTGGAGGAGGAGGAGGAGTCAGTGCACCGCTCTGGTGAGGACCGCGTGTCTGTGTGAACGCTGGCGCCTCACCTGTTGATGACTCTCCTGTGGACGACCTTCAGGATGATGATCCTCTGCGTGCAGTCCTTCAGGAAGTCTGTCAACTTGCTCTTCAGCGCCGCTTTGGTTTCATGTTTGGCCACCAGCTTCAGGTTGTCCCATGATGCTTTGCAGCGTCTCTCAAGCTGGACCAGGTTCTCCGAGAGCTGCTCAAAGTCCACCTGAAAAAAACTCACGTGGTCAGCACCTGGTGATTTTACAAAGGGCAGCGTACAGGTGAGAAGAGCGGAGCTGTACTGTACTTTGGCTGAGCGGGTGATGTCGGGGATCTCAGAGTAGATGTCAGAGGATTCTGGGTAATTTTCTACCACCAGGGTGGAGGTGTGATGAAGCAGAGACTGACGGTGGACCGTGTCCTTCACCTCCACCACCTTCTCCAGGTAACTAAGCTCAAAGCCTTTAGCCTACACACACACACACACACACACACACACACACACACACACACACACAGGGTCAGAGGATGGAGCTCAGCCTGAAATCTCTGATCTTCACTGTTTATTTGGAGGATCAACAAACTGAGCTTCACCCACTGAACCAGTTCAGCTGCTCAGCAGGTTCCTCGCTCTCAGTACGAGATAAATTTTGTATGTAAATACGGCGCCGTCCACGCGCACGTTTGAGATTCTTATCCATCGCCACAGAGGCGTCTGATCAGCCCTCCTGCAGCAGGAAAGTCTGAAATCCCAAACTTTGCGCTCAGGTGAGCTGCTGTGCAGGTAAACAGCAGCGAGAGCGGCGCTGGCTGCTGGAGACACGAGCAAACTGCCTCGATCACCGTCCAGAAAGTCTGTGCTCCTACTGCACTGCATTGTGGGATATTAATGCCAGTATAGTGTCCAGTGCTTGCATGCTCTGATATTTACACTGTTGGGTTCATACTTTAATCTAATCTCACCTCCCAGTTTAGTGTGAAACAGCTGATGCTCGTATTTAACTGGTCTTTGTGGCTCTGCAGGCCTCAGCGGCTCAGGACTTTACACCAGCTCTTATTCTGTCTATGTGAGGTTAAACAGGGCTGAACTCACCCATCATTCATGCTGGTATCACAGAGGATTTGAAAGGTCTGCAGGTAAAGCTCACAGAAATAAGAAGATCAGTTAAACTGTTTTCTGTCCCGTTAGTCTGATCGGATCCATCAGTTCAGACTCAGTAACCAATCATGTGGATCTGACTTCACCTTTAATAAGGTGTGAATACATAAATACGTCAGTCCCTCTGGTTCGTTTACTGGAGGTTTAATGCTGTAATCATAAAACAGACGTATGTGTTTTCATGGAGACGTCGGGGAATACTCAGCAGGACTCAGCGGAGGAAGGTGAGGTGCTCTGACTAACATGCTCGCTGACCTTGTTGATTGGAGACTGTTGTTAGACGCTAACGGGCCACGAGGGAAACGTGTTGTTAGCCCGACGACCGAGCTGTGCGGCAGCTGTTTGTAACGCCTGCTCTGCTGCAGCGGAAACATCATAAAGCTTAATGTGTTTGAGGGGCTGCTCAGAGAAACAAACCACCAGTGAGGCTGTTCTGAACTCTGCTGAATGAAGGCCTCACTTTCACTTTCAGCTGTGAAGTTTGTGAGTTTCTACACTGTGATGTTGTGTGCATGTGTGAGGATGTCTCAGGTGTGTGGGTGTGGCTTCTCTTCTCACGCTGGAGCTGTTGAGGAAGTTTCCGATGGCGAGCAGCGTCGCCAAAATTCTCCTGAAGGTCTGATTGGACGCTAGCTGCTCCATGCCCAGCTTCAGGTCAAAGAGCGGCTCAGCTATCTCCTGCAGGGGGCGACAGACGCACCGTCTCAACATTCAGTAATAGCAGCCGAGCCGGCTCTCCACCAGCTTTCATCATTCCTCCTTTTCTGTAATCTTGACAAACAGCATTGATCTTTACTGATCTGGAGTCAGCCCGTTTACCTTCTCCAGAGCCTCGTAGTTAAGCTTGAAGGCCCACAGCTGAAGGCGGGGCGTCAGGGCGTTGATGGAGGCCAGGGTGAGCAGGAACTGCTCCGCTGTGCCCAGAGGGACGTCGGGATTGGCCAGCTGAGCCTCCTGGATCTTCTGCTTCTCCTCCTCTGTTGGGGTCATGGTCAGGATCTTCTGCTCAGGACACAGAGAGGGTCATGGCTGGATCGACCACATTCTACTGAAATCTACTTAAACATGCTAGTTTCACTGTAACGGGGTTAAAGATGAAATACAGCCCTGACCAACAGCAGCTCGAATCATTCTGACAGGAGCTCCTCGTACCTCGATCCCCTCCTTGCTAATGGCGAACTCGTCAAAGCTGAGGATGGCGGATTTGATGACGTGGGCTGCAGGCAGGACGGTCATACCGATGTTGATGGCGTTGCTTCTCTTTGGGTCCAGAACCAGAATCTCAGACTTCTTGGTCTCAGGTCCTTTCTGCACACAAACGAGAAAAACACGATGAGGACGTCAGCATCGTTTTCTGCATGGAAACATCCACGCCTGCCGCTGCAGGAATGCCGGCTTTCACCACGGCTGACTCAGCGATGCTTCCTGTGATGGTGCTGGAAAAAATATCAGCTGATGATCGACGCGTCACAGCCGCACTTTACAACAACGGCAAACTGACCGTTAAACTAAAGTAAAGACTTCCTGATGAGCTGATTAACAGACAGGTTATAATGCATGGTCCTAAAGTCACTACCGAAAACACGCGTTTATAGAGATTTTTGATTGGCTGTTACGGAGCGTAAACTGAGTACAGGTCATTTCCTGTTCAGGTTTTACTGACACTAAAACTTTTGGTTCACTTTAGGGAAAAAAACATGAAAATGTGGATGTGAGACGGGCCTCACACAGACGGCCGCCTCATGTGTGTCTTTAGATGCTCTGAGATTAAAGTTTCATCAGTAATAAAATGATTATTAAATACATAATCAGGTATTGGGAATCAGGAAGGATCCATCACGTCAGGCTCTCATCAGCTACAGAGACACAAACACAATAATGAAGCAACAGTTTATCTAACTTATTATAAAGTGATACCAGCTCTCTTTATGAATATTAACGGTTAAAGTTTAAAGCAGCTGAGCCATTTTCTCCGCTCTGATTGGTGGAATTTTCTGAAGGAAATGATGACATAAGCAGAGGGTGAGGCGATCCCGCTGCTCCCTGAGGAGCGTTTTTACAGCTCGTCAGAGCCCCCTGGTGGACAAACTGTGACAGTTTTAATGAGCTGGGACATTCCTCTGCTGATCAACATGCAGATACTGATGGACCCACACTGACCCTGGATCATCATCCGAATCCTGTAATCTTGTTGGTCTCTGGCTTTGGCCTCTGGGGGTCTCAGGCAGGGTTTTTGATAAATGCTTTATGTAAACAGACACCCACCTTGGCTACAGGCAGCTCTTTGCCTTTGGATTCAAACAGATGCTCGAGGCGAGCAGTGTCCACTGCCACCTTATCCAGAGACGCCCACACCGTCCCCCGACCGAAGCGACACTTCTGAGGTCCGTCTGCCTGCTTCAGCTCCTTCCAGAACAACTTCACCGTCTTCTTCTTCTTCTGAGAGGCCCCCATGGAAGGAGGAGGGGGGGGCCCTGGTGGAGGAGGGGCACCTGGTGGAGGTGGAGGAGGTGGAGGGGGCGCGAGACCTCCTGGTGGAGGAGGTGGGGGAGGAGGAGGAGGAGGAGGAGGGAGAGCCACACCAGGTGGGGGAGGAGGAGGGGGAGGGATGCCAGAAAGGCGGGAGGATGAAGAGGAGCTGTCGAAGGTGTCCACGTCCAAGACGTCGATGTCCTCCTCGTCCAGCAGGTCAGAGAAGTCGAGGTCTTTGATGCGCAGGGCGGCGGCGCTCGGCTGCAGCTGGTTCCACGCGTCGGCGGAGCCCCCGGGGCCCAGCGGGGTCATCTGGGTGCTCTCCAGACGGCGGGCTTGCAGCTCAATGTCGATGCTGCTCTGCTGCCGGAGGCAACGGTTCTGATGGTGCATATAAACATTTATCAGCATTATGTTCATCCTTCAAACATTTCTCACCGATGAGCCGACACATGAATAAATAATGATTACAGCATTAAACTGGAGTCCTTTTAAAAGCTCGCCGCCCTCCGGAGAAGCTAAAAAGCAGCATCTGCAGACAGAAAGGCTTCCTAATGTTCTGACCTGTTCTTCAGCGAGTCGGGCTCGAGCCGCCTGCGTTGATCCTCCCAGACTCTCCAGCTCTGCCCTCCGGGAGGCGCTGCTCTCGTTGGGGGTGGCGGGCTCTGCTGAGTGCGTTTTGAAGCTGGACAATCGTTCCAGGACACGACCTCGACCACCCAAATCGTCACCTGATGGGAAAGAAATCGCAAGTTCTCTCTTAAAGTCTGAGTGTGAAACTGAATCATCAGAAAAGTTAAAAAAAACAAACATGTTTATAGAAGGTTTTTGTAACTTTATTAACAAGAATAAGACCACACAGTGAGCTCTCTCACCTGGCGTGGAGCTTCCTTCTTCCTGGGCGGTGTCGGCAGCAGCAGGCGGGCTCACGGCTCCCGTCTTTGAGTAGAGCATGTCGAGCCTGAACTTTGTGTCGTTGGACAGCGTGCTGCTCTGACGCTGCTCAGGCGCCGCTGCAGACAGGAACACGTTCAGGGTCAGAGCTTCATTTAGTTTTTAAAGGCTCTTCAAATTCAGACTGAGAAGGATTCAGATGAAGACGTGGATCATCCGCTTTAATGTGAAGATACTTGCTGTGAGAATGTTGTATTTCTATCGTGTTCTTACTCACTTATTTTATGTATGAATGTGTGTATGTGTGTATATGTGGATATTACTGTTAATACTTGTAAAGCACTGATCAGCGGCTTATTGATAACAATAAAGGTTTCTGACTGATTCGAGCGTCAGACTGTATACAGGCTGTTTCTGTAGTTCCTCTCTGTGCCTGTAGAGGGCAGCACAGGCACAGAGTGCAAGGCAAGGTCTGGAGGGCAGCTGCAGCATCTCACCTGGGTCATTCTGGGAGTCTGAGAGTCCGTTTGTCTCCAAGCTGCTCGGTACTGGAGCTGAACACACACACACACACACACACACACACACACACACACACACACACACACACACACACACACACACACACACAGGGGAAGGTGACTCTGAGCTCACACACTCCATTAAAGGGACAGGACGCTGTGTGCAGTACTGTGACTGTAATCTAAAGGCTTACTGGGATGCGACGGCTCTTCAGCTCCATCCTCATCTGCCGTCAGCGGGAAGGTTGGAGTTATGGGCTCATCAGGCTTGAGCTTGTTGAAGTCTTTACTTCGTCTCTTCTTCTCCAACTGCGCAACAGCGAGGGTGCGCAGGAAGGTGCCTCTGAGGAGAGGAAAGTCAGCAGGAATTAGACCTGATCTCAGGCTCCGCGCCTGGAAGGAAAAGCTGCTGCGTTCACATGCTGCTGTTCTCAGAGGGAGGCAAAACTTCAGGGCAAAGGGGACCAATCAGCATGTTCTTATTTTCTTTTTCTAATGTTACACTGATGATCTGGATTGTGGCCAATCAGCAGTGTCGGTGGCAGAATTCAAATATGAGCAGAAAAGGTCCCTTTAAGTGAATCTAACATTAAATCATTGCAGCCAATCAGTGATTAACGAGCAGCATTCAGATTCAGTTTTACTCTCAGCTGCAAAACCAAACCAGCAGATTAAACACCAGCAATTAGACTCCACCCAACATTACCAAAGACCAAACCAAACTCAGGACCAGAGTCAGCCCCACCACCATCAGCACACACACACACACACACACACACACACACACACACACACACACACACACACACACACACACACACACACACACACACACACACACCGCCTGTGGAGCACTGAGACGTCCACCCAGCTCAGATTTATGACTTTAATATGTTGAGATTCAGACTGCTGAGACAACACACACACACACACACACACACACACACACACACACAGAAACTTTATATGTTTTTATTATTCAGTTGTTTTTAGTCACTTTTGGTTCATTGTGGCGCTCGCAGTTATTGCCCTTTGGCTGTTTGCAGGGTCAGTTTGTTCTTTTCATATTGTGTCTGTTTGTGGTCGTCTCAGGTCTCCTCCCCCCGACTCCGGAGCTGCTTCTACACATTTGCACAGAGAAAAATGTGCCAAAATAAACGAATGAATGAGTAAAAGGCGTCACTGGCAGAGATTCACAGGACCGATGAGCTGCTGCAGGAAAAAGCAGCAGACGCCTTCCTGACGTGACTCTGTGGAAACGACCTGCAGACGCGTCTGTGCCGCTGTGGGATCGTTTCCATCTTTTATCAGTGTTTTGATACCAACAGGTCCATCACAGCAGGTCTCACCACCATCCTGTAAACCTTCCCTCACGCTGCTCTCCTTCTGTCGCCCTCACACTCGTCTCCACCCGCCCCACCCTGCCTCAACTCTCGTGTGGACTGCCTGTCACTTTGGGGGGTTGAGCCCAGGTATTTAAACTCCTCCACCTTCACCTCTCCACCTGCCTCCCTCTCATTCACACACATGGATTCTGTCTTGCTTCTACTGACTTTCACTGCTCTGTTCTGCAAACCTTCACCCTGCAGGCTCTCCTCCACCTGCTCTCCACCCTCACTACAGATCAGTGTCATTCCAGGTCTTTGACCTTTCAGTTACTGATGGAAGTTTTTCTAACTGAAACATGACAAAAGGAGTTTTTATTGAGTGCTTTTATGATTTCCCTGTTTATTAATACACAGTAATAAGTGATGTGCTAATGTATAAGATATAGTTTAATGCTGTCAGGGTGGAGCTCCATGCAGGCAGCTGATCTGACCTCTGCAGTTTTGGAGGTGGACCCGGTCCAGGTCTGAGGGACCGCAGAGCTGCTGGGTTCAGGTCTGATCAACAATCTGGGATTCATGTCTGTGTTTAGTGGCTGCAGCTGCCTCCCAAAAATCACACAGTTACATTTTTGCTTCTCTTTACGAGTTTCTATTGTTCTGGTCTGAACCGCAGGAGGACACAGACCCGGACGAGGAGGAAACAGCAGCTCAGCTTTCTATGCTGGGATCATCTACATTTAGCATAGAGAGACTTTTTCTGAGACTTTACATGAAAACATTACAAACATCGCTTTGTGAGCTTCTTCCAGCTGTTACTGCACATCCTGCTGCAGCAGCTCAAGACCCTGACATGCTTATGAACACCCATGCATCCATTATCTGTTTCCATCCTGTTCATGTCATCGCCTCTGTTAGAGCCTTTTCTCTATTACACGCTGCATTCTTTGTCCTTGATTAGTAGATACATTTATTTGATCTGAACCAGGGTTATAATAGTTTTGGATTTTACATTATAGTTTAGTTTTAGTTAGTTTTTACTTTTTTTTCTTTAATTCAGTTAGTTTTAATTAGTTTTCAGAGCAGTTTTTCTCATTTTTATTAGTTTTTATTTTTGGTTTCATGCTTAGTTTCAGTTAGTTTCAGTATTAGTTTTAGTATTTTCATACCTAATCAGGTGCAAGATTCAAGGCACAAAAGTGACTATTGTGTAATGAAAACTCAACAAAAGATACCGGCTGTTCACAGACAGCAGCATTGCATGCTAAATGTGTGTAATATTAAGGACACACATGAGCATAATCAGGGAGAAACAAAGAAAAACATGAACTCCCAAACTCAATAAATTCTACAATAAACTCCACAATAAGCTTCAGCATCAGTGCAGCAGATTAATAACACCTACATGTGGTGTTAAACAAAAACAAACTCTTTGAAGGAGTCAAAGCTCAAATCCAGCTGCATCCTGATGTTCTCACCACCTGAAGCTGCTTCTGTTTTGGAGCTAGCTTGGTTAGATGCTGCTAATTAAACTTGCAGGGTCTTTGTACACAACCTACGGAAGTGTCCGACCTCATGTCCACATTTATGCTTGTGTAGCTGGTGTGTGTGTTAATTACCTCGTGGTCGTGTGCAGGTGTTTTATATGCGGTGCAGGCTGGGACTTCTTTTTTGGTCCTTTGTGCTCAGTTTTTTGGCTGCAAACATATTTGTCCCTGTTTTTTTTCCACTTTCTTCATTCCTTCACATCCATCCTGATAGTTTCAGCAGTCTCCTACCAGGAATTTGCTGACAGTTGTGAGTCCTTATATTGATGCTTTGATTATTATTCCTGATTGTTATTCTCTCACTGATAAAGTAGCCGGAAACGCACAAGGACGCAACAGTTTGAGGTGGACTTTGATGTTGCTGGTTTTTCCTGACTGAGAAATGTTCCGCACATTTTTCATCATCCACAACAAGACTTTCGATTCTATCTGTGCTCTTGTACTCAAAGAACCTCCATACGGGACTCTGCCGCTTTCTTGGCGGACCAGCGCGGTGAGCGCACGCACATGCGCACGCACTCACACAGTTGTCCTGTGGCGCTCCCAGCTTAAACTCGGAGAGCGGAAAAAATGATTTCATATCAATCCACAAGGTTTAAAAAAAACAACAAAAAAAACAAGTAAATGAAAGTCAATTTATCGATAATTTCAGTTAGTTTTAGTTAGTTTTGTAAACTCACAATTCAGTTTTAATTAGTTATCGTTTTCTCCTTTTAATTATAGTTTTTATTTATTTCAGTTAACGACAATGTTTTTTCAATTTCAGTTTTCATTATTTCGTTCGTTTTCGTTAACTATAATAACCCTGATCTGAACACACAGAAGCAAACTAGTTCTCACACACACACACACACACACACACACACACACACACACACACACACACACACACACACACACACACACAGTACCGTCACCTTAAAGGACAGTACATCAATCACCTTGATTCACCTCTAACCCCAAAGCACACAAACTAAATCTGGATCTTAAAATATGATGATTTAAATAATGAGGATTTTTTTGCTGAGTCTGCACAAAGGGACACACAAACACACAAACACACAAACACCAGAAGCATCTGAGCCCAACAACCCTGCAGCTCCCAGCATGCAGTGGGGCTGCAGCAGTACTTACTGAAACTTCCTCAGCACCGGCTTGTCCTGATTTACATTACAGTCACCTGGGCTGCAGAGACACAACACACATCTGAGCAGGACACACACACACACACACACCCACACACCCACCCACACACACACACCCACACACACACACACACCCACCCACACACACACACCCACACACACAGCAGGCTTCCCATCATCCTGTTCAGGCAGCAGCTGGATGTTGGTCACCTGCTGCTTTAAGGTAAAACCTGCCAACAGGTATGTAAAAGCCCCTAAAGGAGCCCTTTCAAAGCCAGGCCACGTTACAGGTAACCCACCTTCTAACAACAAGAGGTTCACATAAGATATAAAAGGCAGAAACACCTGAAAAGAAACCATTAAAGTAAATAAATGAATGTGGTCAGGTAAGTTAAAGGTGCCCCTTCAATATTAATTTAACTGAACTGGTCAAAGGCTTATTTCATGCAGCCAAACACCAGACACACAACTACAGACACACAGGATGATCAGGACCAGGAGGAGGAGGAGGAGCAGGAGGAGGAGGAGGAGGAAGAAGAGATGGGTACTTACCACAAGAGCTCCTCATCCTCCCCAGAGCTGGGAGAGGAATAAAAGGAGAGGAAGAGAAAAAAATAAGGGAGCAGGAATTTTGGAGGAGGAAGGAGAGAGAGAGAACATTATAGCATCGTAATGGGGGTGGGGGTGGGGGACATCATTGGACAAACTGAAGCCATTTTACTGTCTCAGCAGCTCTGACAGCTTCATCCCCATTTTAATAAAATGAAAATCATCAGTGAGAAAAATAATTCTGAAAAACTCACAAATGTGAAAAGAAAAACTGGAAACAAGTAACCAATTCTGCAAAGATGAAAATAAGAAATCAGCGTTCAGATAATTCTGATGATGAAGAAGAAATGACTTCAAAGAAAAACTGAAGAGAAAACAGAAACAAAATAACAAAAATAGAAAAAAATAAAGAAATAAATTAAAAATGACAAAGAAACTGTAACTAAAAAAAAAAAGATTTTAGTTTTAGAAACATTTCAGAGAAATTACAGAGGAAAAAAAAAATTATAAAAAAAAATATATAAATCCAGAAACGATCTTAATCTCACATCGAAACTGTGTCAGGAATTTATCCAAAAACACAACATCATCCATCTAAAAATAAATAATTATCCAGAAAATGATCTGGATACAGAAACACGAGAACTGGTAACTCCACCAGTCACAATAACATTAATATAAGAAGAGACAAAGAAACTATCCTGATATGGAAGCTTAAAGATGAAGATTCCATGAATTTCTGACCTTAATCGAGTTATTAAAAACAAATTAAACTATCCAGAAATAATAAAAGCAATGATCCAGACGGGATCATTTAAAATATCCACAAAGTTCCAGAAACCTGCAGCTCAAACCACAAAGAGATAAACCTGCACAGGTACGCCGTCAGACCCGCCCCCAAAACCTCAGAGACACACGAGAGAGAAACGAGCAGACTCACTTTGTTTTAGCTTTAGTGTCCGTCTTGATGCCGGGCTGCTCCGGGTTCAACTGGGAATTCTCCTGCTGAGAGAGATCTGGGGAGGACGGACTGCAACACACACACACACACACACACACACACACACACACACACACACACACAAAGAGAAAATAAGCAAAACAGCCAAGAATGGAGAGAGAGAGAGAGAGAGAGAGAGACTGCTTTACAAACACTGCTCTCTGCCAGTTCATTCCAACACTGCTCTGTGTGTGTGTGTGTGTGTGTGTGTGTGTCAGCTGCTCCCTCCCAGCCTCCTGTAAATACTGAACATTGACCCAAATCTGCAGCCTGAGTGGTCAGTGAGCATCATGTGACCACGTCGGAGAAAACGCGTCCTAAATGAGTTCCTGTCGTTGTTTCAGACAGTTTTTGTAGTGCTGATGAGCAAACGTCTGTGGGTCCACGGTGAGTAACGTGGAAATGTAAGCTGTGATCTTTGCAGTGGATGTTGAACATCCTGCACACACTCGTGTCACATGGTGCCAATCTCACCTGTCCACATGAATGTGACAGCCTTCCTACAGCAACGGTTCATGTGTGAATCAAACCAGTGCAGTTTGACTTCATGTGTGTGTATAAAGCTCTGATGAATGCGTGCTACTGATTATGATTCTGCAAAAAAACAAAGTCATAGAAATACTAAAGGTATGATAGTGGACAGCTCTGCAGGCTGCAGGGGGCGCTAACATGACTGCAGAGGGTTAGTTTGCAGCAGACAGACAGGAGTCCTGCTTGCAGGTCTGAGGTCAGTCTCAGTGCTACAGACCTGCAGCCATCCGGATACTCCTCAGAGATGGAGCTGGTTTTGGAGAAGAGCCTGGACTTCCTGCTCAGGCCCAGAGATGACATGTGGTGGCTGAGGAAAGAGCGACTCCTAGTGGTCAACATGCAGGACAGCAGAGAAACAGAGAGAGACAGAGGGGGAGGGTGGTTAAATCAGAGACCGTAAACCAACACCGAGACACCCAGATGAGCAGAAACACCAGAAAAAGGCCCAGATGAGAAAATGTATCCAGAGGCGAGAGAAGGTTTAACTCGAGGCGTCTGCAGCCGTTCGCTTCCTCTTAACGTGAAACAATTAAAGCTGAAAATCCAGTTTTTTATTTCCTGGAGGTGAAGGCGCTCAGACTGAAACCAGCTGCCACAAATCAACACAGTCATCATGAACATGAGCTGCTTTAAAGCATCAACACCTTTATTAAACTGAGGAGCGAGGTGGGGGATATTATTGATGGTTTTTATACAGCTTTAAATGAAGACGTATAAAAACCATATTGACCTGATTGATTCACTCATTCCTCCTTATCATTTTGGGCTTTGCTGAACTCTGCTCGGATTTTTACGGAGTGTGGATTCTAAAAATCCTGAAGAGGAGGCTTATCAGGAGGAATGATCTCAGAGTTCAGACCCAACAGCAGGAAGCACTGAAGAGAGGGAAGCACAGAATATGATTTTATATGGAAAAAAGGCTTTGCTGACAATATCCTGATTTATTTTGCTAAATATTGTCACGGATCAAAAGTGCTCCCATGAATGGGCAGCATCAGGTGTGGACTCAGTGATCCTGTGAGTCTCTGAGAGCCTCAGAAGTTTCTGATAGCTTTAAAAACTGAACCTTAATCAGAGCGTGCTGCCCGAGGAGCAGCTGAGAGCGTCCCTGTGCTCTTTGTTTCCAGTTGGGACAGTAAAGCGTTACTTTATAAAAACATACACCAATCAGCCACAACATCAAACCACACATCTGACCCACTCGGTCCGAACACTGTGGTGTCCTGTGGGGTCCGGTACCAGGAAGGTGGGAGTGGAACACTGGGTCCTGTTGGCTGTGAGGTGGCGATCGGGCTTCTTCCTGCACATGTTGCAGATATTCAGCTGGATGCAGAGAGCAGGTCTGCACCCCGCTGTGTTCTCGAGCTGCTCCTGAGCAGTTTTTGCATGTGGAGGTGCAGCGCTGTCCTCCATCAGGGAGGACGGCTGTGAGGGACGGGAGTGTGTTCGCCTGAACACACACCGCCCACCTAAACATCAGTGCACACCATGAAGGCCAGGATGCAAAAATCTCCCAGGAAAACATTCCATGGCTCTGACGCGCTCGCTGTTGTTCACCTGCTTTCAGGGAGTTTGGTGTTGTGGCTGATGGCTTCTTATTGCCGTATAAATGATGACCATTAACTCGCACATTTTTCATGAACTTGGACTAAGTCTTTAAAACTGAAATGCTTCCATTTTCTCCAGTTTTGGTTGTGAAAGCTGAAGCTGACAGAAAGCAGTTTCCTCTTCAGCTCTGCAGGAACAAAAACAGGCTCGTGTGGACGCCGTCTGCTCGTGCTTCGGGCCTGACGGCGTCTCTTTACACGCGCTTCTGCAGAGGCCAAACGAGCACAGAGGTTTACCCGCTGAGGACAAACATTCCTGCTGATTGAACTCACAGAAAAGCTGCTTCCAATCAAAACAGCCCCCCCACCCCTCGCTCCGTCCGTGCGTCTGTCGGCCTAAACTTGGTAAACTCGGAGGGAGCAGGTGGCGGCTCGGAGCACAGCGCCCGAGGGAGATGCAGTCTGACCGCGGCCTCTGATTAACAGGTCGTGATTTCGGCTCGTTTCCTCTGAATACATCGACTTTAGGAGCTGCTGGTTTCCTGCTTCAACCGCTCAGTGAAACTTCAGTGCTTTATGATCTTCCTCAGAGGTCACAGGTCACACTTATTCACCGACTCTGTACTTTGAGGATTTCTCAGCCACACTTTTGTCTTAGTCGCTGTTATTGATTACATCCTGATTCTGATCATCGCAGTTAAAGAGCAGAGTGAACTTACGGGCTGGGCGGCGTCTTTGTTCCCTGCTCTGCGCTCACGGTGCCGTTGGGGGCTGTTTGGGGGGGCACTGGAGACCCTCTCCGGGATCCAGACGGACTGGAGGCGGAGCTGCCGGGGTCAGAGACCAGCGGGGACGAGGGCCTGCTACCGAGCCCCGCCGTGGGGCTGGGTGAGGAGAGGGCGGGGGACACAGCAGGGGACACAGAGGGGGAGGCGGCTGGTGATACAGAGGAGTTGGCAGAAGGTGGGGAGAAGAGGGTAGGAGGGGTGGGGGAGCTGGAGGGAGGAAGGTTCTGACTGGACGAGTGGCGGCGGCTCCTCTGTCCCTCCTGCTCGCCGGTGGCCACCTTTCTTCTCTCTTTACGGAGGAGGGGGGAGGAGTCATCCACCTCGTCATCTTCATACTTCAGAGCATTCTACACACACACACACACACACACACACACACACACACACACAAAAGGGTAACTGAGTGGTTGCATGTTTCTCGTATCAGCACCATCACTGCTGCTGCATCATCCTCACTGAGCACCGTCACTGTGACGAGGACACGTTTGTTCTGGAAAACATGAGCTCCAAAAAAGTTGGGATGCTGTGTGAAATATGAAAACAGTTTGTAAAGTGATTTAAAGACAATATTTAACTGAAAATAAACATTTTAAATGTTGAAACTGAGAAATGTGATGCTTTTACTCTCATGGTGACTTTGAGGGTCACTGTGTCCTGTTAAAGAGGATTTATACTACAGGTACATGTACAGGTTCAGATGTGTGAGCTGCAGCAGGCCAACCACATGCTGATGAAATGCATGCAGACTGGTTTGGAACCAGCAGCCTCCGTCCTGGCTGCAGCACGTGTTCTTCAGAAACTGTCATATACTGCTGAGCACTAATGGGCTCTTCACAGATGTTCCCTGATTTTTTAAAAGAACTGGGAACTGTGACGGGCAGACCCCAGGTCAGCTTTAAAACCCGACGTGTTAGCGATCAGTGCGACTGGCCGTGAGGTTTGAGGATCGCACAGCTTCTCGTCTGTCGTGGCATCTGTCTTAGTTTTAAACATGTGTTTGGAATTGAAAGCCAGATTTTCAGAGTCGGACTTCCTGCCTCTGTAATGTTGTCCCCCGCTCCGGCCGTTACCTCGTATATGGTGAACTGTGTGCGCAGCTCCGGCTCGGTCACGCTGCTCTTCATGTGTTTGCGGACGATGGCCTCCATCCCCAGAAGCTCCAGTTTATCCGTCACATCGTAGAACGAGTCCTGGTCCGGGAGCGCCGCCAGAGTCTGACAAAGACACACAAACGTTTGTTGACCCGCTGACTTCACAGCTTCTCGTTTACCAGGTGAGAGTTTGGTTTACCTTGTTGATGAGTGTCATGGCGAACATGAGCAGCTCCGTGTCAGAGCCGTTCCTCTCCTCCAGAACCTCCATCACACAACTCCATGGCTTCATACCTGCCACACACACACACACACACACACACACACACACACACACACTCCTGATCATCATGCAGCACCTGGTGAAGCTGCCTGTGCTCGCTTATGAAGTGATTCACATGGTGAGTTTAGAAGCAGATAATCAGCTGATAAAGGAAACGTTACAGTTTAATGTGATGTCACATCAACAAACTGAGAAACCTGAAATGTGTGTGTCTGTCTGTGTGTGTGTGTGTGTGTGTGTGTGTGTGTGTGTGTGTGTGTGTGTGTGTGTATCTGTACCTCTGTGTCTCTGTGTGTGTACCTCTCTGTGTGTGTGTGTGTGTGTGTACCTCTCTGTGTGTGTGTGTGTGTGTGTGTGTGTGTACCTCTGTGTGTGTGTGTGTGTACCTCTGTGTGTGTCTGTGTGTGTGTACCTCTGTGTGTGTGTGTGTGTGTGTGTACCCCTGTGTGTGTGTGTGTGTGTACCTCTCTCTGTGTGTGTGTGTGTGTGTGTGTACCTCTCTCTGTGTGTGTGTGTACCTCTGTGTGTGTCTGTGTGTGTGTACCTCTCTCTGTGTGTGTGTGTGTACCTCTCTGTGTGTGTGTGTGTGTGTGTGTACCTCTGTGTGTGTGTGTGTGTGTGTGTACCTCTGTGTGTGTGTGTGTGTGTGTGTGTACCTCTCTGTGTGTGTGTGTGTGTGTGTGTGTACCTCTGTGTGTGTGTGTGTGTGTGTGTGTAACTCTCTGTGTGTGTGTGTGTGTGTGTGTGTACCTCTCTCTGTGTGTGTGTGTGTGTGTACCTCTCTCTGTGTGTGTGTGTGTGTACCTCTCTCTGTGTGTGTGTGTACCTCTCTCTGTGTGTGTGTGTACCTCTCTCTGTGTGTGTGTGTACCTCTCTCTGTGGCCACTGTGTTGACCGCTCTGATGAGCAGAGGACTGTTGGACTCTGAATACTCCACGAACACAATGAGCAGCTTCAGAGCAGTTTTCACCACCAGACGAGACTGAAACACACAAATGTGTTAAGTATTTGACCAGCAGGGGGCGTCACACCACTGCACTGACTCATTAAACTACACTTTACTCCATCACCGGGGTGCTCGGCTGCCCATTAACCACCTGCTCTAATGTATTTTTAGAAGGCGGCTCCTTCTGCAGCTTCGTTATGTTTCAGGATCTTATCCCTCAGGGTGTCATCCATAAACAGGAAGTCAATTAGATCAGGACATATATGACATCATTATTGCTCATGTAGCATCATTAGTCTGTAGGTGTACCTAATAAAGTTGACAGATAACTAGTAAATAATAATAAATAATAAGACATAAATTCTCGTTTTCATGCATAAATTCATCCATCCCTTCAAAATAAGAGCCTAAAATTAGAGCTGTGAAGATTTAAAACATAATGAAGTGAGCGCCCCATTTTGCACATGCACATAATTCCATAGACTTTCCTCATCATCGGGAATGTTCCCACTTTTCACGTTTGCTGTAAAGTCAGACTGAAGCCAAACTGCTGACGATCAGCGTCGCGTCCACGTGAAGGACCTGATGTGATTTAGCAGAGTTTGTGTGTTCAGCAGAGTTGTGGTGCCGATGTGCGTCTGAGGACTCACCAGGCTTCCCGTCAGAACGTACAGCCACTGCACCGTCTCGTTGTGGTTGATCACTCCGTTCATGCCGTCCACAAACAGCATGATCTGACTGAGAGCTGAGGACACACAGACAGATGGATGAGTGCTGGTGTTTCCACAGCAGGGTCCAGCAGCTGCAGAGGAGCCTATAATCTGCAGCGCTGACTCAGCTTTCTGTGGCTTTGCTGGACGTGTGAAGCTTGAAGCTCCGTTTCCATTGTGACTGGAGGCGGGAGCGTCAGCATCCACCGATCGGAGCACGCGTCCCGCGGCTCTGTTTCCAGCCAGAGCGCCCAGTTTCACTGCTGCCATCGTTTCTGTCAGCCAGCAGCAGCCAGAAGAATCTACACGTGTTATTTTTAGGCTTCTAATTCTGTCAGCTGATCCAAAATGTTGCCCGTTGAAATGATTTGTGTAATTTGACATGAAAGAAAATGAAGTTAAACTAAGCAGAGCTTCTCAAAGCCAGGATAAGAGCTGATTTAGGTTCACAGAACCAGGATGAGACGCTTACATGTGCAAAAACAAGAGGATTCAAAAACTTGATCATAATTGAGATTTTCAGGTTGTGTAAATGTACCTGTGATATTGCATTTTTCCTAAACACCTGCCCAGGTGGATTAACTGCAGGATTATGAGCTCTAACCTCTCAACAAGGAGCTTTAGTGCTAAAGCAGAGACTGAGCAGTCCTGCAGGACAGAAACCGTCACCTCCTTCAGATCAGGTCTCTTCATTCAGTCAATCATTTTTGGAGCTCTGGTTCAAGTTTCTGTTTAACTGGGCCAACCACTTTGGATCATCATGGGTCTCAATTCATGCAGGAGACCTTTAACCCTTAGCGTGTCGGTGCAGTCTCACCTCTCAGGATGTAGTTCTGGTAGTTGTGGTCGGCCTCCGCCCCGACTTTAATGAAACACGTCAGACCATCTGAGGCCACAAACTCTGGAACCAGGTCTTTATCATCCTGCAGACACAAGAGACTCGTTTAAAACGGTCTCAGAGATGCAGCCGGACCTGCAGACACACATCAGACCTCCTCCTTGCTTGTTTTTAATATGCACTGAGGTTAGCCTGCAGGCTCCTCACACAGACAGAAATATGAAGCAACACACGAGAGAAACTGTTAACAGCCAGATCACTGAAAGAAGACAAAGGAAATATTCTCTGAAAGCTGACACTCAGCAGCACAAAAGCAGCACCTGGCTCAGAGGTTCACAACAAGGTCACAGAAGAAGGTCCCGGGTTCGAACCTGGGCATCTTGGTTTTTCTCTCACCTTTGAAACGTGTGATAATTTGTCAGATGTGTTTTATCATTTTTATGCAGATGACTTTTGCAATCTATTGCCATTCTTCTTCACTTCTGCAGGCCATTTAAGTTGGTTCTGAGTGTGGATAAGACGAAAGCACTCACACTCCAGAAGACTATCAGAGATCCTCCTATTGCTTACCACAGGTACACAAACTGAGTTTGTCACCAACTATAAATACCTTGGCTTTATATTGGATAAAGAGCTTTCTTTTAAAAAGCACATTTTAAGAAGAACGCTGAGAATGAAGATTGGGTTTTATTATCACAGTGGATCTTGTTTTTCTCTCCAAGCTAGAAGAAAATTGGTATCAGCAACCTTCTTACCACTCCTGGATTATGGAGATGTTTTATATATGAATGCTTCAACCAAATGTCTTCAGTCCTTGAATGCAGTCTGTCACTGCGCTGTAAGGTTTGTAACAGGCAGCAGACGTCTTACACGTCGTTGGGAACTGTATGCAAAAGCTGAATGTCCTCCTCTGAGCGTACGGAGATGCAATCACTCGATGATCCTGATTCATAAAACTGGCTCCAGCTAATTTAATATCTCTCCTACAACGATCTCCTACTGCCCGTTCTTTACGCTCCAACAACATCGTTCTTTTGCTGGTTCCACATGTTAGAACAGAGTGAAGTGAAGCAGCGTTACGGCTCCGACAGCATGGATTCAGCTCCGGTCTGAACTCAACATGTCACATTTTTATATCACTGGATTTATTTTGGAGCAATTCTTAAAAACAAGCAACGTGAGTCATTTAATGTGTCACTGCTTTTAAACTGCTTTGCAATGTGTGTTTTAAACTTGTTTATATGCTTCAACTTGTTTTACTTTTGTGTAACCAGGTTGTTGTGTTGCAGATTTTCTGCCCAGGTCCCTCCTGCATGTGAGATCTGGCTCTCAGTGGAGTTTTCCTGAGTTAAATAAAGGAATTAATAAAAATAAATCTGCTGGGATGATGTTTCCTGTTGGCCCAGAACAGATTCTCAGTCTGAGGAGTTTCACTGTCTTTGCTCAGAAACCCGTCCTGTGACTTTGTGCTATATTTGTGTGTTATTGTTGTATTAATATAGAAACAGGACGTCACTGCAGCTGCTTCTTACTGTGAAGCCAGCTTCTTATAAACTGCCGTGGTCCTAAAGATCGCACTGAACCCTATTTTTTCATCATGTTCTGCCTTTGACCTGCAGCACAGAGGAACAGGAGGAAGCTGCTGCTCATGGATGAACTTTGACCTGAAGTACCAAATTCAGCTGCTGCAACATGTGTGTGTTTGTGAGTGCGACTTTAATACCTGCTGCAATTAGAGCACATGTGCCAAAGGACACTGAAGAAATCTGAAGACTGCAGATGATTCACAGATATATCAGAAACATGTTTGGGTGACTTTATTCATGCAGGAAAAATGGATCTGAGAGGGTGAAAATCATTTTTGCTTCAAGCTGTTAACAGCTGCTTTTAGACTGTCAGGAAGCAAAGACGCTGCATCAGGTGGCTGCTGGAGACCAGCAGGAAGTTAGTGTGAGGGTCAAATCATTTCTAATGTTTATCAGAGTACATCTCAATAATCTTTATGATACACTGCATACACAAACTGCTAAATCACTGAATCTTTGCATTTCCTGTCTTTGTAAACGTTTATATCTGCATCATCCTGCTTCCTCGGTAACAAGCAGCTTCCAGACGAGTTAAGCACAAAAATTTATTCTAATGAAAATCATTTCTGTGTGACAAAACATAGAAAACATGCAGTGAAATCTGCTGAAAACTGTCATGTCTGAGAGGCTGAGCCTGCGTTTAAATGAGGAGTCCTGACAGGTGAGTGGGTTACCTGGAAGAGCTGTTTGAGAGAGAAGAGGGAGCGCCGCAGTTCTGGGCCATGGGAGTTATACAGCTTCTCTGAAACAGACACAGGAAATCACAATTAGTTAATATTTCAGTGGCATCATAAACACATCATCATACTGTGGAAGTACCACAAAACAAAACCATTTCCTGCTTTTTGTTTCAGAGGTCACGACCTCTGACGTGTCACTGACATGTTTGAAAGGCGTTTAGAAGAAAAAGAAAGGAGGACGTGACCAGAACTGAAACTAAATGTTAACACAGTGAGCATCAGCAGAGAGCAGGAAGGATTCATTTGGTCAGCATTCAAAGTCTCTGATGGTCTGAAACATAAACTCCACCTCTGCAGGTGATCCGCATGTAGAGGTGTAAACCAGGAGATGGAGAGGTTCTAACATGAGGTTCTAACATGAGTAATAATGTCAGAAACCTTTCTGAATTTATTACTCATGTTAGAACCAGAACAACAAAGCTGCTGTCACACAGAGGGAGACTTAACGAGATGACGTCATCAAAAGCTCAATTAAACGCACGTTTTCTGACTCCACTCCCACTGCTCCATCACTGTATCCACCCCCAGCAGACCACTCCCACTGCTCCATCACTGTATCCACCCCCAGCAGACCACTCCCACTGCTCCATCACTGCACTAACCAAAGTACATAGATGAGCCCTGCAGGTCACCTGGACACCGACAGCAGCATCTCTGTTCTCTCCTCTGCCCACAAACACACTTTGTCATTGTGTCAGTTTTAGCTGTAAGCAGCACTGAAACACTGCCCCCTTTCTTTCAGGCTGCCTCATAACCACGTGGCAACCTCCAGGGTCAAACTGAAGCATCAGGAGCTGCAGCTCATCCAATGCCGTGAGACCGGCACCAAAAATATCCAACATTAAAATATCCACCCTACCAGCATTTAAAAACAAAAAGCATGTCTGACTTTACTCTGCGTGACACCCAACACGCTCCATGAGGTCTCCTCTGCTCCTTGAGAGCTCTGGGAAATAATGTGGATCAGATGCTGAAGCCAAACAAACCGAACTGTCTGAGTGACAGTTCAGAAACAGAGAACTGATTATTGGAGTTCATGAGAAAATGTCTCCGGGATACAAATCAAAGAAAAAGGATATGAAACAGAAATAAATATAAACACACAGTAACCATGGCCTTTAGTGACTGGAAGTCATGAGAAGCAGAGGTTGCTGTTGCCATGTAACCTATAAATCAGTCCTGAGTGGACCACGGCCTCGAGCAGCCGCTCGTACACGGCAACACTAACCGATCGATTTTAAACAACTGTGATTGGTCGAGAGGCTCGCTGCAGCAATGACATCTGACCAAAACAAGGAAGTTCAGTGTTTACGTGTCAGAGAGGCTTTAAGAGCCTCTGTAATGATATTTGTGTGGGATCCAAACACTCACAGACACAGCGCTACAGCGACAGCAGCATTACAGCAGTAACAGGCGTATTTGTGCTTGTGATGATGAACAGCTTCACCGCCTGCTGTTAGACGACTACAGAAATATTTCACCGGACGACGTGACATTCCTGAATATGACCGAGCTGTCCACAAAAGCTGCTCGTCAGCAAAACCATCGGAGCAGGCATTCCCGGACAGCTCTGAGGGGAAGCACCTGCAGGGAAGCTCCCCTGAGCATACGTACCTGTGAGAGCCAGTTGCACTGCCAATCAGAGCGAAGCTTATGTGATGTAATAGCCAGCTCGTAGCTGTCTCGGCAACAACGACCACAACAGGACGGAGGATGTGTGATCAGCGCTGTTTGCTGAGAGTCCCGGTTTTAAGAGCTTTACAGAGTTTCACCACAAATGTTGTTAAGCTGCTCCCAGCTTCAGAGCTGTGTTTATCACTACCCACTCACTGTAGCATTATGATGGATGGTTACAGACATGTCTCTGTATAAACACATCTGTAATTCCTAAATACTGCAGCTTGAATTAAAGGTGAAAGCCTGCTCTTCGATCACAGGCTGACTGTGGTGGATCATCCACAGGCACAAACTGTCCAAAAACTTATGGACTCAATATGACTAAACCTGAACTTTCCTCTTTTTAAAGAGCTCACTGCTGATTCCAGTTTACTGTCATGCTGCACCAGGATTTGCTTATATCAGAACAGCTACCACACTGCTGTCACCCAAAGGCTCCTGCTTTACTGAAACGCACCGACACTGAAACAAGAGCTAAAAAAGAGATTTCGAAGAACTTTTACAGACTCGAGAGAAACGATGATCCAGAATGTCCTCGTGTGGGGATCAAGACTGAGTCCTGATTCCCACACTGTGCTCTCAGCCTGCTGGCTTACTTGTGGTTCCTAGGATACTTAAGAGTAGAATGGGAGGCAGAGCCTTCAGCTTTCAGGCGTCTCTTCTGTGGAACCAGCTCCCAGCTTGGATTCAGGAGACAGACACCCTCTCTATTTTTAAGATTAGGCTTAAAACTTTCCTTTATGATAAAGCTTATAGTTAGGGCTGGATCAGGTGACCCTGAACCCTCCCTTAGTTATGCTGCTATAGGCCTAGGCTGCTGGGGGGTTCCCATAATGCACTGCATTCAGTCATTAGTTATTAATCTCTGTCTCTCTTCCACAGTGTGTCTTTTGTCCTCCCCCCTCAGCAGATGACCCCCCCTCCCTGAGCCTGGTTCTGATGGAGGTTTCTTCCTGTTAAAGGGAGTTTTTCCTTCCCACTGTCACCAAGTGCTGCTCATAGGGGGTCATTCTGACTGTTGGGTTTTCTCTGTATTATTGTAGGGTCTTTACCTACAATTTAAAGCACTTGAGGCGACAGTTTGTTGGGGCTATAAAAATATAACTGAATTGAACTGAGTGGTCGTGGTCAGTGGGATCAGACTTATGCAGCGCCTCTTGTTTTAGCTCCCGTCTCTTTAAGAGCTCCACCTGAAAAGCTCTGTTCTGATTGGTCAGCTGGCTCCACGAGGTAACCAGAGAGAGTACACGATGGAACGAGAATCAGAAACTCCTGCTGAAGTCACTTTGGTACATGATGGAAAACATTTGACCCGATGATTTCTGATGACTTCCACTGGCTCCGTTTATTTTTCATGTGTGCTAAAAGTTTGTTTCCATGTCTGGCAGTAAAGTTTGGAGCTGGTGTGTTTGTCTCCAGAGGGCTGAGCAGCGTTTCAGAGGCTTCAGTCTGCTCAGTGGGCAGAGGTGACTTATCATTTCCAACTAAATTACAGCTGACGGATGAATAGTTGGAGATATTTCAGACAGAGCAGATTACAGACGTGCAGACAGGGGCAGGTGGGGGTCGCTGCAGAGTTCCTGTCAGCGGACACGAAGACAAATAAAGCTCAAACTTTACCAACGCCCGCCCGATGGGAACAGCAGCCCCCCGCAGCTCTGAGGCTTGAAACAAAGACTCCAATCAGCCCAGAGCTGGTCTCCACATCTGGGCTGAAAAAGCTGGAGCTGAATGGAAAAAGTCCCAAAATATTTCACAACCGCTCCAGTGTTTCACCACAGACCAGAAATAAAAGGATGACGTGACAGGGATGAGTGTTTGCGTCACCACAGAGTCGCACTTGGGCTTCAGTTTGCTGAAGGAGCCCAAAGCAGAAACACACGTGGATGCTGGTCATCTTCATCTGGAGCCAGGTTTTCATTGTCTCAGTGCAGAAACAGACTCTCCAAACATTAAGGCTGCAAATATCATTATGCATGCTACAGGTCCTGTTTGTATTTTAATGCTGAAAATCAGCTGTGACTCAGCTGCTTAGTCAGTGAGCGCGGTGCTGCTGCCACGTCTCGGTGTCCTGTTTGTTCCCACCAACGTTACAATCACCTGAGGCTGAGGAGGAGCCGGCTGAAGGCATTTCAAAAGACTTCCAAATAAACACTGGTGACAAAAGCACAGCAGACTGCAGCTCCTGAGAAACAGGCCAGATTTAAGGGGGGGTTGTTTATGTGCTGCAGGTCTATGTGCTGAACACTCAGGTAATACTCTGAGCCGGCTCACACTGGGCTCCACCTCACCGACCATTAACAGAGATAACCATCAGAAAGCTGCATCAACAACACGCAGTAAGAGAAATATGTGGAAGAGTCCTGAGTGAAATAAAGAGCAGCTTTCACCCCCGCCCCCCTCCCACAATGCTGCAGTCACACCTGAGTGCAGTCACAGCTGCAGCCTCCTGATTTGTTCATGTGTGTCAGCACTACACACCCATTTTCACTGTATTCACAACCCTGTCAGTGACCCACAAACCCGCCCGGCCTCAAGCACGGGACCAACAGCACAACAACAAAAGTTTAGCTCCAACAAACACTGCTGATTAACCCTTTACAGGCACCAAATCTGCTCATTTCTGTTCTGACTAGGATAACTTCATGACTGAGTCACAGTGATCAGGTTCATCCTCTCTCAGACTTACTGAGGCTCTGAAATCATTTCTGGGAGTGGAAACATCTCAAATCCATCTGTGCAGCTTCGATTTGAACCCGACCTGCAGCAGCTTTCTGAGCTGCAGCCTCACTTTAACACACAGCTGGTGTCAAACTTGTTTAATACAAGTTAACAGTTCCTGTTGTTCCTGCACAATCACTATAATATTTCCTTCTGTTATGAAGCATGTGCCTCGACCTGTTTCAGGTGGTTCCACCTCCAATGATTTCGTTCTGCTTCCTGTTTGCACAGGAAGTGAGGTGTCTCCAGTGTGCGCCTGCAGTTTATCATGTGATCCATTTCAAACACAGATCTGATCGGATCCTCCTGCACTGAGCTCGGATCAGCTTCTTGTTGCTTGCAGGTGCCTGAACAGCCCGCGAGGCGTTCAATGCTCCAAAGTAATCTGACATCACCAGACGTGCTGCAGCTTTGGACTGGAGCTCTGCTATTAGTGTGTCTGTTGTGTCTTCATGGGCCACACTAACTCGCCACCTGTTGTAGAGGCGGAGAGCGTCCATCAGGGCGGAAACGTGCGAGCTCTCTGCAGCTCGTTAAAGATCGTTTGTTGTCACGGAGACACGGTGCCACCTGCTGACAGCAGCTCAAGATAAAACACTCCCTCAGAGGACGAGGACTTACTCAGACACCCATCTTAGAGCCAAGATGGCCACCAGCCAGCCGCAGTTTCACTGCCACAGCTGAGCGCGTCCCCGGATCATAAAGAGCTATAACTGCTTTATGATGCAGCGCAGACGCAGCAGCTGAAATTCCTGCGTCCTGACTCAACTCCCACACTTAGACTGCGTGAAGGCCGAAGGAGTCAGCTGCTTTTCCAGGCTGAAGCTCCAACGAGATCAGAACAGCAGCAAATCACTTCAAGCCTGCTTCACCATCACACTGACAGTAAGGAAATAAATACAAGAGCAAAGTACAAAAACACCACCTAATGCAGCATGGACCCAGGAGCAGCAGAAAAACCGATTAATATGAATAATAAACTAGGAATAAAAGTTTCAATGAAGGTTTGTTGGTTTTAGGAACAAAGAGTAAACAATGATATTGTGCCTAATTTTTCATTTTGGACTAAAAACACAGGCACTGATATTTAAGACAAAATATTAAAGAGTTCAGGAGTTTTAAAGAAACTATTTTCAGGGTTTTTCACAGACCTGCAGATCCACCAACACAAACCTCGGTCTGTGTGACCGAGCAGCAGCAGCAGAACTCCATCCCTCCTTTCTCCTGTTTAAATACCAGCTTACATCCATCTGACCTCATGTTACTGAGAACCCCGGCCACATTTCCACTCACACTTCATAAAATTATGAAAGTATTTCAAACTACAGACGGGTCACGGCAGATGTTTGGATATCCTTAAACCCTGATCTGCAGCTTTACATCGACAGCAGGACGCGAGCGCGATGCAGACTGCAGCTCAGTGGAACTGCATGTAAGAGGCTGTGACACAGTAATAACAGGCCGTATTCTGCCAGTGCAGACATGCAGACGTGTTCATTAATATCAGCTCTGCTGGTCTGCTTACAGGCTCCGACTGTTACGGAGTCCTGATTTCTGCAGAAACCGGATTTATCATCTGGAATGTTGATAAAAATCCTGATGCATAATTGGATTACAGCACTTTGGAGCAGAGCCAGTCTCCCCGTCTCTGGCTCAGCTCCCGTGCTCGTCATCACGTCGGCATCAGTAACAAACGAGGACTCAAACTGCAGCAGCAGCTCAGGTCGCTTCATCGGCAGCTTCTCCCGATGTTGGTGCTTCCTCACCTGGTTTGCTGTGTCACCTTCCTCACTTTCATACAGGTGCCCTGATGATGTTTGAATACAGTAAATCCAATCTTATTTCATTCGATGCTTAATGTTGAGACAAAAACCTGGGGCTCACCTGGACCTCCCTCAGCACACACACACCATTTAACCACAGATCTAGGTGCAGCATTGATACACAGTGATGGTTAAAACTAGAAACATCTGGACAAAGATCTTCTCCTCTCGCTGCTACCAGCAGGAAAAGTCTGCAAACAGGAAAAAACAGGCTGAGAGACACGAGTGGAGGAGGTCAGATGTGAGCGCTGAAGCTTCCCTCCAGCAGCAGTCAGAGAGTCAGTAAAGTTTGTTTACGTCCATGTGACTGACATGGAAACACATTTGTAGAGATTTATTTTGGAGTGGTGGTTCCTCATAAATAAAACAGCAACAGCAGGGCCTCGTGGAGCTGATTAATGAGCGTGATAATGATGACTGAAACAGACGGACACTGGGAAAGATTCCTGTATTTGTCCTGTGGAGACAGGAAGTGAGCTGCTTTATCTCAGTGTGGCATTTCCTGTCAGTGTCAGCGTTGCTAATCGAGTCCGACCCCACAGGAAGAGCCTCACTAAAAACATCAAAAGAAAAACTTTGCTTGTGTCGATATTTTCTACAGAGGCGTCATTCTCAGGGAAGCCATGATTGTAGTTTTGTCCCGACTGCAGCTGAATACGGTACCCATCATCTCACCACGGCGTGGACGTCACACTGAACACGATTTCGATGTCAGTGAGACACTATTAATGAGCTCGTTACCCAATCATGAAGATTTGATGTACGCCGAACATTTTGGGGGTTTTGGAAAAAGTGGGTGTTCCTAATTTTCTGGCATGATAGACTAAATGACCTGTGGAGGAAGTAAAGGCTGCTGAGCAGCAGCACGGAGCTTTCAGAGGTTCAGGGTCCGTCAAACATGTGTTACAGTTTGGAGTTTAACTTCCTGTTTCAGTAAAAATAACACATTTAGGACGTTTTTATTGTGTTTATTGTGTGTTTGTGATGACTGGGTGGACTGGCTGGCATTTCATTCTATTTCTGACTTAGACAAAGACTGTTGGCAAGAAGGGAACAATGGCGGTCTGCAGACCTCAGAACAGCTTCGGAGCCGTCAGCGTCGAAGCCGACACGAGTTTGTGAAGCACCGCCTGGAGACGATGTTTGAAACATGAGTCAGTTTCATTTTTATTATTTGCTGATTCTCTGAAACTTTGATGCTTTTGTTTCTCTCACGGCGGGAAAGACGAACTCTGAAGACTTACAGACTGGCTGTAGCTCAGTAGGTAGAGCAGGTCACCTACTGATCAGAAGGTCAGCGGTTCGATTCCTGGCTACTCCAGGTTACATGCCAATGTATCCTTGGGCAAGATACTTAACCCCAAGTTGCTCTCCGACCGTCCCGTCGGAGTATGAATGTGTGTGAATGATAGTTAATTAAAAAGCACTTAGCTTAGCAAACATGGAAGTGCTTGTATGAATGGGAGTGCATGGGTGAATGTAAACATGTTGTAATAGCGCTTTGAGTGCTCTGACTGAGTAGAAAAGCGCTATATAAGAACTAGTCCATTTACCATTTACCATTAACAGAGGAAACAAGAGTCACTGAACTCAGGACGACAAGGCAGCATCCAATCAGCTGCTGCAGGAGGGGAGGAAACACACACACACAGACACACACAGAGACACACACACACACACACACAGAGACACACACACACACACACACAGACACACACACACACACACACACACAGACACACACAGAGACACACACACACACACACAGAGACACACACACACACACACAGACACACACACACACAGACACAGACACACACACACACACAGACACAGACACAGAGACACAGAGACACACACACACAGACACAGACACACACAGAGACACAGAGACACACACACACACAGAGACACAGAGACACACACACACAGAGACACACACAGAGACACAGACACACAGAGACACACACACACACACACACACACAGAGACACACACACACAGAGACACACACAGAGACACACACAGAGACACACACAGAGACACACACACACACACACACACACAGATGCAGACACACACAGAGACACAGACAGAGACACACAGACACAGACACACAGACACGCAGACACACACAGAGACACAGAGACACACACACACACACACACACACACAGAGACGCACACAGAGACGCAGACACACACAGAGACGCACACAGAGACGCAGACACACACAGAGACACACACAGAGACGCAGACACACACAGAGACACACAGACACACACACACACAGACACAGACACACACACACACACACACACAGAGACACACACACACACACACACACACACACACACAGAGACGCAGACACACACACACAGACGCAGACACACACAGAGACACAGACACACAGACACAGAGACACACACACACACACACACAGACACACAGACACAGACACAGACACACACACACACAGACACACACACACACAGACACACACACACACAGACACACACACAGACACACACACAGACACACACACACACACACACAGACACACACACACACACACAGACACACACACACACAGACACACACACACACAGACACACACACAGACACACACACAGACACACACACACACACACACACACAGACACACACACACACACACAGACACACAGACACACACACACACACACAGACACACACACAGAGACACACCTGGACCGTGACACTGTGCTTCATGCAGAGTCTTGTCAGGAGGTGACTTTAAGCTTCATGTTTATACAAGAGAAAACAAACAAACAGATGCAGGTTTTTACCTGTAAGCTTGAACAGAACTTGAACCTGAACCCTGAACCCAGGTCTGAGACCTCTGCAGGTCCAACAGTAAGGACGGTGCATCTTCATCACCTCCTCAGTGAAACCTCAGCCCGTCAGTCAGAAACTGATCTGAGGACAGTCGTGTTTGACACCTGCTCATTCGTTTTATTAAATTCCTGTTTTTCAGTTTCACAGGTCACCTTGTTTTAGTATTTACTTCATTCTTCGTGTAAATGAGGTCTGATTGGTTCTCTTGAATGCTGCAGTAATGCTTTCCTTTACAAACACCTTCAGAATCAATAAATAATAATAAAGCATCTTCGACAGAAGCAGGAGGACGACGTAAGCACCGTCACTTCAGCCCTGTGAGTCACTGAACTGCAGCGAGGATGGAGAGCTCTCAATCGCAAACAAATTACAGCGCGGCTTCCAAGGAGGAAGCATGCTGGGAAATCCCCTCCGGAGCAGGAAGGGTGGGGTCATGCCAGGCAGCACGGGAAGGAGGGAGAGGGAGGGAATAAGTGGCTGACAGCGGCTACTCTGGGAAAGTTCAGCATTTCCCAGGAGAGGAGATTCTGACCAACTGAAGTCAGACCTCTGCAGCTACAGGACCACCACACACTGATCTCAACAAGCACACGGCAACCTTCAGCCTATGTTACACAATCCTCAGACACACAACAGCCCCGAATGATAAAGACCAAGATTTTTAATCTGTTTCTGGCTCACTGGGAGCAACACCGGCAAAAACATTTTAATAAAAACAAGAAGATCCTGTTAGCTTAACAGGAAGCTCGTGATAACAGCCATGATAACAGAACAGCACTCACAAAGACACACAACAATTACAAAAAGGCACAAAAGAAACACAAAAAGAAGTTCATGGTTGTCTGTCACTGAACGGTTACTGGATCCTGAGATCACTCATTTCACACTCAGAAACCTTCCTGCATCGTTTCCCAACCCCTCAAAGGAAACAAAATTCAGACACACAAAATGATGCAAAAGAGCAGAGACGGCAACCAAGAGATGCAAAACACAAGAAGGCAGAACTGTGAAAACTGGTGCACCTGCAGCTGGAACCTCAGAGAATAACGGGTTTAATGCTGAGTCTGTGATAAACCTAAAAACAGTGCAGCTAAACACAGTTCAGTTGTGTTTTTGTGTAGTTTGTCCTCTGCATCATTTAACTGCTGCACGATCCTCTGAGATCGCTCCTGTTTCACACGCTGCCTGCAGAACTTTCTAGCATCGTTTCAAAGCTCAGTCCTGCCTCACGCTGCTGTGAGCAGCAACACCACAGGCTCAGATAAGAGGACAAAAGCTAAAAATAAAAGCCCAAAAACCAGAGCAGAGGTTTGTCTGCGCTGCAAACAACACCGAGCTGCTCAGCCAACCGCTGACGGGCCCAGAAGACCAACTTAACCGTTATTATCATGCCCGAACCAAGACACACTGAACAATGCAGAATCAGCCACAAACACAGAGTGCAGACGTGGTGAACTCACTACAGTAACATCGTCTCTATTCACTGATGTAAACAGGGAGGCCTAAGATCTCAATTTGAGCACAAACCCAGAGCCAGTTTCCATTTATTTATCAGCATCCGACTGCACGACCTACACCTTCACACAAACTGTTCTGTGGTGTGTAAACAGACACTGCAGCAGCCTCATGTTAAAGGGGCAGCAGGATGTAGTAGGGCTGGGCGATATAGACCAAAAGTAATCTCTCAATATTTATTACCTGAATGGCAATATACGATATATATCTTGATATCTTTTCTTCCCAAAAGGTATAAAAAAAGGCCCTTCAGAGTCAAAGCTACACGTCCCAAATGTCAGACACTTTTATTAACATTCAGCTGTAGATCATGAGAAACTGCTCAAAAATCAACAATTGGCATATTTAATGTTGTGACGTTGTGCAGAGACAAACTGGGAGAAGAGAAAGGTGAACTGGTGGAGCTACAAGTGTGATTGTAATGCGACATAGACTATGTGGATATAAACGATATTGTCTCATCTTATATCGCGTATGAAAATATATCAATATTTTTTAAAAACTCGATATATCGCCCAGCCCTAGGATGTAGACCTGCACAAATGAACTGAGCTCCATGCTGTCGATGACTGCTGGTCTCAGGGTCGAGGAGACCAAAGCAAAGGGACGGAAAATTGAACTCTGAGTTACTGACTGATACGACCCACACAGTTACAAAATAACCAACAATAAAAAGGCAGCCGGGGCAGAACCATTACACATTTCCGTGTTTTATCCAGATTTTTGTCTCCTGGTGCAGTGCTGCTCCACTGGCTGACGGTTATATCAAATAAAGAGGTCTGTATCTGTGAGCCTAAAGCTCAGGCTTTAAAGGCTACTTACACACACTAATTTTACCTCTGCATGATGTCACAGAGTGTTGATATGCTTACTCACCCCCTCTTAAAACCTTCTGTTCAGAAAGAGAGAGCCAATCAGGAAGTTATTTTAAAGGGGGAGGGGCTAAACTGTTTCAGAGCAGCTGCAGCAGGACGCAGTACGAGCTAATTAAGGCACAGTACAAGATAATTAAGGATGATTTTGAACTGTGACTAATAGCTACTCTAGAAGGGTGCAAGAATAAAATCCGGAGTTGGAGTGGGCAGAACGGGCCCCCTTTAATAAGGTTACATAAATGACTTCCTGAGTGACTCACACTAAAAACAACAAGCAGAATGAAGCAGCATCAGCAACACAGAGATAAACAGTTTAAACTGTTTATAAACAACTAATGATAAAGTATAAACATTCTTTGTTTGGAAACGATAATAAATGAAATATTTGCAGGCTCTGTGTCTTACTGAGCTCCTCGGGGGTTTCTGATGATTACCTGGCAGACGGGCCACACCCAGCATGCACCTGCTGCAGCCTGGTGGCCGTGTTTGACTTGGAGCCCTCGGTGTGCACATCGGATGGTGTGCTGGCAGCGATTAATTAGAGGGAGACAGCCATTTCTTTAAACCTATGCCAAGCTAAGGCCTCAGAATGTGCCTTCCTTTATTCTGTACTGCCTGTTTGGTACAGTTCACATCCTGACAGCGCTGCCAGGTCGCCTGTAAGTCTGGGAGGAGATGTTTCACTTCCATCAGATGAGAAACGCTGAAGCATAATTCAAGAAACTTAAAATATTTTGTTGTTTTAAGGAAAATAACAGCTGTTTCACCCTGTAACCACCACCAGGAGCACAGCTGCAGGCTGCACCGTTTCATATCACAGGACTCGTCTGCACAGGTTTCAGCTCTGGCACAACGTATAAACATCTTCCCTGACAGAGACTCCACCCAGCATTTAAAACATGCTGAAAATCAAAGAATCAGAGAAAACATGAACATAACCTGCTCCCACTAAGGCTGCGTTCACCCTGCCAGGTACAGAGAGCCACAGAAAGCTCTGACTAAGCTCGGTATAGCTCGTTAGGCCATTAGTCTGCTTTTGTAGGACACCCGCAGGACTGAAATGAGCCAAACAGGTTCTGCTGGTTTCTGCAGATGAGACAGATGAGGCTGCTGCGAGGAAAAGGTTGGATCTAATGAGTGACATCATCAGCACATTTCCTAATATAGTCCTGACACTCCTGACTCACCCCCCCACCCCCCCGCCCGCTGTTCTCGTAACCAGGACGAGCCCGGGGGGGGGGGGGGGGGGGGGGGCTCATCTGATCCATTTCTATGGAAACCTGAGTAGGACAGAAGGTGGCGTTTTCTGTTTGGTAGCAGGCCGTGGTCGGAGTCAGGGTCAGTCTTACTAATCCTGCAAACACTGTCCAGCAGCCTGATCTGAGGACACTCTGAATCTACTCCAATCTACTCAGAGGAGCTACTGCTAACCCTGCTGAGAGGCAAACCCTGAGCTCCACTTCATGCAGAGGAGGCAGCTGCTGTATTTTCTGAGCAGGAAATCCTCCCAGCTGAGTGTAAGCAGCACGTCACTGCGGTGGAAGAGAGAGGAGAGCGTCTCCTGACTGAGACTTTCCCCTGACTCATCAGTCCTGAGCTGCACGAGAGGACGGAGGGAAAAAGTAAAGCAGGAGATAATTACCCAGGATGCTGTGGACGCGAACAGAGAGCTGAGTCCTTAGAATCACGATGGGCTTCTTTCCTTTCCTGTGGAAAATAAGAAACAATCACAACTCAGCCCAGAAAGTTCAGGGGTCACAGCTTCCTAACGGACTGGATTACCTTAGTTTAATCAAATTACGGTGATAGAGACACACACACACACACACACACACACACACACACACACACACACACACACACACACACAGGGAGAGCACTGGATGAGCATAGAAGCAGACGTAGAACCTCCAAAGGAAAAAAAGGCTTTTTTAAACCTTACTGTGGGAAAAGAAGTGGGTTTTATCAGATTTGAGATTTTCATGTTCAGGTGACCAACAAAACTAAATTCTAACTAAAACTAATTCTGACAAAGCTCAAATTAACCGCAGCGTGTCGGGATAATCCGTCATCACGTCACATACAGACTGTGGGCAGAAAGCTGTGAGGTGATCCCAGAACAGCTCAGTTTCCACATACGGCGCTGCAGTCAGACCGCGGCATGCTGGGATCCCAGCACGGAAAGAACGACAGCATGGAGGCACGGAAAGAATGAGAGCGAGAGGGGAGGAGAAGCAGGAGGAGGAGAAATGTAAAGGTGGCTGCTTGTCTGCAGGATATAAGGTCCTGCAGAGAACCCACAGAGTCACAGGGAGAACAGCAAACTTATTTTTATTATTATTACTGCTCATTGTTTTTGGCTTTTTCATAAATGTACTGGCAGCAGGGTGGCGTGGTGGTTAGCACTGCTGCCTCACAGAATACGTGTCTGCGTGGGTTTCCTCCCACAGTCCAAACACACACTGGGGTTAGGTTAATCGGCTACTCTAAATTGCCCATAGGTGTGGATGCTGTCTGTCTCTCCGTGTTGGCCCTGCGACAGGCTGGTGACCTGTACAGGTGTACCCCGCCTCTCGCACTATGTCTGCTGGTATAGGCTCCAGCCCCCCCGTGACCCTGAACAGGATAAGTGGAAGTGAATGGATGGATGAATGAATGTACTCTTTTAGAAGCTTATTTTCATTTTATTTCTACTCTTTTTTTTTAGTACTTTTATTATTATTTTGATCATTTATATTTCTATTTGACATTAATTAAGTGTTCCCTTTATGCGATCCATCCTCTTCCGCTTATCCGGGCTGGGTCGCGGGGGCAGCAGCCTGAGGCAAGGACGCCCTTGTAAAAGATTTGAAATCTCAGTGAGATTTTCCCCAATAAAATAAAGGTTAAATAAAAATAAAAAGTAAGCAAGCAGAGAAGCCCAGACCTCCCTCCTCCAGCTCGTCTGGGAGGGACCCCTGAGGCGTTCCCAGGCCAGTGCGTCCTGGGTCTGCCCCGGGGCCTCCTCCCAGTGGGACATGCCCAGACCATTTCATGCAAGAGACGCCAGGAGGCATCCTAGTCAGATTTCCTCCTTTCGATGTGGAGGAGCAGCGGCTCTACTTTGAAGCACTCCGTAAATCACCACCTCATCGTGGTGGAGGGGTCTGTGTGTCCCAGTGATCCCAGGAGCCATGTTGTCCAGGGGCTTTGCCGCCTGGTAGTGTCTCCCATGGCAAACTGGTCCTGGGTGAGGGGCCAGACAAAGAGCGGTTCAGAAGAGCCACCAAGGGAACCGTTACCCCTGCCAGGATAGGGTCAACGGGGCCCCACCCTGGAGCCAGGCCTGGGGAGGGTGCTCGAGGGAGAGCATCTGGTGGCCGGGCATTAGCCCATGATGCCCAGCCGGGCGCAGACATGGACCCGCCCTCCTGTAGGCCACCGCCTGCAGGACGTGTCGTAGGGTCGGGTGGAGTGTGTGTTGGGTGGAGGCCCAGGGAGACCAATCCCCAGCTATTGAGACTGGCCTTTATTCTATTTTGATGTTATTATTACCCTGATTAATATTATTTTAAGTAACGGCAGCATGCTTACATGTGGAAGCTTGTTATCATCCATGAAAGAAAAAAATCCATGAATCAAAATTTAAAGTTACTAACTCAAAATTTTAAGAAACATTTTGAGTTATTAGCTTTAAATTTCGAGGTAGCTCTACCAATCGGTAAGCTCTGAAGGACGTTGTGAGTTTCATGAACTCTAAATTTTGAGTTGGCATTTTTTAGTATTTTTTCAGTGGTGGAAACGAGCTTCCATACTTGTGTAACTGAACCACCATCATTTGTTTTAGGAAAAATGTGCTGCTCCTTTCTTTTTTTAACTCAGCCCTTTCCCACAGCATTATTTCTTATTTGAATCTTTTGGTATCTTGTAGGCTGTCAGTGTTGGGGGAAGGAGGGTGGGGGTGCATCACTTGTTTGTTAGATGGATCGGGGGGGGGGGTCCAGTCTGGCTGTTTCTGTGTGTTTGTGGGGTTACAAGGACAGCCCGTCTTTGCATGACGTGTTTGGCTGCTGCATTAATGACTCACTTGTAAAAATACATGCTAAAAATAGACTATTGGCAGGAAACACACACACACACACACACACACACACACACACACACACACACACACACACACACACACACACACACACGTAAAGTTTTTCTTACGCCACATCTTCATAGAAGCTCTCCAGCTCGTCTCGCTGCTCAGCCAAAGAAGAGTCCAGGTCCAGATAGTTTCCACTCGGAGACAACTGGAGGGTGCAGTCCTCCAGCTGATGTGCACACACAGACACAGACACACACACACACACACACGTGTCAGAGAGGTGATCAGCTGTAATAATTACTGAATCATAACAAAGCTCAGCTGCAGATGTGTGTGAAAGGTCGCTGATCTCTGCTGTCGGTAAAAACGATCCTGCAGCAACAAACAAAACTGACTGGACCGGTTTAACCGAGGAGCTTCTCGGATCTTTGTCTGTAAACTCATGTGGGAGAAAATAATCCGGCCCGGATATCTGCTGATCTGCATCAGTCCCACACTAAAGCTGCACCCACATCTCTAACCCTAACCCTTCAACAGGAGCACATTTTGATATTTGGGCACTGACCTGAAGGTTCAGGCACATTCACAGCAGATACACCCAGATGGTCTAACCTGGAACAATCCTCCTTTATCAGCAGCTTTGCTCCAGAACACAGAAATTTAAAAGGTGACAACTTCAATGAACTGATCAGGAACAGTTTCTCTGCACCGATTCATCCATTTATGACACACTGCAGTGTAGCAGCAGCAAAGCTCCTGCAGTAGATTCACTCAGTATCATCCTGAGATCCATGTCCTCCTGCTTCACACAGAAATTCATTACACATTACATTAATGTAACAGATGACATTCAGCACAGCAGAAAACACTCGACTTTAACATGAAGATTAGAAACGCGACCCTTCCAGCTGATTTTACTGAGTTTGCATATGTAAATAATCTGGTTTCTGCACAATAAAGACAAAGGAAAATTATCCAGATTATACCAGCCACTTCTAGTATAAAGGGCCTTTAGATGCCCGTTGTTGTGAATTACTGATACAGTAGAATTATTAGAAGAAGGGGCACCAACATTACTCAGCAGAAGGAATCGCAGTGATCCAAACCCGGCTCATAGGAGCATAACTGAGGATGGGTCAGGGTCATCGGATCATCACAGCCTGATAGCTGAGGCTGCACCAATGACAAGTAAGCCTGCAGTCTGAGAGCTCTGCAGGGATAATATGTGATGGGACCTGACCATTCAGGAGCAGTGTGACATCATCACTGTGAGACAGCAGCCCTACATATTTAATGTGAAAAGGATCCGGGCTGCTCACAGAGTTAGACACCATGTTTCTGAGGTTTTTAAGAATAACTGCAGTTTGGTCTGAATTTAAAAGTATAATATTACAGCTCATCCAGGCCTTCATGTCTTTAAGACATGTCAGCTGCAGTTTAACTAATTGATGTGTGCATCTGTTTGCATGGATAAAAATAACTCAGGGTTCTAGCCAATTTTTTTCAGCCCCCCCCCCCCCCCCCCCCCCGCCCCCTTTCCGAGGAGGGGGGGGGAGGGGTGCTAATGCTATTTAGCAAGCTAATGCTAACCGCTAAATGCCACTCCTGCTTGTTAATTAAGTGACGGGGTCTACATATGTAACCAGAAAGCACCTCTGAAGCCTAGGCAGTAATCAGTCTTTGTGGACGTGTAGTTACGTGTCTGGAGGTCAGGTTAGGTTCAGAGAGGATTTTCAGTTATGTCCGAAGGACCGACACAGAAATCAGGCCTTATTAGATCGATAGTGATCATTTTTGCATATAATCCAGAAGAGTTACACTTATATCATGCATTTAATGTGTCCCAGAGTGCTGCTTCCTTCCACTAATGGGTCTGCAGAAGTCATGTAAAAAGCATACACACAAAAAACAACAACAAAAAAACCCATAAACCAGATGTTTTATCGATCAGCTGCTAAAAGTATTTCCTACATTTGAATATCAGCTACCTGTAGTTTTCTCTTGAAGGCCTCTCATAGCTCCACTGGTGCTGAAAACTAATGTCTGACTATGGCTTTCTGAATACAAGTAGGGCTGCAACTATCGATTATTTTAGTAATCGAGTATTCTATTGATTACTCCAATTAATCGGATAAATAATTTTTCGTATTAACAATTCATCAGCATATTTTAACTTATGTACTGCAGATGTTTCTCAGTGTGACACAAACAGGGTGGATGGAGCAGCTACAAAGTTCTCTTTTCTTCATGTTGCCGATCAGGTGGTTGATGAAGGCCCTCCAGCTGTTTCCGTTGCTCCACCTGAGCTCACCTCAGTAGGCTCCGCCTCTTTGTGCTTGCTGTGCAGACAGACTGCACATGAAACAGCTGCTGTTGTTTTTGTTGAAAACCTGGGGCTGCATGAGCTTAATGCTGTAATGCTTTTTATTCACAAACATCCTCCAAATTAAGTTTCTACTGCAGCTCCATTTTTAGTTGCTAATCAGGGATTAAAGCATAAAAAACATTTTGACGGAGCCCCTCGGGAGTCGGGGGGAGTGGAGAGAGGGGCGTCTCAGCAGGCGCGGCGCCTGGCGATCAACCGCTAGCTAGAACACCGTAACTGCAACACTATATACACGTAATGTTCCCAAACTGCTCCCAGTACAGAACCCTGTGGCGCTCCATGAATAAAAACTCAAAAGACTACAAAAATAAAATCAAACCTAGTATGATCCGTGGGGCTGCAACGATTAGAGTCAATCGATTATTTAAAAAAAAATGTGACCATGTAAGCATTCCTCGATTAATCGATGGAATAATCTTAAGATAATCAATAGCTGCAGGCCTAATGATCTGTAATGAGCTCCATCTTTGTGCCAGTAAACCTTCGTCACCTTCACTGCTGTAAATATTTTGCAGCCGTTTCCAAAGCTGGTACAGATCTGTGACGGCTGTTGGATTAAAATCAATTTAAATGCTCATCTGTGAGCCAGTCAGTGCTGCTCCATCAGTGCTCCATCTTTATTCCTGCTTTTGTGTTTTCACTATTTTAATTCACACATGACTGCAAAAACAAACTGAACCCAACACATCAAACTTTCTGCACCTTCTGCAGCATGGATTCCTTCCTTTTACTGTCTCAAAGCAGCAAACAGATCAGCCGGCTCTGTGTCTATTTATAACCATCCTGCTCAGCCAGCCGCGGTCAGGTATGAATGTGGAATAATCAATAATCACACAAATCTGACCTCCTTTAAGGCTAAACCTGCAGAACCACATTCTTCTCCTCCAACAACACAAACCCTCCCTGTCAGACTGAGGCTGCACAGAGGAGGTGGAGGAGGCTCACCTCCACATTTTCAGCTGATGGTGTAACTGCAGGCATAGGCACTGTCCCCCCCACCCCCAATATTGGAGACAGGTGCATTTGTCCCACCTCAGAGTATTTACGGATCTTTCAGGTTTCCAATATGCCCCCCCCCCCAATAGTAAACTCATTCCTACGCCCTTGACTGCAGGTCATTCATGGATTTACTTCTACAGACGAGCTGTAAGTGAAATCAACGAGTTTTCAGGTCAACTGACTTTAAATCCAGCAGTGAAAACGAGTCCCATTTGAACCACAGATAAATGCAGCCATAAATGAGCCATTCTCTACCTTGTTTTCAGAATCATTACAAGTTAACACAAATGTGTGGGGGTCACGGCTGCACAGTTAATTCTGAGAATGTGTGCTCCGCCAATAAAATGCAAAGCAAAGGCAAATCAAGCGCTCCCAAAATTAGCGCCTGATGATGTGCCTGCATGTGCCAATCAATCTGAGGGTTCCAGGGCCAGCCTGGATCAGTGACAACACATTAACAGACAGATACACAACAGATAACAGCCCGTCAAACTATGTCCAACATCGGCTCAGACGTCCATAAAGACGAGCCTCTGCAGCTCACAGAGTCACCTTATTATATTGTAATCCTCAGTTGAATCATGAATGCAGAGAGTTTATCATTTGCTTCTGGGAGAATAAACACCTTATTTGTCTGCAAAGCAGAGTTAATTAACAGCAAAGCACCTGAATTAGAAGTGAAAGCAGTGCCCTGTTAAGCTTTATTATAGCCGCGGGCTGGGCTGATGGAGCATTTCCAGTAATGATGCTGCTCTAATGTGGAGGCTCTTCTGTTGTGTGTAACATGCATGAAAGGTCAGACGGAGTCAGCTGACAGGTTCATGCACAAACACTGCTGCTAATTTACTTTGATCCTATTTAAAGCTCACTGTGGGTATCAGTCTGTGTTTGTGCAACTGCTGCCTTCAAATTTTAGGAAGGAAAAGTTCAGTTCTTATCGACACGCTGCTCTTAGTATTACATCCGCCTGTGCATCCATCTGAGCTTATCTCCTGTTTACAGGTCCCACCCTTTTCCTCCAGAAATCAGCCCGTGGAGCAGGAGGACCCAAGAAAAGCAGCTTCATGCAGAAGAGCAGATGTAATGTCTCCGTACCACTTTAATCATCTCACCAAATCTATCAAGCAGGCGGGGGGCTGCCTCTGGTCGAGCCCTGGGGCAAGACGGGAACAATTAGGGGGTCAGTGGAGGAATGTAATCTATAGGGACCAGCGTTCCCTGGCGCTTATCTGATGCTCGAAATTCCAGCCAGGCTCCGACCGCCTCGGGAAGGCTGCTGTCAGGATCACGTGACGGCCATGAATCCCTGAGTTTGGTAAAAGTGAGAAATGGGAGCTCGCAGGGAAACAGATGAAACATGAAACGCTGTGTTTCTGCAGCTCGATTAGAACGTGTTCAAACAGGAACTGCTGAGTAATGATTGCTTCATCCTTCCTTTAATAACCAGAGGGAAAATGTGCCTATTTGACACAGATACGACTTCTTTAAGACGTCAAATAATAAAAAGATTAAAAAGATTCTGCTGAGACAATAAAAATTCCTTATCAGGCAGCTCAGACTGACATGCTTCATATTCCTGCTGCCTTAGTTTGTGCACAGCTGCTGTAGCTTCTCATCACTGCTGCATGCTTGTGGTCACTGCAGCCTGATCGTTGCCCAAAGCTGCACAGCTCCATTTCTTCTAGGAGCATGGAGGGACACATGAGAGGCTTTTCAGCTGGAACAAGTGTGGTTCTGGATTCACCAAAGGCTCTGAGAGCCTCCACCAGCTTCTGGAAGTCATGGCTCCCATTTTCCTGTGTGCAGCTGTGACCTCGGTAGCTCAAACGCTGACGTTCCACAAGCTGGAAAAGCTTAAAAGCTGGAAATTTGTCCTGGAAAACTACTTGTGCATTTAGAGCAGCAGGGCCAAGACAGATGAGGGAAGCATGAGAGTCATCATCAGTAAATTACTCTTACTGGATGGACTAACTGTTCACAGCACACAGCTTCTGATGGGCCATCGCCATCCTCTGGAGTTCCTGTTAAAGCTGTTTCCACCGAGGACCACCGATCCGACAAACTTACCCCAAATTTAATGTCGAAGAGGATTTTTATTTCATTTCTTTATCAACCAAAAGCCTGAAGAAACGTTTGGATCTTTGAACAAAGGACTAAAAGTTCTGCAGGGTTTCATGGCAGCTTCCATATAAAAAGGAGCTTAATTTATTTAATTCTTTCATTCATGAGCAGCAGGTTTCTGCAGGGCCGAGTCATTACAAAAGGATTCCTCTGACAGGTGAAAAGGTCCACATGGCCTCACTGAGCTGTGACAGTGAAGAATGAATCCAGGGGGCATCAGACGCTGTGGCCGGCTCGCTCTCGCTTTGTGCTGCTGCGTGAACATGCTGCAGCTTTAAAAAAGTACTTACTGCAAATACAAGTGTTCAAAAATGTTTTAAAACCTTTCAAAATTAAACTATTGTGAGAACGTAACAAAAAAAAAAGGTAATTTTATGTGCATGACTGTACTTTTGTGTAATACCACTTTTACCACAAGGCAGTACAATGAGTGCACCTTAACCAGGTGCGTGACTGAGAACACAGGAAGGTGACAAAAGGCTCAAGGTAATGATTTTAGGCGTAAAAGGAAATAAAGAGCAGATGAACAGATTTCAACACTGGTAACCAAAACACCGTCTGATAGTGAAAGCGCAGTCTAATTACAGCCTTTAAGTCGGGCGAATCATTTCTCTGATCTTCAGGAAGCTTCGGAGAGTTTTAGTCCATGTGGGACAGAAACCTTTAGTTTGTGAGATCAGACTCGTCTGCGGTCACAAAAACGGTTAAACATGAAAAATCGCTGCTCTGGGGTCAGCCTGTGAGCAGCCACAGCTCCATCATGTCTTCATCACAGCTGATCTTGACTGAAGCACAGAGTGGGTCCTAACGCCACAGATCCTGACACAGTTTAAGGATGAAGCTCTCAGAGAACAGACGGGGTTTTTGTCAGTGATGTTGTGTAATCACTTTATCTTGGAGTGTGTACTTCAGCCTCTATGATAACTGTGGAATGTGTGCTTACATATAAAATAACTGCAGTGTGACAGCACGCTGACATAATGCTGAGTGAGCCTGAGTGACAGGACGCTGCAGTCACTTCCTGTTTGGAAAAACAGACTCCTTAGCACAAAGCAGCACCATTAGTCAGCCAAGCAACAGGAAACAGGAGCTCAGAGCTTATTCCGCTTTTCCAAACAGCGACGCATAAAACTCAGCACCTCCAGCCCGTGTTCAGCTCTGACAGGACGGATCACTGTGGAGAGACTCTGCGTACAAACATGTTTAAAGGGCAGTGACACTCCTCGCTCTTCAGTTTGATTTATACAGACCTGCTCACCCTGTGAGCAGCACCAGGCGACAGAGGGGAGGAGGAACTCCCTTTGAATAAAAAGAGACCTCAGGCAGAGCCGGGCACAGGGGGGGTATCTATCAGGCTGGGGGGTGGGGGAGGAAACTGGGAGCTGGTTCCACAGACGAGGGGCCTGAAAGCTGAAGGCTCTGCCTCCCAGTCTGCTCTTAGGAACCACAAGTAAGCCAGCAGTCTGAGAGCCAAGTGCTCTATTAGGGTGATCTGAGGTCTCTATAATTTGATAGGGGAAGAGGGAAATACTGAAGTCTGACTGCACTGCATTTATTCCATAGGAGTAAATTACATCCACGATTCATATAAGAATCTATAAATAACAGAACTTTAAAAAAATACACCAATCAAGCAGAACCTTAAAACCACTGACATGTTAAATAACATGTCACAGCAACATGGATGTTGCTGTGAGGACCACCATCCACCTGATCATGGCTCCAAACAGCCTGAGCAGGACGGCGCTCTGCCACACCGATCTCAGAGTCAGGGAGCCTTTCTGGGCGACTCCTTCACAGCTGTTAGAGAAGGAAGACTAAATAAAGTGATGGAAGTCATAAAGCAGTGATGGTTCCCCCTGTGGGGACGCTGAAGGGTTTGAGCTGCTCCCTTAAACCTCTCAGGTGTCCCCAGATTACACGTGGAGATCCAGCCTTCGGTTTTAGTTTCTTATTTCAGATTCTTCAGTTTGTTTTCACTTCAAACTGCATTTATTCAGTTTATAACATTTTACCCATTTTTTGAAGGCACATTATAGAGTTTTGTACCTTCATTAAATACTTGAGTGCAGTTATTAAGTTCTGATCGAGTCTGAATCCCTGACAGGAAAAGTGGACTTAGGACCGAATAAACAGAAGCAGCCACAGAAAAAGCTCTCATCTGAAAAATCTGATACAGCCTCAATAAACGAGGATTAATAAAGCCGATCCTTCTGTACTCAATGGAAATAAGAGCTGCTGCGGAGGTGTGCCATGATTCAAACTGCACGGATTTCAGCGAATCGTCTCTGAGGCTTTGAGCTCCTCTTTTTCTCCGTCACTACATTTTAAAGCTTATTGCCACACTTTGCTGTAAAGCGTTTAAAGCTCCGGGCAGGTTAAGCAGGTAGTCCGTCGGTGACCCACCTTCAGCGGCGCCTCCAGCAGCTTGTGGATCCCGGCAATCTGCTCGCTGAGCGGCAGGTTCTCCTCCAGGTCCACCGTCGGAGGTCTCCGCGGTTCGGGGAAGTTTGTGCAGATAAACGGATCCGAGTCCTCCAGGTACTGGACCCGGCAGACGATGGAGGCCATGGCCGTGCGACCGCGACCCGACTGCGGCTAAAAAAAAAGTGCGAGCTGTCGGTGTGTGTCCGTCCTCCGCTGGAAGGACTTTTAAATGAGGAGAAAGTTTCCAGCTCCGGAAATAAAGCTGCCGGCAGCGCATGCGCGCGCACTTCCGGCGCTTTCAAAGTAAAACAAACGCTTTCCCAACAAATTCTCAACAGAGCACCTTTCTGAGGAGGAGATGGTATTTGTTTCTCATTCTGTCAGTTTTTAAAAGATTTTTTATGAAGCCAGGTTCTGTGACAGCACCTGAGTCCATGACAAATCTTCCTAAGAGGACAATAAAGTATATATGTGTGTACATACATATAAACATGCATAACTAGTCAAACTGCCACAGTCAGAGCTGATGGACAGTTGCTGCTAATCCGGGTTAGACACTTCTATTTTGTAGCAGCACCATCCTCCAATCAGTATCAATACTGGTTAACAAACAAACAGATAATATGTCTCTCTTCTTCTTTGCTCTCCTTGAGTAAAGGATGTTGCTGTGTGATGTGTCTCACAGTGGCCGGTGGTGTGTGTGTATCTGGACATGCCTGTGTGTGCTTTCAGGACACGGCGCTGAGCCGACCCATCAGGAATGACGTATGCTGATGCCTGCATGTAAATATGACTTTTATTTCATGGCCCAGTGTGACAAAATGAGCAGATCTATGAAAACACTGCGATGCTACCGAGGTCTCATGAGGACAATCAGCTTGTTGTTCAGCAGCGCCCTCTGGTGGCTGACTGACTGCAGTACAAAGCTTTTCACTCAGTTTTGTCTCCTGTTTGTTTTTTCCCCCACAGCTGAAAGAGTGATGCTAAAAATATTAGTGTTAATAAACAGTGCAATCAGACAGAAAAGGCTCCTCGATGCTGACGTGAAACCTCAGTGAAGGTCATCAAAACACACGACTGCAAATACATGACTGTTCAAGAGTACAGGAAAAGCCATCATAAAAATGTGAGAAGTAGCAGTAAAAAAACAAACAAAAAACTTTTTCTGCTGAAGTTAATCCAAATAAAATGACGCACATTCAACATATGTACACTGCCCTTTACAATCAGACATCTAAAGCATAATATGAGGATTATCTGTGGCAGTGTTCACATCAGTTTTCTGCACTTGTTCCTCCGTCAGTAACCGCTGGATGAAGCTCTGCTCTGCACCTCCCACTAACACAGGCAGAGGGTCTCCGCCCACAACCTGCTGCTGCTCCCACCTCCGTGGATCATCAGGTCACAGCTTCTCCACAGCATCGCCCTGTTTACCAAAATGGCAGCCATCTGTGGAGAGAAGAGGAAACACTGTATGAGTGTTTACAGAGACTCATCATCAGCTGTGAGTGATGCAGCACATCCAGCATGAAGTGCAGCAGGGACCTCAGTCAGAGCGGCCGTGCAGTGATCCAGCTTTCTCTCTGCTCTTCATGTTAACATGACCACGCTCAGCTTGAAGCTCACAGACCTGCAGATGCTTTCAGCATCAAGTCTGTTTCACCTGCTCAGAGTTCTCGAGGCTTCATTACTGCTTTAGTGAGAGACAGATATACGAATACGACGACTGGATTTGAGCAGATCTGATCTCAGGCAACATGGAGTTTCTGAAATACAAGCCAGCGATTTGCAGGCTTTGGTAGACTGATCTCAGACCTGTGACAAAATGACAGTTAGTTTGCTTAGTTGCCCTTTCTGGTTGAATCTGATTGGCTGGATGAGGTCTCTCTCTCTTTGAGAAGCCTGTCTTCACTCTCAGAGGATCCAGGACCTGAGAAGCCTGCATAGTTACAGGAAACACTTACAGGATCTGTCCTTTGACACTGTGTTTAGTTACAATACTGTCCAGAGAGGCACTGACTGACTCACCTCAGAGTCTCCAGTCTAAACTGTGGACTCTTCACAAGCTCAAAGAGCTGCTGCACTCCTGTACTCTGCAGCTTGTTTCCTCTCAGGTCCAGCTGTCTCAGATGGGACGGATTGGACTGCAGAGCTGAACTCAGAGAAGTACAGCTGATTTCTTCGGAGCTACACCAGTGCAATCTGAAAGAAAATAAAACTATAAAATTATTCAGTCACAAGAGGGTTCTCTGAAGGTGTGTATTTTGGCTGCAAACATATTTGTCCCTGTTTTTCCACTTCCTTCATTTCCTCACGTCCATTCCGACAGCAGTCTCCCTCCAGGAATCTGCTGACAGTTGTGAGTCCTTATACTGATGCTTTGATTATTATTCCTGATTGTTATTCTCTCACTGATAAAGTAAACGCACAAGGACTGAACAGGTTCATCACAGCGTTGCGGCTGCGTGGACCCGACGAGTAGTCACGTTTCTCCAGAGGTGAACGTCAGGTTACGTCGGTTCAGAGCGACTCTGCCGCTTTCTCGTGCACACGCACGCACACAGCTGCCTGACAGCGCTCCCAGCTTAAACTCAGAGAGCAGAAAAATGATCTGAACAAGGCTTTTAAATAAAATGACAAACAAGAAAAGAAAGATCATTTTATCTATAATTTCAGTTAGTTTTAGTTAGTTTTTAAACTCACAATACATTTTTAGTTAGTTATCGTTTTTTCCTTTTAATTGTAGTTTTTATTTATTTCAGTTAACAACAATGTTTTTTCAATTTCAGTTTTCGCTGTTTCATTCGTTTTCGTTAACTATAATAACCCTGGCGTCTTCTTATCAAATTAAACACAAGAACACAAAAAGATCGTGGCTGCTGATTCGTCGCCATCTTTGTCTCTGTTCTCCTCTCAGCTGTAAGCAGCCACAGAGAGGACTACAGGTTTACACAAAACGCTGAATGTCCAGTGCAGCTGAAACAGGATGGACCGACTCCAACCTTCTACTCACCTCAGAGTCTCCAGTCTACAACGTGGACTCTTCACAAGCTCAGACAGCTGCTTCACTCCAGAATCCTCCAGCTTGTTGTGACCCAGGTCCAGATACTTCAGATGGGAGGGGTTGGACTTCAGAGCTGAGCTCAGAGAAGAACAGCTGATCTCTGACAAGCTGCAGCCCCTCAATCTGAATAAAGAATCACATGTGGAGATAAAACAGCTGAAGATCCAATCAGATGTGTTTTAACAGTACTTTTCCTAATCAACAGGCTTTTATCTAAAATGATTTAAGGGGCTTTTGTTATTATCAGTATCTTGTTACACACATCACCACCAATTTATGCCCTTATATAATGATAATGATAAGACCAGAGGTGGGAAGTAACGAAGTACAAATACTTTGTTACTGTACTTAAGTAGATTTTTCAGGTATCTGTACTTTACTTGAGTATTTTTTTTTCTGACTACTTTTTACTTTTACTCCCTACATTTTTACACAAGTATCTGTACTTTCTACTTCTTACATTTTCAAACAGACTCGTTACTTTTTAACATGTCAGAGAGAAGTTTGCATTTCCGGTCAGTGCGCCGTCAAACATCAAATGATCTGAGCCTAAACGGAGGAGTAATAACATATAAGAGACAATCGTACTGGTGTATCCTCCATCACCAGGGCTTATCGGGTACAAAGGGATTAAATACACAAACCCATATAATTTATGTATCATTTATAGCGCTATAATCAGGGGTTACAGCGGGCCGGACCGAGTCTGTAAGTTGAGCTCGCAGCACATAAACAGCTTAATAAGTGCTACTGAAGAGGAGCGAGCATGAAGGGAGTAACATGTGGCAGGTAATTTTAAATGCAGTGTTTCTAAATGCTCAACAAATATCAGCAAACACACAAAGTGTGTGCAGTTTGTTACACAGCTAGCTAAAAGCAGAGCTGCTGTATTTCAGGGAAAGCAAAGAGAGAGAAGTTCACTCAGAGATGGAGAAAGAGGACAGGAGAGGAAGAAGAGAGGTTAGAATTAAAGGTAAGGACTGGAAAATAAACTGAAGTATGCTGACTTTGTTTAATTAAAAAGATTGTATGAAAATACTGCAGTTTAGTGTGTGATAAACAGGTTAGCTTGTTGTACTGTATTTACAGTAAAGCTCTGTGTTGGTGCACAGAGGCTGTGTTCATGGTCAGAGTTACAGGTTACATCAGTGCAGCAGAGATGAGTTTGAATCAAAGCTGCTGATGCTGAGGTCACTGAATCCAACATTTCTACAGCCTGTATGCTGTCAGTGTAGGGGATGGAGATCAGCTCAGAGAGCTGTGAAATACTGGGTTACATCTTTGTGAGTTCACTTCATCCACACAGAGCAGTAAACCTCAGAGCAGCAGCAGCAGGTCAGCTGATCACAGCCTGCACACCAACATCATTTACTGCAGCTACAATAGAAAGCTGTGGTTCTTCTCCCCATGCAGAGACACTACAGCTGATCTTAAAGTTCCTCCACCTTCTGAATCCCACTGTGATGTATGAACCTAGAGATGTCCTACCAATACTTACCACCAGAGGGGCAGACCGCCACTAGGGCATACAGGGGTTCTGATAGCAACAGTAGGATAATAAACAAATGAGTGAACCAGCAAGAAGTTGTCCTCCATGCTCTGTGTGTCGAGTAATAATGTTTACTTAGTGACACTATAAGGGAGCAACATAACATAAATTGGCGACGAGTCGTGTATTTCGGAATACTTTTCATCGACTGGCTGTGAAAGTTAAGTCAGCTTTGTGCAAGTTTTTGGACCGAAATGAACACCCGCGTTTTTGGATAGCTAATGTGCTGATCAACTATGAGCCAACCATCATCGGAGGGCCCGAGTGCAGCTAGTGTTACATCTGCGGATACAAGGACATCGAGTGCTTCGAGTTCATCTACAGTGCACGTAATCCCAGAAAGACGTATGATGGCTGGAATATATGGACATATGGACATTTTCGATGAGTCTGGTGAGCAATGGGCAACGTATATTGAACGTTTTGAGCATTACGTGGTGGCTAATGACATTCATGAGGCTAAGAAAGTTTCAGTACTGTTCAGTGTGATGGGACCTAAAACGTATGGACTGCTTCGTAGCTTAGTAGCTCCCGTGGCACCTGGCACAATGACTTACAAACAGGCTGTGACTGTGCTTAAAGATCACTTCACACCGAAACCGCTCGTTATAGCCGAGAGGTTCAGGTTCCACAAGCGAAATCAGGGGGAAGGAGAAACGGTAGCACAGTATGTAGCAGTGCTCAAGAAGCTATCGGAACACTGTGAGTTCGGGGCTTACCTAGAGGACGCTCTGAGGGACAGATTTGTTTGCGGATTGAAATGCGAAGCTGTGCAGAAACGCCTTCTGACTGAGGAAAACCTCACGTTCAAGAAAGCTGTTGAACATGCAGTGTCAGCAGAGACAGCAGCACGCGACGTACAGCAGTTAAGTAATTCCCTGAAAGTAAACGCAGTGTTTTCGCAAGGTGAAAAATGCCGCCGCTGTGGGAAGGGAAATCATAGTGATGATGACTGCTGGTACAAAGACCAGCAGTCAGGAAGGGCCACACGAAACGAATGTGCAGGAGTAAATCAAAAAGCAGTCATGAAAGAGAACATAAAAACAAAGATATTAAGCCTGAACAGAAAAGCAATGCACACAAACGCAGCGTGAAAGATAGAAAGAAAAAGATCCATCACGTCGAGGCGAATGAAAGTGAAAGTGAAGGAACGAAATCGGATAGTGACAGTGACTTGGGACTGTATGCAGTGTCTCAGAAAGGGAAATATTCACGCATATCAGTAGTGCCAACAGTTAACGGAAAGAAAATGGAGATGGAATTGGATACAGGGGCTGCAGTGTCATTGATTCCTTGGGAACTGTACAAACGAAAGCTGCATAAGTTTCCTCTGCAACCCACTGATATCATACTAAAGACATACACAGGAGAGCCTTTGGCACCAGAAGGAGTTGTTAAAGTGCAAGTGGCATTGAACAAGCAACACGCTGTCTTGCCACTGTATGTGGTGAAGGCAGATGCTCCACCATTATTTGGCAGGGAGTGGCTGAGAGCCATTCAACTAAATTGGAGAGACTTAAAGACTGTACATGCAATTGAGTACAGACAGACAGACAGCTTAGAGACAGTGTTAAAGAGACACTCCGCTGTTTTCTCCGATAAGTTAGGCACCATGAGAGGAGTGAAAGCCAGGCTCACTCTAAGACCAAACAGTGTACCCAAATTCTGCCCACCACGCAATGTGCCATATGCTCTTCGACCGCGAGTGGAAGCTGAGCTGGCACGCCTCACTGAGCTTGGCGTCATCTCACCTGTGGCGCATAGTGACTGGGCTACGCCAGTGGTGCCTGTGAACAAGAAGGACGGCGCCGTGAGACTCTGCGGGGACTTCAAAGTCACCATCAACCCAGCTCTCTGCATCGACAAGTACCCAATTCCACGTATTGAGGACTTGTTTGCTTCTCTCGCTGGAGGTCAACGCTTCAGTAAACTGGATCTATCTAATGCATATCTACAGATGGAAGTAGAAGAGAGCTCCAAGAAGTTGCTGACCATCTCAACACAGAAAGGACTGTTCTGCTTCAACCGCTTGCCGTTTGGTGTAGTGTCATCGCCCGCCTTGTTCCAGAAGGCAATGGACCAGGTGCTCCTTGGACTGCCACACACTCACTGCTACCTGGACGACATACTGGTCAGTGGTCCTGACAAGCAGACACACCTGAAAACTCTAGATGCAGTACTCAGCAGGCTAGAGGAATACGGCCTGCACCTCAAGCAAGAGAAATGTCTCTTCTTCCAGGAATCCGTGGAATACCTGGGCCACATCATCGATGCTGCTGGGCTCCACAAGTCACCGGAGAAGGTACGTGCCATCGTGGAAGCACCAGCACCAGGCGATGTAAGTAAACTTCGATCTTTCCTAGGAATGCTAAACTATTATGGACGCTTTATCCCTGATCTGGCCACTGTGCTAAAGCCGTTGAATGAACTGCTGAACAAAGAAAAGAAATGGCAGTGGACGTCAGCCTGTGCATCAGCGTTCCAGAAAGCCAAAGCACTCCTGGTATCACAAGAGGTGCTCACACACTACAACCCTGAGTTGCCGCTCCGTCTCGCTTGCGATGCTTCACCCTATGGGGTCGGAGCTGTTCTCTCGCATGTCATGCCGGATGGTGATGAAAAACCCATCGCCTATGCATCCAGAACTCTCGGCAAAGCAGAACAAAACTACGCTCAGATTGAGAGGGAGGCGTTAGCGATAGTCTTTGGAGTACGCAAGTTCCACCAGTACCTGTATGGCAATACATTCACGCTACTCACTGACCATCGCCCGCTTACAACCATCTTCAGTCCAGTGAAAAGCACACCATCCATGGCTGCAGCTCGCATGCAACGCTGGGCGCTCATGCTTTCCGCTCACAATTACACCATTGAGTACCGAAAGGGGGCCCTACATGCCAACGCTGATGGACTGTCAAGGTTACCGCTCCCTCATGCCCCCAGTGAGAAACAAGGTGCAGTGGAGGTGTTCTACACGTCACAGTTGGACACATTGCCAGTCAGCAACGCCGAGATCAAGCGTCACACCATGTCGGATTCCACCCTGTCCCGTGTCATGGAAATGGTCACAACTGGTCGTTTTCCAGCTGCAAAGGACGCAGGTGAGTTGTCTCCCTATCTCCAGCGCCGCCATGATCTCACTGTGCAGCACGGATGCCTTATGTGGGGGTTGAGAGTGATTGTGCCACCCAAACTGCACCCCCGGGTGCTGACAGAGCTACACTCAGCACACCCAGGTGTAGTAAGGATGAAGAGCTTAGCTCGTAGCTACGTTTGGTGGCCCAGCATCGACTCCCAGATCGAGCACCAAGCAAAATCATGCCACTCATGTCAACGAGTGCAGAAAGACCCTGGCCTAGCACCCTTACACCCGTGGATGTGGCCATCCAGTCCTTGGGAATGGATTCATGTGGACTTTGCAGGTCCATTTGAAGGGCACATGTACCTGGTCATAGTGGACGCACACTCCAAATGGCCCGAGGTGCACGTCATGGATAGCACCACATCCAGCAAAACCATCCAAGTGCTTAGGGGACTTTTTAGTCGCTATGGCATTCCACACAGTCTTGTAAGCGACAACGGCCCTCAGTTCTGCTCTGAAGAATTCAGCACGTTTCTGAAAGCCAATGGAGTCAAACACATTCGCTCAGCACCATACCACCCTGCCTCCAATGGCTTGGCAGAGCGATTTGTGCAAACCTTCAAGCACGCTCTGAGATCTTCCAGAGGAACTACACCAGTGCAGCAGCGTCTGGATACGTTCCTCCTGACCTACCGTAACACCCCCCATGCAACAACCAAGGAAAGCCCTGCAATGCTGTTCATCGGACGCAAGCTGCGTTCTCGACTGGATTTCCTGAAACCAAGTATGGCTGGAACAGTGCACCAGTCACAAGAGGCTCAACAGCAACGACGCCAGCTACACTCTAAACAGAGACAGTTTGAACTTGGTGAGCCAGTGCTTGTGCGTGATTATAGGAGGGGGGAGGATAAGTGGACGCAAGCTGTGGTGATCGAGAAGACCGGACCAGTGTCCTACAAGGTACATGTGGGTACACAAGGGGTCTGGAAGCGTCATGTGGACCAGATGCTGACTCGGCCCGAGTCAGACCCACCAGAGACTGCAGGGAGTTTTCCTGTGAGTTGTCCGCTGTCACTTCCTCAGACAACCACACCTGACCCAAATACACCTCAACAGAAGGAGGATACTGATACAGTGCCACACACACCACATGCACCACCAAAAACACCCAAAACACTCAAGACACCACAGTCCACAGAAATGACACACACAGAACATTCAGAGACAACAGGGACTGTACGACGATATCCTGTGAGGATCACACGTCCGCCGGTACGTTACAGGGATCAGTAAACTTAACAACCACAAAAAAAAAAAAAAAGAGTTGAACAATGTTGACATTCCAAGATGTTGTAAAAAAAAAAAAAAGAAAAGAAAAAGTTGAAGAATGTTTAAGAATGTTTGCTCTTGTAGAATGTTGTTAAATGGTTCTGAGTTTTGATATTTGAAGTGATTATAAGCTGTGACATAACTCTCCTATTTTCTGGTAATGTTGTGGAGAAGTAAAGAAAGAAATAATCTCATGTAGTTTAAAAGGGGATATAATGTCTTACGTTTGTTTCCTAAGAAATGTTTTTGTTACTGACAACAAATCTTAGTGGGGAGGAGATATGTGATGTATGAACCTAGAGATGTCCTACCAATACTTACCACCAGAGGGGCAGACCGCCACTAGGGCATATAGGGGTTCTGATAGCAACAGTAGCATAATAAACAAATGAGTGAACCAGCAAGAAGTTGTCCTCCATGCTCTGTGTGTCGAGTAATAATGTTTACTTAGTGACACTATAAGGGAGCAACATAACACCCACTGTAACCCCTGAGTATCCTCATGTTGGTGTTTAGGTGGAGGCACAGTCACCCTCTACTATGGAGGACACAGAAACAGAGCTACAGTTTGTGTCCTACAGAACAGATTCAAGCTGAGTGCATTCATTAGGATTAAAATTTAGATTGGAATAACGTTTGTGTTCTCATGTATTATTTTATATTATTACAATAATATATAATGAGGTTCAGTTAGCTTTACACAAAAATAGCAGGTAGAAACGTCCTCCAAAGAACTACTTTTACTTTTTTACTTTGAGTACGTTTTGGAGCCTGTACTTTTTTACTTTTACTCAAGTAAAGAAGTTGAACCAGTACTTTGACTTTTACCAAAGTATTTTTTTAACACAAGTACTTGTACTTCTACTTAAGTACAGAATGTCAGTACTTTTGCCACCTCTGGATAAGTTAACTGTAACAGAAAGTGAATAAACTGACCTCAAAGTTTCAAGCCTACAGTGCGGACTCTCCACAAGATTAGCAAGCTCTTTCACTCCTGAATCCTGCAGCGAGTTGTCACCAAGGTCCAGATGTTTCAGATGGGAGGGGTTGGACTTCAGAGCTGAGACCAGAAAGACAATGCTCATCTCTGACAGGCTGGAGCTCCGTAACCTGAAGAAACAATATAGATTAGATTAGATTCAACTCATTGTCATTGTGCACACAACGAAATGATGGTTCCAGATCACTCATCCAGAGACGAGCATCCACAGTCATGCAGCCAGAGACCGGTGCTACCGTTAGGCAATGTGGTTTAAGTGTCTTGCCCAAGGACACAACAGGGACAGGGGCTCAAACCGGCAACCCTCCGGCTGCAAGGCAAGCGCCTACCCACTGCGCCACTGCCACTATCAGAAGAAAGAAGGTTTAGAAGAAAAACAATGAATGATCTAGTCGAGGATTTTTCTTCCCATATGAAGTTTTTAGTCCTTAGCTCAGCATTGCTCCAGAACACTCACTGTTCTGAAGAAAACAGACTTTGCATGATGATCCTATCTGTAGTTTAGCATCACCACAACATCATATTCATGTCAGTAAAGAAGTAAATCATGGTGTCTGACCTGAGAGTCTCCAGTCTACACTGTGGACTCTCCAGAAAACCAAACAGCTTCTCCTCTCCTGAATCCTGCAAGTTGTTGTGACTGAGGTCCAGAAGCTTCAGATGGGAGTGGATGGACCTCAGAGCTGTAGCCAGAGAAGCACAGCTGGTCCCTGGGAAACTGCAGCGAATCAGTCTGAACAAGAAATAAAACATGCAGATAAAAATCACAGATAATTCCAGGCTTGAACTGTGCAGCTTTACTGCAGTGGCCAAAATCTATAACCAAACTCTTCATCAAAAGGCCACCGATGAACCTTGGTCATGACATGGTAGCAGGCAAAAAAAGTCAATTTTCCAAACAAACTCTCTACATTACTGTTATTATTATTATTATTTGTTCATGACAAGCAAACAAAACAATAAAAAGTTGTGGGTCTGGATGCAAATCCTTGATCATGACTTCTGAGTATGGCAGCCATGTTCTGCATTGCTCTGTAGGAACTTCTGAGTGTTACTAAAAGCGTTCTTCTGCATCTTGTGATACCTGCCCCCGGCAAGGCGAGAAAGGAAAAGCTATTAAATGGTCGAAGATAACAAACCTCAGTCTCAGAAGTTTACCTTAAAGTTTCCAGTCTACACTGTGGACTCTCCAGAAAACCACACAACTGTTTCAGCCCTGAGTCCTGCAGATTGTTGTCACTCAGGTTCAAATGTTTCAGATGGGAGGGGTTGGACTTCAGAGCTGAGCTCAGAGATGCACAGCTGAACTCTGACAACCTGCAGCCCTCCAGTCTAAACAAAGAATAAAATATGTAGATAAAATAATCAATAATAAAATTGAATGTTTTAAATGTGCAGTTCAGTGTCACTATGTAATAACCACTGAGCTTTCTATAACATGAGTTTGGTGACCTTGTCATGTTATTGTAGGTCAGCCTTCTGAAGACATAATCCAAATATGAGCACAAAGGTGTGTTCGTGCCAACACAGATCAACAAACGTGCTGCTGACCTCAGTCAAGCCTCTTAGAACAGAATTAGTATCAGATCAGTCACATGAGCTGCTCAATATTTGATTTATTCAAGCAGAGGGTCACATCATGCCTTAATCTGAGATTACTTAAACATCAGCTTTACAGTAATACACAGAATAGCACGTTATCCTTAATCGCATAATATTTGAGTCAGGTTATATCTGTATTTTTACTTCTGTGCAAAAACCCCCCCAAAAAACAAAGGTGTTTTTGATGATGTGACTGCTGATAGAAGCAGCAGGATGAAGTGTACAGGGCGTTACTGTCTGCTCTGATTCAGCTGCATTCCTGATCAGAAGGCACTCTGCAGAGCAATCAGATAACGAGCCAAAGCATCCTGCAAAACCAACCCAAGATTTTTAAAGGGATAATATTCAATAGTAGAGTCAGTCAGTTGATCTCAACCCAGCAGAGCATGTTTTTCAGTTACTGAAGACAGAACTGAGGGCAGAGACCCACAAACTAGCAGCAGCTGAATGTGGCTGCAGCAAAGGCCTCACAGAGCATCTCAAGGCAGAAAGAACTGCATGGTGATGACAAAAACTTCAAGCAGTCATTGACTGCAAAGGATTTTCAATAGTCCTTTGATATAAAATTATTAGTCCAGTTAGTTTAAACCTCTGAAATTGGGTTATTATGAATAAAAATACTTCTAAGTCCTGAACAGTTAATGCAACGCTTTTGTCAAACTCCTTTAAATATGCTGAAAGTCTGCAGCTCTATCACATTTCATTGTTTGATTTAAGATCCAGAGGCGTATGTACAAAGGCAGCATTATAAAAAAATGGCATAATTGTCCAAAAACTTATTGCGCCACCTGTAAAAAGTCTGTGACCTGACCTCAGGTTCTCCAGTCTACAGTTTGGGTTGTCCAGTGCAGCAGACAGATGCTTCACGCCAGAATCTTGCAGGTCGTTGTAGCTCAGGTCCAGCTCTGTCAGATGGGATGGGCTGGACTTCAGAGCTGAGGCCACAACTTCACAGTGAGTCTCTGAGAGTTGACAGCCACAAAATCTGTGATGACACACGTTACAAAACATGTTATCACAAAAATATTTAATTCATACATTTTGACATTTGGCTCTTCTCTGTCTGACTCACCAGATGTCCTAAGAGTCTCTGGTTGGACTCCAGAGAGAGGCCATGAAGGAAGCGAACAAACAGGTCCAGGTGGCCGTTTTTACTTTGAAGGGATTTCTGCATGACTCTCTGTAGAAAGGCATCCATAGATGGGAAGGTGTTTTTGTATTCCCAGTCTCTCCTCAGGAAGTCCCTCAGCTCCTCTGTCCTCCTGCTGGTGTAACAGTGGAACATGTAGACTGCAGCCAGAAACTCCTGAATGCTCAGGTGAACAAAGCAGTAGACTGGTTTCTGGAAGATCACACACTCTCTTTTGAAGATCTCTGTACAAACTCCTGAGTACACCGAGGCCTCTGTCACATCCAGACCACACTGCTCCAGGTCTTTTTGGTAGAACATGATGTTTCCTTTCTCCAGATGTTCAAACGCCAGCCTCCCCAGCTTCAGAAGAACTTCCCTGTCAGCCTCCATCAGCTCCTGTGGACTCGTCTCATGTCCCTCATGGTACTTGTTCTTCTTCCTCTTTGTCTGAACCAGCAGGAAGTGTGAGTACATGTCAGTCAGGGTCTTGGGCAGCTCTCCTCTCTGCTCTGTGGTCAACATGTGCTCCAGAACTGTAGCAGTGATCCAGCAGAAGACTGGGATTCTGCACATGATGTGGAGGCTCCTGGATGTCTTCATGTGGGAGATGATTCTGCTGGACAGCTCTTCATCACTGAATCTCCTCCTGAAGTACTCCTCCTTCTGGGCGTCAGTGAAGCCTCGTACTTCTGTCAGCCTGTCCACACATGTAGGAGGGATCTGATTGGCTGCTGCAGGTCGGGAAGTTATCCAGACGAGAGCCGAGGGAAGCAGCTTCCCCTCGATGAGGTTTGTCAGCAGCTCGCTGACTGATGACTTCTGTGTGACATCAGACACGAGCTTCCTGTTGGTGAAATCCAATGAAAGTCTGCTTTCATCCAGGCCGTCAAAGATGAACAGAAGCTTCCAGACAGCGAGCTTCTCTGCTGGGACCTTCTGTAATGTTGGATGGAAAACATGGAGCAGCTCCAGAAGACTGTACTGCTGATCTCTGATCAGGTTCAGCTCCCTGAATGAAAGCAGCATCACCACACTGACATGTTGGTTTTCCAAGCCCTCTGCCCAGTCCAGACTGAACTTCTGCACTGAGAACGTTTTTCCAACTCCAGCGACGCCGTTGGTCAGAACCACTCTGATGGGTCTCTGTTGGTCAGGGAAGGCTTTAAAGATGTCGTGGCACCTGATTGGATGGTCATGGAGGGCGTCCATCTTGGAAGCTGTCTCCAGCTGCCTCACCTCATGTTGGGTATGAACCTCTTCACTCTGTCCCTCTGTGATGTAGAGCTCAGTGTAGATCCTGTTCAGGAGGGTTCCACTTCCTGTTTCATCACTTCCTTCAGTCACACGTTCACATCTCCTCCTCAGACTGATCTTATGTTCCTCTAAAACCTCCTGCAGACCAGCATCTGCTGAAAGACAGAAAAACACTGAGACTAAAGAGAAAGAAACTCTGAAATGTGTCAACAACACAACAAGAAGTCCAGTTTTCAGAAATGAGTCCATCAGCAGACAGATGTTCAGTCTTACTTTGTCCACAGCTGCTCTGACTGGCTGTCTGCAGTCCAGCTGTGGTTCTGGATCTTTGTCCACACTGGGGACAGGAGGAGTCTCCTGATGAAGCAGACTGGTCCCAGTATGAGGAGATGCACTGTCTGCAGAACCAGCGTCCACAGCTGGTAGAGACCGGATCCTTCAGGACGTCCTGACAGGAAGCACAGCAGGACGGCCGCTCTTCCTCACAGACACAACTCCTCTTCTTTCTGTGGACACAAAGGAAAATTAGGGGATAAAAAAACAATTTGAACGGGGAAATCAGTGGATTATTTTACCATTGAACCTCTGGTTACACTTTTTTTTTTAATCTTCTCATTATTGATGATTTTTTTGCCATCAAGTTACAAAACAAAACAAAACAAAACAAAACAAAACAAAACAAAACAAAACAAAACAAAACAAAAAGGGTACATAAAATCAAAAGAGCAAACATCAGAGGACATTGTTGCATCGTTATACCAAAATAAACAAATCATATATTTGTGTTGAAATAATTTAAAAAGCACTGCCAAGTTGAGTTGAAAATATTAGATTTCCCCTTTAATGAATATTAAATTTTCTCCAATTTTAAATGTCCCAAAATATCTTTCATTAAAGCTCAGTGGGAGGGAGGGGTTTTTTGCTTCTAACATAGCAAAGTCAGTCTCTGTGCCATTAAAGTCAGGAACGGATCATTCCATCCTGCACAGAAGTCGGCCTCACACCAAATAGAGCCAAAAGTGGGTCAGGTTTGATCTGTTTTTTCAACATTTTGGAAAGGGTCTGAAAAATAATATTCCAATATGTAATAATGTGTGGACAGTTCCAGAACACATGTGAGGCCGGTCCCAGTGTACACCTGTCAGAGGAAGGATCAACAGAGGGAAACATCTTTGACATTTTCAGTTTCGATAAATGCAACCTGTGTAAAACCTTGAATTGTAAAAGGCCATGCCTAACACACACACAGAAGTAGAACATATTCCTGGGCTTCAGACCATTGATCATCTGTAATGATCATTCCTAGATCTTCTTGCCAAGCTTTTTTTCAGGTGGTCTAATGGAGGTGCTGAGTCTTCCTGTGACAGCCAATTATGGATCCTTGTAATTAAGCCTTTTTTGACTGGATCAAACAGAAGGATTGTCTCCATAGAGGAGGCTGGAGGCTGATTGGGGAAGGATGGAAATAGGCTTTTTAGGCAACTTTGAATCTGTAGGTATTTAAAGAAACTTGTTTTATTGAAATGTGGGAAAAACATTTTCAATAAATAAATCTTTTATACATTGAATCTCTTTATGGATCCACTGCTTAAATTATGTGTTTAACACTAGAACTACCAGCATTTTCCCTCTACTCCTTTTTCTACCAAGCGCTGCCAAATGGCAGTTTTACATCTCATTAGGCCACCTTTTGTTATGTACACGGGGCCAGTAGATTGGAATGTGTGTGGGGGTGGGGATGGGTTACCAATGATGACCAATGATGACTCAGGGTCGCCAGGTGTATAAAAAGCCAGGTCACAACACATATTTCACCTACTCTGTTGACTGAGAAGCAAAGATGCCAAAGGTTTACGGCACACAGCAAGCTTTGGACATGATCCTCAACCATGTCAACCCCTGTGACTCCGATGGAGATGAAATAACCCTTGTGCTAAATTCCGACTCTGAAAATTCTTCTGGTAAGATTCCTAAATTTCCTATTTTCGTTTGCCGTTTGTTGCGTTTTAGGAAGAGACGAATATCTTTGTGATTGCACATTATTTCAACATTTCACTAATCAAATCTCAAACATGGTCACCCTGTAGATGAGGAAACTTCGCCACCTCCAGAAAAGAGAGGTCGCATGGAGACACGAGTGACTGACAGAGACGGCAAAAGACGGCACAGTGTGGCGTGAGGAACAGATCAGAAGGCCTCTGCATCACAGCCCAATTGATTGTTATGCCACAGATGGAGAGCCAACTGCTTTGGCCAGAAGAAAGGTGTCGAGTCGCTTACAGAGTTTCCTCTGTTTCATCACTCTGGAAATGCTTCGGACCATTCAGGAGTGGACTGTCCAGCATGCACGCCAGACACAGCAGGGAAACTGGTTCATGGCCCTCCCTGAACTAAAGGCGTTCATTGCAATCCTCATCCTGCGAGGGATTGTCCGCCTTCCAGCGGTGCATGATGTATGATCATCAACACTGGGAGTGCCCGCAATCAGCAAGATTATGGCCCGAAACCGCTTCCAGGACATCATGCGGCACCTACGCTTCGATGACAAGGACACACGCAATGAACGAGTTGCAAATGATCGGTATGCTGCAGTCTCTGACATTTGGGGGTCTTTTGTTACCAACTGCATTACCTCTTACAACCCAGGAAGGCACATCACCATAGATGAGCAACTTTTTCCAACTAAGACCCGTTGCTGTTTCCTGCAGTACAGTGCTACAAATCCTGACAAGTGTGGCATAAAGTTCTGGGTGGCATGTGACCTGAAATCCAAGTATGTATGCAACATCATCCCATATCTTGGCAAAGACCCCAGTCGTCCCACGGGGGAAAACTATCAGAAAATGTGGTGATGAAGCTTATGGAACCATTTATGGACAAAGGAAGAACCGTTACCACAGACAATTTTTTTAATCATTGTCACTAGCACAACGACTGCTCAGCCGGAAGACCACACTCCTTGGCACAGTAAACAGGGTTTGCCGTGAGCTTCCAGACTCCGCCAAAAAGACTTTGGCCCATGAGGAATTCAGCACACAGGTGTTTTCAACCTCTGGTGCCACACTGACCATTTACGCGCCCAAACGGAGAAAGACTGTCTGCATCCTCAGTAGCATGCACAGTGTGGTGGAGACTGGGGATACCCGGAAAAAAAAAACAAACACAGTCACCGACTACAACTGCCTGAAATGTGGTGTGGATGTCATGGACCAGATGGTGCGAAAGTACACTGTGCGTTCAGGAACACGGCGTTGGCCAGTCGCTGTGTTTTACAACTTGATTGACATTGCAGCACTGAATGCACATGTGCTTTACCAAGCATGCGCTGGGGTCAAAGAGAGACGGACGGACTTCTTGGTGAAGCTTGCAAGAGAGCTTGCACAGTCTCATATGGCAGCCAAGGCGGTGCATAAGGAAAACCTTCAGCAGAAACCACTCTCACCTGACACAGGGAAAAGGGCATTGTGCCAGGTGAAGTGTTGCTGCAAGAATAACCATGCCACTAAGCGTTGTGTTTATTGCAACAAGTTGACATGTGGAAAATGCAGAAAGGAGATGTTGTGGCAGTGCCAGATGTGTTCAGACAATCTGTAACAAATATACCAATAAAAATGTGCTGGATAAATATTTTGGTCGTCTTCAGTCCTTTTATAGTCGTATACAACTGTCCATCAATACTGAGATAAAGTATTCCTAAAAAACATAACATAACAACAATCACATAGAACTTATATATACATATATGGAGTTCTAAGTATGGCAGTTCAAAACTTCAAAATAAAAAAATAAATTAATATTTGAAAATAAGCCAAAACACTATCAAATAAAAACTTACACTCTAAAGTTAATGGCAGCTTTACACAAGGGCATTTGTGTATGGACTATGGAACACAAATGATTTATAATAGTTTTACAGATATTTACAGTTAGAATTTCCTTACAGTACACGGCAATAGGAAGCCTACTTTGTCTTGTTGACCGATGCTGAATAAAGGGCATGTAAAAATGTATGAAATGGTCAAAAGTTTATATGATACAGTAAATGTGATGAGTGAAACAATACAGTGCATTTTGAAAGCCCCTTCTAGTCCCTACTCAGGAGAGATGTCTCAGGCATTTCAGACTTCTAGGCTCTGCTCAAGCATACCCCTCCCCCTAAGGTCTGTGCTTGAACCTCCAGGTCTGGCAGGTAATGGCTGCATTTACAAATGAAAGGGGGTCGTCTAGTGTCTAGTTGTGCTGGCCTCATTTGCATGACACAATTCACAGCTGCCATTTGGCAGCACCTTGGGATTTAAAGGTATAACTGCCATTTGGCAGGAGTCTGGTAGTTCTAGTGTTAAGACTGATGGAGGGAACACATGATTATTTATCAATGGACTAAGAACTGACGTGTCTGTCCATCTATAATACTTTCTTATTTGGGACCAGAGTTTAACAGAATGAGAGACTACTGGATTCATAATCTTTTGATTTGCAATAGAGACAGTGGGTACACTTTCTTAATAAGAACGATTGGCATGAAGAAGCTGGGATTTTGAGATGGTGTGCATGATCTTGATTTTCCAGCAAATAAACTTGACGCGACCTATAAAACTTGGACTGAACACGGATTAACTGCATACTGCACTTTTTTGACAGAAACAATATGAAAGGATTTAATTCATTAAAGAGTCAGTATTGTTTAAAAAATACAGACTTTTATTGGTATCTTCAAATACAGCATCATTTACAAAATGTTATTCCTGACAGCAGAGAGATATGGGATATCCCATTGCTACTCAGACTCCAGATGCAAATGTAGCAAGTTAATTTAGATGAACGTTCTCAAAACTCCACAGTGAAAGTCAGTTCATGTTGTAACCCCCATGAGTTTTACAGAGAAAAAACCATTGGATTTAATGTATGTTTTATTTTTTTTGCAATTTCTTGAAATGTCCCACAGAGGGCGCTAGGTGCCTATGTGGTGATCCAAACCTACCATGGGGTCAGAGAAGAAAGAGGAGGAAGGAAAAAAAAGCGAGACACCATGCAAAGAAGCCAACGTGGTTCGGCTCTAGCAACCTAGCTTAGCCAAAAACGTAATCGAGTTGCTTCTTTAATGTTGAATTTAAGGTTTTGTTAAGTGTAACAACCGTGTTTGGATTTTTGTTGTTTGTGAGGGAGGAATTCGGAGGAGCCGAGTTGATGTGATTGGTCGAGATTTTCTCCGGTTGGTTTTATGACTACGGTCGGATTCTGAGAGAGGACGACTGCAGATCCACTGCGAGCAGGAGGCACAACAGTGGTCGTTGCAGCGGTGCGGAGGAGTGAAGGATTGGTTCCATGGATTTGGATGCACACGATTCTCCACTGGATAACAGATAAGCTTAAGCAGACAACCAATAGGGGGCCCCTAATTGAACTAAAACTGCGCAGTTGACTGACAGATATTTTGACCTTACTGAACTTAAACCAAACGGTTGACTGAAACACTTTTGACTGAACTGAACATTTCAAGTGAAGAAACTTTAAACTGTTGCTTCCATCAGGGAAGATAAAAAGACCCTGATAAACTTAAGGATTTTTACTACCCGGGTAGAAATTTAAAGAGAAGGGTGGACAATTTTATTTATCTATTTTTTTATTTTGGTTATTATTCCACAAGAGCTGTCAACAGAAAGGGACAATCCCTAAGTGTATTTGTGTTATTGGAAACAAACAGAAGAGAAATGTGAACTGAAGTTTTATTTGCTTTTATTTTGTTAATAAATTTATTTGTGTCCAGCTTAAGAGTGTCACCCCTCCTTTTACTTAAATCCTCCTGTCAGGCCCTAGGTCGGAAATATTGCTGTGTATTGTTTAATAGTACTTTAATACAGGTTACAGCAAGAGAATTTTTGTGGCGAGCCAGCAGCCAGGAGGAGTTGAATTCAAAGAGTTTTATTTCTGAAAATTTGCCAATTGATTACTGTTTGAACTAAGAGCATAAACATGCCTACCACTACTGATATTGGTCAAGAATATGATGTAATTCCAGAGAGGTCAGTCCTTGCTCTAGGTATTACTGGTGATGACACAGATGAAGGCATTTCTGAACTCCTTGAGACATATGGTATTGTGTCCAAGATAGTCAGGTTGAACCCAACAAGGGCCATTGTTGAGTTTGATTCAGAGGAAGTGGTTACACACCTAAAACCACAATTTCCATGTGAAATAGCCACAGCTAGAGACCCCACTGTAAAATGGTGCTTAGACAGCCTTGACAAAATAATTCCTCTATTGAGTAAGCCCTCTTCTCCAGTAAGTGCAGCACCTAGTAAAGTTGCTCCAGAAACAGTATGCTCCATTGAGTCAGGAAGTTCTGAGGCTGAATCAGACAGTAGTGAAACATCACATGTGTCTAAAGGTCCTAAGCCTAGCTCACCAACTACAACTCAGTATGCTTCCGCGTTCTCAAATAAAAGTACAAAACCCAAGAGAAAAGCTGTATCAGTCACTTCAGCAGCATTTGACAATGACGTGTTGAACCCCCAAGATGTGCAACGAATAATAGTAGAGCATGTTATCAAAACTGAAACAGCTCCTACTTCAAACTTAGGCTCCAAACGATTACGTTCCTTCTCAGGCAGGTTGCCCAAACCTCCTGGAGAAGTTGACTTTGAAATGTGGTGCTTACATACTGAGCTCATGTTTCAAGATGGCTTACCCACTGACGTGCAGAGAAGGATGATCTTGGAAAGTTTGCTTTCCCCTGCTTCAGACATTGTGAAGCAGCTTGGAACACAGGCATCTCCCTGTGATTATGTCAGACTCCTTCAGTCAGCATATGGGCTTGTTGATGATGGCGAGGAAATCTTTGCCAAGTTTCTTAACACTCACCAAAATCCAGGTGAGAAAGCATCTGAATATCTTCAAAGATTACAAGTACTTCTCAACACAGCAGTCAGACGTGATGGCGTACACAAAGCGGATGCCAACCGACAGCTTTTCAAACAGTTTACACGTGGCTGCTGGGATCAAACCTTGCTCTTGACTCCTCAACAAAAATTTCAAATGCATTCACCACCTGACTTTTCAGAACTACTCCTTCAGCTGCGAACAGAAGAGGAAAGGAGAGCAGTTAAAATGGATAGAATGCAACACCACTTTGGGAGTTCTAAGGTGAAACTTTCTTCACAACTTCAGTCTGTTTCAGACAACAATCCCAAATATGACCCCAATGCAGAAATACTACAGAAATACATAACAGAGACAGAAAGCCTTAGAAAACAAGTGGCCGAACTGCAAGTGCAGCTCACAGAAAAGAGAGCTCAACGAAGACAAAAACAAGAGCAAAAGCCCCCCCAGGCTGCCTTAGAGACACAAGCAGCTGAAATTCAGACGCAGCTAGCAAGACAACATGTCCCAAGGCCCGAACCAAAACCTTGGTTCTGCTTTAAATGCGGTGAAAATGGCCACATTGCTAGACAATGTGAAAATGCTCCCAATAAAGATCTGGTTGACCAGAAATACAAGGAATTGAAAGCTAAACAGCATGAGTGGAAAGCTAAGTACGGTCAAACTTTAAACTGGACCGGGTTTCAGTAGAGGGATGGACTGAGGCCCAACCAAAACAAAGTCCCCAATCAGCACAAAGTTTCACACATGACTGTGAGCGCAGAAAAGCTAGTCAGCCTATGGCTGAGATGTCAGAAGAGGCCATTCTAAATGCATTAGTTGGTTCAAAGCACACTGCTACACTGACCATTGATGGAGTCCAGTGTTTGTGTCTCCTCGATTCAGGCTCCCAAGTCACAACAGTGTCAGAGTCCTTTCATAAGCTCCATCTGCCTTCGCGATCAATCCAACCACTGAAAAACCTTTTAGATATAGAAGGTGCAGGTGGACAAGCCGTCCCTTATTTGGGGTACACAGAGTTGAGCATCTTCTTTCCAGATCGAGTTGCTGGGAAGCCTGAGGAGATATGCACTCTAGCCCTCATTGTACCCGATTGTAGGGCTAATCGAGAAGTTCCTGTTCTGGTTGGAACAAATGTTTTGGATGTACTGTATGAAACCTATTTAACCTCTAAGGAGACTAGTGTCAGCAACAAACAAGTGCACTGTGCTAATCCTCCACTGATCAAAAGATTGTATAGCATACATGACAATGAACAAGACAATGCAAGAGTTGGGAAAGTAAAACTGTTGAGTAAAAGGTGTGTTACCATACCAGCAGGTGGTAAAGTTGCTTTGACGGGCTACACCAGAAACGTTTCAGTTTCCCCAGGCACACCATTGCTAGTTGAAGGTACAGTTCCCAGTTTACCAGGTGGCCTAATATTTTGCAGTTATATCATGACTGCCCCAGCTCAGACATCCTTTAAAGTTCCCATTCTTGTGAAAAATGAGAGCGCTCATGTCGTCAGAGTTCCTGCTAGTCAGAACATGGCTGAACTCCACATACCATTGTCCATCTCACCATTACCACTGGCTGAGACTAAAGTCGGTGATGCAGGCAAAGATCCCCAAACCACTATAACTGCCATATGCAATAACATCCACTCACCTGATTCAGCGTGTCCCCTGAAATTTGACTTCAGTGATTCCCCTCTGCCTGAAGAGTGGAAAAAGAGAGTCACTGAGAAGCTCAATTCTGTCTCAGATGTCTTTGCCAAACATGATTTAGACTTTGGACACACCACAGCAGTAAAGCATCACATACGACTTTCAGACCCTACTCCTTTCAAGCAACGACCGAGGCCCATTCACCCCTCAGACTTTGAGGCCGTTAGGCTACATTTAAAAGAACTGTATGATGCCAATGTCATACGTGAATCCGAAAGCCCATTTGCATCCCCCATTGTGGTCGTAAAAAAGAAAAATGGCACGATCAGGCTATGCATTGACTATCGCAAATTGAACAGCCAGACCATCAAGGATGCATACGCCTTACCAAACATTGAAGAAGCCTTTTCAGCACTAACAGGCTCAAAATGGTTTTCAGTAATGGACTTAAAATCAGGATATTACCAAGTCGAAGTGGCTGAGGAGGATAAGCATAAGACAGCCTTTGTAACACCAATGGGATTTTGGGAATTCAATCGCATGCCCCAGGGTGTGACCAATGCTCCCAGTACTTTTCAACGTGTGATGGAGAAGTGCATGGGCAGCATGAACCTTAGGGAAGTTCTAGTGTTCTTAGACGACCTCATTGTCTTCTCTAACACCCTTGAGGAGCATGAAGAACGCCTAATGAGTGTCCTCGGCAAACTGAGAGAATTCGGACTTAAGCTCTCACCCGAGAAGTGTCAGTTTTTCAAAACATCTGTCAAGTACCTTGGGCACGTTGTGTCAGAGAAAGGAGTGGAGACAGACCCAGCAAAGATAGCTGCTCTGACAACATGGCCGAAACCCAAGAACATGCAAGAGCTAAAATCATTTTTGGGGTTTGCGGGATACTATCGGAGATTCATTAGAGATTATTCCAAGATAGCAAGACCCCTAAATGATCTGACAGCAGGCTTCATACCGTCTAAGAAGTCTGGTAGGGGAAATCCAAAGAACACCCCTGTTGTTGATTCAAAGAAACCATTTGCGGAAAAATGGACTTCAAAATGTGATGAAGCATTTAACATGCTGATTCACAAACTCACGACCGCCCCAGTCTTAGGCTTTGCAGATCCTAAAAAGCCTTATATTTTGCATACTGATGCAAGTTTGCATGGATTAGGGGCAGCTCTTTATCAGGAGCAAGATGGTCAACTGAGGGTGATAGCATATGCTAGCCGAGGGCTATCCAACTGTGAAAAGCGCTATCCCACCCATAAACTAGAGTTCCTTGCTCTTAAGTGGTCTGTGACAGATAAATTCTTTGACTACCTTTATGGAGCAAAATTCACAGTAGTAACTGACAACAACCCATTGACATATGTACTGACGACCGCCAAACTGGATGCTGCAGGGCATCGATGGTTGGCTGGTCTTTCGACTTTTGATTTCCAGTTACAGTACAGGGCTGGAAAGAAAAATCAAGATGCAGACAGCCTTTCGAGGCGGCCTCATCTCCAAAGTGGGACAGACCATACTTCTGAGGACGAGGACAACCAAATAAAGCGGTTCGTGTCCCGGGTTGTTCAGGAGAAAGAGGAACCAGGAGTCTCAGCAGACATTGTAAAAATCATCTGCCAGAGGCACCTCACTCAGCAAACATGCAACACCGACCATGAGTTTCCTTTTGTATCGAGCCCAGTCGAATGTCTAGCTATTGGCGATGGTGTCATCCCACCAGAGTACTGCCATGCTGATTTGATACCAGGGTCATGCACATTACCCTGCCTGTCCCAGCAAGACTGGGCCCTTGAGCAAAAGAAGGATCCTGCCATTGGCCGGGTCATCTCTTTGCTGAAAGGAGGGAGGCGACTTTCATACAGAATGCGACTGCGTGAGGATAGAGAGGTTCAACTCATGCTACGTCTTTGGAGCCAGCTGGTTCTAAACAGTGAAGTGCTCTACAGAAAGCGGATGGTGAATGGAGAGGTTACTTACCAACTTGTCTTACCACAGAGCTACAGGAATGTGGCTCTAGAAAGCCTCCATGATGCCACTGGCCACATGGGAGTTGATCGCACTATGGACTTGGTGCGCAATCGCTTTTATTGGCCACACATGGCAACAGATATTGACAACAAAGTTCGAACCTGTGAGCGTTGCATCAGGCAAAAGGCCAGAGCTGAACGCAGTGCTCCTCTTGTAAACATTCAGACAAACAGACCACTGGAATTGGTCTGTATTGACTATTTGTCCTTAGAGCCAGATGGACGAGGTACTAAGAATATACTCGTTATGACAGACCATTTCACTAAGTATGCTGTGGCTGTCCCAACACCTGACCAGAAGGCGACAACTGTCGCAAAGGCATTGTGGAACAACTTCTTTGTCCATTATGGTTTCCCTGAGCGGTTGCATCGCGACCAGGGGAGGGATTTTGAATCCACTCTCATAAAGGAGCTGTGTAGCCTGCTTGGGATAAAGAAATCCCGAACGACACCGTATCATCCACGTGGCAACCCTGTGGAGAGATTTAACAGGACTCTTCTAGCCATGTTAGGTACGCTTCAGGAAGAGAACAAAGTTAAATGGAAGGACTTTGTGCAACCATTAGTGCATACTTACAACTGCACCAAGCATGACACTACTGGGTATTCCCCATATCAGCTCATGTTTGGGAGACAACCCAACCTACCTATTGACATTGCTTTTGGTCTGACCCCTGTTGGACAAGGGAAAGTGTCTCACACTGAGTACGTCAAGAATCTCAGAGAAACTCTAACAGAGAGCTACAAGATTGCAGCTGATCACAGTGCACAAAGTGCTTTTCACAATAAACAGCGCTTTGACAAGAGAGTCAGAGAGTCAAAGCTGGAGGCTGGAGATCGTGTCCTTGTGAGAAATGTTGGGATCCGTGGGAAACACAAAATAGCCAACAAATGGAGTGAGACCATTTACAAGGTCGTGAAGCAAGTGCGAGATCTACCGGTCTATGTCGTTGCACCTTGCGACTCCGATGGGCCAGAAAGAGTGCTGCACAGGGATTTGTTGCTACCCTGCGGTTTTCTGCCCCCTACAGTTGTAGAGCAGGGACCCAGCCAAACCAGAGCCAAATGTGGTTCAAAAGGGTCCGAGCCCGACAGTCCAGCTAAGGGGAGCAGATCTGACAGAAATGATGATGAAAACACTGTGTTATCAGAAAGTGATGATGAAGAGGATGGTGTTGAGTATTATTATCCACGCTTCACAGTTACCAGTGCTAGAAATGCTACCGGTAATGAAGGAGGGATGGATAATACAGTTCATAATGCACCTGAACCTGGACCAAGTTCCAGTGTTGAAGCCAGTCCCACAAAGGAAAGTGATGAAGTTGTAAAGGATTCTTCATGGCAAAGAAACAGCCCAACTGTGCCTGATAGTGTTGCACCACAGAATCCAGCACCAGAAATTGAGGTTGAGGAATCAGTGGAGAAATCTACTCTTGACCCAGAAGCACTGACCTTTCAACCACAAGAGTCGAAGAAGAGACATGAGATCACAGCCCTTGAAGCTGAGACAACACCAGAGGCTGTTGAACCTGGAAACCCAGGTGTGGATGAAATAATTAAGAAGTCTCAGACTCCTGATGTGGATGAGGCTCATGGAGTGGAAGGAAATGCAGAAAAAGTGGAATTGAGGAAATCTACTCGAGAAAGAACCCTTCCTAAAAGACTGACATATCCATCATTAGGGAATCCTCTGGTGGTAGTCATGCAGTCCTTGCTAAGTGGTTTAGATCAAGCTCTTACTGAAGCACTTACTGTTGATACTGGACTACATATTTGTCAATTTCAACCTGAAATGTCTGAGATTGTGTAGAATTTTGAGCATGCAGGGACGCATGCAAGGTCAGAGGGGGAGGATGTAACCCCCATGAGTTTTACAGAGAAAAAACCATTGGATTTAATGTATGTTTTATTTTTTTTTGCAATTTCTTGAAATGTCCCACAGAGGGCGCTAGGTGCCTATGTGGTGATCCAAACCTACCATGGGGTCAGAGAAGAAAGAGGAGGAAGGAAAAAAAAGCGAGACACCATGCAAAGAAGCCAACGTGGTTCGGCTCTAGCAACCTAGCTTAGCCAAAAACGTAATCGAGTTGCTTCTTTAATGTTGAATTTAAGGTTTTGTTAAGTGTAACAACCGTGTTTGGATTTTTGTTGTTTGTGAGGGAGGAATTCGGAGGAGCCGAGTTGATGTGATTGGTCGAGATTTTCTCCGGTTGGTTTTATGACTACGGTCGGATTCTGAGAGAGGACGACTGCAGATCCACTGCGAGCAGGAGGCACAACAGTGGTCGTTGCAGCGGTGCGGAGGAGTGAAAGATTGGTTCCATGGATTTGGATGCACACGATTCTCCACTGGATAACAGATAAGCTTAAGCAGACAACCAATAGGGGGCCCCTAATTGAACTAAAACTGCGCAGTTGACTGACAGATATTTTGACCTTACTGAACTTAAACCAAACGGTTGACTGAAACACTTTTGACTGAACTGAACATTTCAAGTGAAGAAACTTTAAACTGTTGCTTCCATCAGGGAAGATAAAAAGACCCTGATAAACTTAAGGATTTTTACTACCCGGGTAGAAATTTAAAGAGAAGGGTGGACAATTTTATTTATCTATTTTTTTATTTTGGTTATTATTCCACAAGAGCTGTCAACAGAAAGGGACAATCCCTAAGTGTATTTGTGTTATTGGAAACAAACAGAAGAGAAATGTGAACTGAAGTTTTATTTGCTTTTATTTTGTTAATAAATTTATTTGTGTCCAGCTTAAGAGTGTCACCCCTCCTTTTACTTAAATCCTCCTGTCAGGCCCTAGGTCGGAAATATTGCTGTGTATTGTTTAATAGTACTTTAATACAGGTTACAATGTTTATGTATATTTTTTTTCTTTTTTTTCAAGTAAATATATTTCTTTGTATCAAGCCGTTAATGTTATCATGGCTTTCTACTATGGCTCCTTATTGTGGTTCCTTATCGCCACCTGTTGCTTGGGGACATTAAATGGCGTGACACACCCCCGCTACATGTGTCACAGCTGCTGTTTCCCGCTCAGGGGAGACAAGCAGCTTGAGATGGTAAGACTTGTTCCTCCACTCGTAAACTAAGCTAGCAGCTGAAAAGACTGTGTTAATAGACTTTGAAAATATGTAATTACTGCATTAGGCATTATAAATGTTAATAGGGTTGTATCTATTTCCAGCCTGTGAAATAATAGATTTTAAATCATCGATGTTTCTTTCATCCACGTCTTACAGAGAGTGTAGCCCGGCTGTGTACACCAAACCAATGCCCCTCGTTCCCCATTTTAAAGGGACTGAAATAAAAGCTGTGACCAGAGCAAGTGTCCTCGTCTCATTAGCAACCGATTCAGAACTGCTACACAAACTAATCTCAAGATTGTATAAGGGGATTCAAGGGCTTAAAAATTCAAACAACTTATATTAAACAAATGTAAGCGCCATTCAGTCTCTGTACAACCACAGTGAGAGCTTGGAGCTTAGCCGGTAATAAGTCGGATTCGTTTCCTGTGGGTGTTGAAGAGAAGCCAGTATGGGAGAAATCTGCTCTCTCGTTAAACTCAGCCTGCTTGCACGCATCTGCATTTGGGTCTTACTCCATATTAAATCTGCACATCCTGCAGATTCCAACACTAATGAACATGTTGATGGTTTGGAGGAAGTAACTATTTTAATTTTAATTTTAAATTTTCTTCAATTAATGATGAATAGTAAGATGTCCTAGCTTTACGGAGGGCTTTTTTATAGAGCAACAAACTCTTTTTCCAGGCTAAATGAGCATCTTCTAATTTAGTGAGACGCCATTCCCTCTCCAGCTTTCGGGTTATCTGCTTTAAGCTGTGCGTTTGTGAATTATACCACGGAGTCAGGCACTTCTGATTTGAAGCTTTCCTTTTCAGAGGAGCCACAGTATCCAAAGTTATACGCAGTGAGGATGTAAAACTATTGACGAGATAATCGACCTCACTGGGAGCAGAGTTTAGGTAGCTGCTCTGCACTGTGTTGGCACTGAAGAGCATAACAATGAAGGAATTAGATCCTTAAACTTAGTTACAGCACTTTCAGAAAGACTTCTACTGTAATAAAACTTATTCCCCACTGCTGTGTAATCCATTAAAGTAAATGTAAATGTTACTAAGAAATGATCAGACAGAAACTCTGAGTAAGGACCAGGTGGATGACAGATAACAATTAAACAGGGTTTTGAAAAGAGTCTCTTACTTTGTGTCTGAGGACAAAGGTTCATTACTGAAGTTTAGAGGTTCTCCTTTGGAGCAGTCGCTCTTCATGGACAGACAGCCGGATCCTGGAGACTTTGGTCTGTCCTCCTCTAACACCTCATCACTCATCTTCAATCAGTCTGAGAGGAAAAACAGCAGAAGGTTCATTTTACTGAAACAGTGGAAACTGGCTGATGCAAATATGTAGAAATAGAGTCACATCAGTGGGTGGCAGTCGGGCGCACAGTAATGACCTTATTAAATGTGTGCAGTAAGTGGCTGTGACGTGAGGCACAACAACAATGGATGAATATTCAAAAAGAAAGAAATGCAGACTCTGAACTGGAGTCCTGGACCCAGAAGATGCTGGTGTGAGTGGCAAAAGAGAGAAACAACAGCGAGCTTGAAGCAATACAGAGAAAGTTCTCTTTCATTTGGATTCACTGGAGATCCGACTGCACCGACTCGGTTCTGCTTGGGATGAGGAAAAGCTCAGTGCCATGGTCCCAAGCAAGCCTAAAGACCATCACACTGAGAAACAGGCAACTTTAAAGCCACAGAGGGGTCTGACAGAGCTCTCAAAGCTACTCTCAAATTTGTATCTTTGTGTGAGGAAAAGGAGCATAAAGCGTGTGGAGGCTTATTGCTCCATACGGAGGTCCGATGGTACAGGCCCGTGTGTCGAGTGTTGGAGGAAATAAAAGTGTTTTTGAGATGAGATGAGATGAGATGATGGAAAGCTGCTTCCAAGTGATGAGTGGTGTGTGAGGCAGGCACATATGAAAGGTATATTTCAGCTTTGGATGCATATGAGAACCTGCTCACGAGCACAGATAAAATGCACAGATTCCCTTCAAAGGTGCACCTCTGGAAACAACATCTGGAAAATGCCACCCTCACTCAGCACTGCCACTGTGTGTGCAGGAGGAGCTAACTGACCTGAGACCAGAGACCTGAGACCAGGTTCAAGCTAAGCTGTGCTGATCTACCTTAGGACAGTCTATGGTTGAGCGCTGCAGAGGAGCTTTTCCCACATTTTCTACAACATATCCACCAACAGAGAGCCGGAGCTGCTGAGGAAGAGCTTCCGGTGCGCCCGGATGTCAGCTTTTAGCAGGCCGAGCGAGTGTAAACAGGCAGAGAATAAATGCACCGCCTGCGATCTGTCACACGTTGATCTGGTTTAATGCTGCAGGATATTTTTAATGCATGAAATGTGCGACAGCTCATAAAAGGTTGACAAAGAGCGGTGGTGCGTCACTGCGGGGCGCCACCATCTTTCATAAAGGGACGTGCAGCGTGTCCTGTATTAAAGACGGCGATAACGGCCCTTCTTTTGCTGCTTCTGCTGAGTGTAGCCTCACATACTGACGTTTACGGACCTCAGCTAAAAGGTTCGGGATCCTCAGGCTCGTCTTTCCGCTGTTCAGATAAACGGAAGGAGGAGGATAAAAGGACGGAACCCGGGAACTGACTTTAAAATTAATCCGGTTATTCTAACATCACAATAACACACAGTAACACAATAACACTCACCCGAAGTCCTCCTGCTGTCGACTCTAAAATGGAGTCAGTGAAGGCTTTACTTTCGTTTTTACACACACACACACACACACACACACACACACACACACACACACACACACACACACACACACACACACACACACACACACACACACACACAGAAACTGAAAGTGATCTTACTTCATTTACAGCTGCAGTCCTCAGACCGCCATCCAGGAACTTCATACTGATAAACAAACAGCTGCTTCTGGATGCTACATGTCTCAGTGGGTCACTGCAGTTTACAGTAAACCAGGTTTTGTGATGATCGACAGAAAGTGAAGATGACGCTGCTGATGGGTCAGGAACCTATAATCCAGAGATGAATATCAAAGTCTGCAGATGGTTTAGAGCTGTGCAGTTACAGCAGGTCAGTGAGGGGTCATTACAATGCATAAATGTATTTTAACTGAAGGCTTTCATGCAGGAAAAACCAGTCAGTGTGGTGAAGTCATGCATCAGTCAGACAGCCACAGGAGACCTCTGGATACTGACCCGTAACAGTCCTCAGAGAAACACAAATGACTGCAAATGAAAAGTATCTGTGGTCTTTATCATTTTGCCATTTTTTGTATTTCTTTCACATCTGTCAGCTGAGACATACATTTGTGTGAGAAACTGCTCTCAGGCCTTCTGCTGCTGCCTGAGTGAGCATCACAGATCTCAGTCCAGTGAGTCCTCATCTAATGATCTCCTTTGAGTCCATCAGCAGTCAGCTGCCCAGATCCTGAGCAGATCCTCAGACGTTCACAAACCTGACCGTAATCTCTTCTTCTTAGGACGGCTTCTGCTACATGTTTCAGTGTTTCAACAGCAGCGAAATATAAATAAATAAATGAATAAATCAATGAAGGAAAGTGCAGTTTGTGTTTGTTCCAGCAGGTGGCAGCGTTTCTCTACATTTCAGTGGTTGACAGCTTGCAATGTGATTGCATAAGAAAAGTGATGAAACAGGTTGTAACACACACACACACACACACACACACACACACACACACACACACACACACACACACACACACGGACTTTGGCCAAAATGATAAATTGAGTGTTGTTGGTCATTTTAACTCGACTATCAATCATTCACAGCAACACTGAACAGAGACCACACCCACCTGGGTCTGAATGAGGACTTGCCCCCAGTAAAACTTGTTTCCATGACAACCTTAAGTTTTATCTGTCCAGTCAAAGCATCATTAATGAACAGCAAGGAGGAGGAGAAGGAGGGAAGGAATGAGTAGGAAAGGGAGCAAAAGACCAGCGTAAGGAAGGAGTGAAGAGGTATGAAAGATGCACTGAAGGATACTGGGCAGTAAGGGAAGGAATAAGGAATCAGGAAGGGAAAAGACATGGAAGGGAAGGGGGGGTGTCTCTAAGTAATGAGGGTGAGGGGTTAATATGTAGAAACCTCTCGATCAATATTTGTGTTCCTTTCCCCGTTATTTCCTGCTCTCGCTCTCACTTAACTAACCTTTGACTTCTGAAGTGGAAACTAACAAACTGGCCCTGAAAATTTGGCCTGTTGTGGTTTTGGCTCTGCAGTGCTGGTTACTACCTCTGACTCCATCAGCACAGCTGTTTCTCATTGTCTGCTTTTTCCTGAATCTCTCTGAGCTCCTTCCAGCTACACTGCAAAACAGTCACACTGGGATTACACCAGTTTAGCCACAGACTCGTGCACTGGTAATACAGCACTCCCAGAGGAGTGAACCTGCATTGGGTTTCTGTCTCCCAGTGGGATACGTTTCTTTTTCTCTCCTGGTTCTCCACATTCTTTGTTGTCTCTGCTAAAATTCATCAGGTATGTGCAGGTGTGCTCCTGTCCTTTGCTTTGACAGGACTTCATAGATAATTGGCAAAGTTTCTGGGGAAAACCTGGTCTTGTTAGGAGAGACGGCATCCATCCCACTTTGGATGGAGCAGCTCTCATTTCTAGAAATCTGGCCAAATTTATTAACCCTCCTAAAACCTGACGACCCAGGGTTGAGACCAGGAAGCAGAGCTGCAGTCTTACACGCCTCTCTGCAGCTTCTCTCCTCCTGCCATCCCCCCAAAACCCCATCCCCATAGAGTCGGTGCCTGCTCCCAGACCACCAAACACCAAAGCTAAAATCAGCAAAAAGCTATTTAAGCATAAAAACTCAAAAACAACAAATAATACAGCTTCATCAACTGCACCAAAGAATAAAACAATTAAATGTGGATTATTAAACATAAAACTCTTTTTCCAGGCTAAATGAGCATCAATAAGGTCAAGGAGGAGGAGTAGCTGCAATCTTCAATTCCAGCTTATTAATTAATCAAAGACCCAGACAAAGTTTTCATTCTTTTGAAAGCCTGACTCTTGTCTTGTCAGATAAAATAATTATAGTGGGTGATTTTAATGTCCATGTAGATGCTGAAAAGCTCATTCATGCATTTATTACTTCTAGGCTGGACTATTGTAATTCATTATTATCAGGCTGTCCTAAAATCTCCCTGAAAAGCCTTCAGCTGATCCAAAATGCTGCAGCTAGAGTACTGACAGGGACTAGAAAGAGAGAGCAGATTTCTCCCATATTGGCTTCTCTTCATTGGCTCCCTGTTAAATCTAGAATAGAATTTAAAATCCTTCTCCTCACCTACAAGGTCTTGAATAATCAGGCCCCATCTTATCTCAAAGACCTCATAGTACCATATCACCCCAACAGAGCACTTCTCTCTCAGACTGCTGGCTTACTTGTGGTTCCTAGGATACTTAAGAGTAGAATGGGAGGCAGAGCCTTCAGCTTTCAGGCCCCTCTTCTGTGGAACCAGCTCCCAGCTTGGATTCAGGAGACAGACACCCTCTCTATTTTTAAGATTAGGCTTAAAACTTTCCTTTATGATCAAGCTTATAGTTAGGGCTGGATCAGGTGACCCTGAACCCTCCCTTAGTTATGCTGCTATAGGCCTAGGCTGCTGGGGGGTTCCCATGATGCACTGTTTCTTTTCATTCACCTTATTTACTTTGTTTATACTCCACTCTGCATTTAATCATTAATTGTTATTAATCTCTGGCTCTCTTCCACAGTGTGTCTTTTGTCCTGTCTCTCTCTCCCCCCTCAGCAGATGACCCCCCCCCTCCCTGAGCCTGGTTCTGCTGGAGGTTTCTTCCTGTTTAAAGGGAGTTTTTCCTTCCCACTGTCGCCAAGTGCTGCTCATAGGGGGTCGTTTGACTGTTGGACTTTTGACTGCATGTGTTTGGAGGCACCACCACATCAAGGTTAACTGCTCTTTGAGCATCCGTTATCCAGGAGCAGTAATGGAGGCAGAAACAATTATTTCAGACTCAGCTGCACTTTCCAAAATTTCCTGAGAATTTACCTCACATGTGGGGATGAAAGACTAAGCCTATGAAGAAGTACCAAACCTGCAGTCCTTCAAATGACCATTTGAGGCTGACTCCAAAAATGAGTCAGGTTTATTTGGTGTTTAAAAAAAAAAAAAAAAAAAGAGGTTTTGGTCTCTGTAAGTCCTCCTTTATAAACTGGTGTGTTTGTGTGTTTTCTTGATGCTTGAAATTCAGACCTAACCGCTCTGACTGACAGGTGGGTGCTTCACCTCAGCTAATTTGAGTCACTGAACTGTGTTTGTGGTTTTAAAACAATTATCTGACATATAACACACTGCAAACAGAAACTTTGCACTAGTTTTGGAGAAATTCTGGTGTTTTATTAGTTTGTTACTGAGTACCAATTAGCAGGTATCTGAGTCTATGCATATGGACAGGATGCAGCTTGCTAACCAAGCTAGCTGATTAGCTGATAAGTAAGCTACCAGTCTGGAACAGAACAAACTTTATTTTTATAGAGCTTTGACATTACAGGTTTTTGATTTTATAGCAGATGGAGTAATAAACTTAATTATAGTGAAAAGTGTGTCTAATAGTTTCCCCACTCCATTAACAGAGATTAATGGGACAAACAGAACAAACAGAACTATTGTGTCGGATTGCACAATCGTACAGGTGTTCCTAATAAAGTGGTGAGTGAGGCTCTGAAACATTTCCCTGTGATGAAGGTTTCATCTGTCCCCGTCTGCCCGGCAGGTCTGATTTGCTCACAGCATCATTTCTGGTTTGGCAGCAGAGAAGCTGCTGAACACTGACGTGTCCTTAAACGCCCCACACGTGACTTCACACCAGCTGCTGCTCAGCTGATCACCACAGAAGCATCAGAGAGTGACGTCAACACACACGCTAAACTAAACTAACACTTGTGTAAATGTAAACACGCGCACAATCACAAATCAGTTACAAGTCTGGAAAGCACAGTTATCTATAAGTGAATTTATGATTTCATGCATATAAAATATCATTTTGAGAAAAACAGAAACCTTTTGTTCTAATTTTAGGTGAATTTATTGATTTTTAAATTGGTTATTGTTTTATTTTTTTCAGTGCAGCTGTGATTTCGTGGAGAAAGAAACTCAGGTCTCTGTTTTATTACATCACATGGAGACACACACAAACCAAACGCTCATGATCTCATTATCAGATATATTAAAGTGTGCATCCTCACAGAGACGATGCAGTGAAAATCTAATTTATTATTATTATTGATGCAATTTCCGCTTTGGCTTTTTCCTGAAAGCCTTTAAAGCAGGGATCCTCAAATCCAGGCCTCGAGAGCCGGTGTCCTGCAGCTTTTAGATGTGTCCATGCTCCAACACACCTGAATCAAATGGCTGAATTACCTCCTCAGTCTGCAGTCAGGTTCTCCAGAGTCCTGCTAATGACTTCTATATTTGACTCAGGTGTGTTGAAGCAGAGACACATCTAAAAGCTGCAGGACACCGGCCCTCGAGGCCTGGATTTGAGGATCCCTGCTTTAAAGTCGGAGAGATCTGAGCGAGAGCTGCGCAGGAAGGACCGACATGCTCCACGCGGCCTGCAGGGGGCACCATCTATCCACTGACCATCGTGTTTCAGCTGGTGCGGACTTCACTTTACCTTCCTCAGCCACACATTTCCTGCTGCTTCATTTAGGACCGTTTAGATTTTGAGCTTATTTAAACCATAGAAATATATATATATTTTTTTATCAGAATCACAGATATTTAAACTCATTTAGCCCACGTGGTCTTTAACTGCAGTTCCTCTAAAGTCCATTTCAAGCTTCATTATGTAGTTTCTGTCCACAGGATCTGTCCTCTCCATGTTTCCAGAGTATTTGAGAAGGAGCACCTTCTCGGGTGCAGGTCCTTGGACCCTCACAGCGGGTCATTGAACTCTGTAATAATGAAGAGTTTAGATACATCAGTGATTGAGGCCTAGTCGTTATGTAAGTGCGTTCAGGCTCTGAAGTCAGGTGCTGATCTCAGTGTGACCCCCCCATGAAGGCTCAGTGACACCCTTCTGCACATGCAGCAGGTAGATCTAACATCTGGTTTATCTGACTTGTTTCAGCCTGCCTGTAGCTGCTACCGCTGTGCCCCAACTCCTCCTTCCATGCTCTGCCCGACATGTCATTGTCGCTGATGCCTTCTCTGTTCTGTGCTGGAGGCTTCTTCTCAGAAGAGAACTACACCACACGGCTTGATTGAACTGAAGATAGTGGTCCTGCCTGAACTACGAGCTAGGCCAGGCAGCTCGAGGTGCACTGCAACATGCAGCGTTACATGGCTCACGCTCCTCACATCAGACAGCAAACACACCCTCCTGCTTTGGTGTTCTGTATAAGCAGCAACAGTTCCCCTTTGTCTCTCTCAGTGCTGTTGTTGCATCTGCCTGCTCTTTCAACGCCCACATCCACCTGTTGGCTCCTGGGACACGTCCACACATCACTGTCCCAGCTTCTGTGTGCCTAATCTATCCATGTGCATTATATTTGTGAGGACTGATGAGCTCAGAGCCCAGATGCCAAACTCTTCCTGCGTTCTGCTGCTGTGACGAATCAGTCGTTTCAAACATGACTTCCTGTCAGGAGTGAGGAGCTCGAGTAGATTCTGGTGGTGGCTTCATGAGCTCCTTTAGGAGTTTGAACTCTAAATGAGTTAATATCATTTGGGAGAATGCGGTTCATTCTTCATACAGTTACAAAACATGTTGGACTGAGCAGCTATGAAACACAGTGCGCCTGTGTTAAGTGAGCATTTTGGACCACTGGTGCACCAGAGCGATGGGGTCAGAGATCACAGCACTGATGCAAGAATCAAGATGCATGATAGATGCAGAGCAGCCTCCGGTCCAGCAACTCGGTGCCTCTTCTTGCAACTAGCTTCATTAAACTCCAGTATCCATCATGCTGAGCCAGCAATTTCAGCCAAATCACCCTGCAATGACACATCATTCTCGCCAGCTGTTTCACAACCACTGCATCAGCCTGGTTTCTAGAGAGAAGTTAAAAATACACACAGAACAATCAGATAAACAGACCAAGCAGCGAGTCCAGCGTCATCTTATGCAAGCTCTGCTGAGCAGAGCGGGGAGGACAGGAGGAGTGATGGACAGCCTGCAAACTCTGGAAGGACCCCCTTATGACGCCCCCCTCCTCCACCCACAGAGGCCCCGAGTGCTGAGGGGGACATGCAGTCCAAAAGACCACAGAAAGCTGAGAAGTGTGACAGACAGTTCCTCTTCTTATACAGACTTTGACAAATCAAACGTGACACTTTTTATTATAAAATCATACACATCCACAGGACGGTCACATGAACTCACACGTACTTAATATCAACAGAAACCATCAGGACCCACTGGATGCTCCATCCATTTATCCTCCTCAGGCTCACAAGCTTGCTGGAGTCTGTCCCAGCTGCAGGGTACGCTTTGGAGACAGGCAACCAGTCACGCTCATGCCTGCAGCCAGGTCAGGATCACCAGCTAACCCACATGCATGTCTTTGGACTGTGGGAGGAACCAGGAAGGCCCAGCAGGCCAGTGGATTCAAACTCAGAACAGACAACAGTGTGAAGCAACCACTGCACCACTGTGTGCACATCAAAGTGTTTTTTCTTAAGCTTTTGTCTGTGGTAAAGTTTGCAGTTCTCAGCTGGATGTTTCAGCACACTTAGAATAGAATGCCTTTATTGTCATTATACAGGATGTACAATGAGATTGGAGGACCACTCCTGTTCAGTGCCATGTAACAGAAAATCAAACTCTCTAAAATAAAAATATTATGAAAATATTATAATCTAGTATGATCAATATAATCAAGAGATATACAGAAATAAACAATGTAATAAATAAATAAATAAATAATAATAATATAAATAATAATAATAAATAATATAAATAATAATAAATAAACTTCAGTAATAAATCATCATTTCAGCTTTTTCAACTTGTACTTTTTAGCCGCGGCTGTTACAACCACTTCATTATTTAGTCAAGTAACTTATTATGTCAGGAATATTTGCTTACTATCAAAGCAAATGCTCACAGAGGAGCTATGGGTGAGGCTGCCGTAGGTTGATAACACAGCTTAGACCCATGACAAAAGCTGATGTCTGAGCTTCTCTGCTGCTGTTTTCCTGTAATGACATCATCACAGAAACAGCCTGGCCTGTTTTCAAACATTCAAACTTCTCTCATGTTGGAAACTGAAGGGTTAACCCCCCCCCCCCCCCCCCCCCCCCCCCCCCCCCGGCTGTGAATCTCTTCTGTGGATGGAGCGGTTTCGTAAAGATGACGCCTGACGGTCGTCCTCGTGCTTCTCTGTGTTTGTCACAAATGGACTATGTCTTTGATTGACAGCTGCTTTTGTTTGAGCGCTGCTGCTGAACCACAGAGAGGAGTGTTTTCCACTGTGATGCTGCAGAGCAAACACACCTTTGATCTGGTATCAGACCTGAAACCAGGCAGGAAAAACACCGTGTCTATTCTTGCGTACGATGAGTGTGAACCTGCCGCTGGTCTGAGGCCAGGAATGCTCTGGCTGCAGGTCTGAAATAACAGGCAGGTTTTTACGGCTCTGTGCTGGCTGTAAATCTCTCAGTCAACAGGACCATTATTGATAAAACACAAACCAGCACCGACAAGAAAATCTCACACAGGTGAGTCTGTGTCATCCTGCAGGTGTGCCGTATTATTTTAAGATGTGAGGATAAACATTTTATCCACTAATAATTCATTACTGGGTTATTGTGGAGACTTCCTGACTGCAGCCAGCCTCTGAGCACCTTCACTAACAGCAGATCTATGGGCAGGAAACATCAGCGTTACCTTTCCATCTGGCACCGACAGCAACGAGCACATACACAGGCTCACTTTTTAAAGCCATTCATTCGCTCACACTGCCACATAATTTCAAAACACCACAAAAATGCTGGTCACTAAAGACTGAATGATGAGGAGAAGCAGAAGACAGAGGCATGGCGATGGCTCCACCCCTGCCCCCAACGAGCCAATCAACAGCCAGAGTAAAGTGTGTGTCCAGCTTCTACACAAAGTGTTGGCTGCTGCTGCACTGACACATGTCAGAGACACTGGTTGCTTTTGCATTTTGGATTAAGCTGTTAAGTTTCTGGGGTAGTGAGAGTGGAGCAGGAGACTGACAGATGGTTTGGTGCAGCGTGGCAGCGATGCAGAAGCTGCAGTGAGAGCGGAGCATTAAGCCGATCCACATTCCCACCCTCACCTCTGACCACGAGCTCCGGGTGGGGACCAGTGAGTGGAAATGTGCTTCCTCTGGACAGTGTCCGGGCTCACAGTTAGAGACAGGATGAAGAGTTCGGTCAATCAAGAGGGGCTCAAAGTCGAGCCAATGCACCTCCACAGTGAAAGGAACCAGTTGAGCTGGGACAGGCTTCTCAGGGTGAGGTGTCAGTCCGACCTGGAGGCGGTCCTGATGTGGAGCATAAAAGCAATCAGCCATCAGATCACTGTGTGGTGGCTGTCTTCTAAATAGGGTTGATTTCTTTTGTGCCTCTGAGAATGTGGTGATTGTGGGCTAAGAACTCTTTCTTCACCCCCCCCCCCCCCCCCCACACACACACACACACACACACATAAAAATTCTGTATGATGTCCTAGAATTAAAGAATCAGTTTATAATATATATAATCTTTAATCTCTTACATTTGGGCAAGCTGGAAACATGCACCGCCCCCACAAACTGAAATCCAGTCTGACCTGCTGGAGCATCAATGGTTCTATTATTACCTGCAGCTCAATACCTGAACTACAGGTATGTTTTAAGTGTTTGTTGTTTTAACAGCTACCAGCGAATCAGAATCAAGTATTAATTTGACATCCAGCTGACAGATTTCTGTAACTTTTGAAGAGATGCTTATCTAAGCAGCCTGTGGCTTCATAAGATGCTACGGAGCGCTCCATCACCAACAGACCCAGATCTGAATAACAAACCCAGCTGAATAATGGCAAGATGCCTGGATAATCAGAGGTTACGCAACAGGCAGCTCTCATGCTGCCAGGTCCATCCTGAACCTGCACAACCTCCAGTGTGCAGGCAGCTGGAGGAGGGCTCTCAGCTCCTTCTTCAAGAAGAATCATAGGTCAGTGTGGGGATGTGTGTGTAGGGGTGTGATATGTCATCATGGTATTTGTATGATTTATTTTGTTCTTCAGTTGCATCATGAGAAGATGCCACAGCCTGGGGGAGATCTGATTACAAGCAGCAGCGTGCCTCCTGTCACTCTGCAGGCTGCTGGCAGGAGTCAGGTGTGATTGTTTCAACCTGTGTGCAGCACACAGTGATGGAGCTGCACTTCCCCATCACAGGACCTTCAGACTGTGGGTCCTCATCCTGAATCAGAATAAATGGATTTGCTGAGTAAGGCCTGGTGTAAAAACACTCCAGTTTACTTGAGGAAAAAATTCCTGGGACGACTCACTGACAGACAAATACTAACAAAATCAGGACGAAGCTTTTAATCACACAGAGAAGCAGCTTTGATTGTGTCTGTTTCCATGATGACACTCAGCTTGTTTCTGTTCCAGTGATGTTGAGTAGTCCTTCTCAGTGAACTGAGACACGGCTGAATCATGTATATTCCCTGTGATCTCAGAGGTGCTGTCACTCTGAGAGAATATCAAACTCCATTTATGATAGGTTTGCTCACATTAGACGAACTCTGCTTTTTTCTTTTTTGTCTTTTTTACTCATTCCCAGCTCCATGTTTTTATTCTCAGTATCTACTGGAGCAGCTTTGCGTGATCCTGTACAGACCTCTGCAGGCCCTCAGCTCATCCTCTGTTTGAAACGAACTGTTTTAGCTCCTCTCCCTGTAAACCAGCCTTCTTCCTGTTGGCTGCCCCTTAAAAAACAGAAGGTTTGAAAGGCAGGCGGGTGGGGCTTATTTGCTCACAGCCAGTTATGAGCCCGAGCTACCCATGTTAAGAATATCCCCTCTCTATGACATCATACAGAGCAAAGAGTAGAAAAAACTGCCTGAAAAGAGCATTTAGAGCAGTCTGAAGTCTGAGCTTTTGGCTCACAGTGAGGACATATTTATACCTGAATATCTGAAACACTGACCATGTTTAATATGAGCATCTACTATTGTAACAGTACAAAAATCTATAACAAGTCCTCCTTAATGGTATCTCTACGATCACCAGCAGACTAGGCCTATAGCAGCATAACTAAGGGAGGGTTCAGGGTCACCTGATCCAGCCCTAACTATAAGCTTGATCATAAAGGAAAGTTTTAAGCCTAATTTTAAAAATAGAGAGGGTGTCTGTCTCCTGAATCCAAGCTGGGAGCTGGTTCCACAGAAGAGGGGCCTGAAAGCTGAAGGCTCTGCCTCCCATTCTACTCTTAAGTATCCTAGGAACCACAAGTAAGCCAGCAGTCTGAGAGCGAAGTGCTCTGTTGGGGTGATATGGGACTATGAGGTCTTTGAGATAAGATGGGGCCTGATTATTCAAGACCTTGTATGTGAGGAGAAGGATTTTAAATTCTATTGTAGATTTAACAGGGAGCCAATGAAGAGAAGCCAATATGGGAGAAATCTGCTCTCTCTTTCTAGTCCCTGTCAGTACTCTAGCTGCAGCATTTCGGATCAGCTGAAGGCTTTTCAGGGAGCTTTTAGGACAGCCTGATAATAATGAATTACAATAGTCCAGCCTAGAAGTAATAAATGCATGAACTAGCTTTTCAGCATCACTCTGAGAAAGGATGTTTCTAATTTAGAGGAAATTAGAGGTCATCCAGGCCTTTATGTCTTTAAGACATTCCTGCAGTTTAACTAATTGATGTGTGTCATCTGGCTTCATTGATAGATAAAGCTGAGTATCATCTGCATAACAATGAAAATGCATGCAATGCTTTCTAATAATACTGCCTAAGGGAAGCATGTATAGTATAAAAAGTACTGGTCCCAGATCTGCAATAAACAGGTTGTTTGAGAAAGTCAATTAGTTCTGTTTGTTCATCGATCTCTTGGAAAAATGTTGGTGATCAGGTGTTGGTGAGCAGTAATACTGCAGAGTGCTAAGTGCTACTGCATGTGCATAGGAACGTAGGATATTAGTTCGACACTGAAATACTGTAATACTGTCCTGGCCTTCAGTACTGGTGGTCCCTGCAGCAACAATGGTGGTGCAATTGGCACCTTGCTCCACATATTGAACGACTCTGCGGGGGTTCGAGGGCTTGACCCTGACAGCACGTGTTAACTGAGTCTCAGTGGGCTACCGCTAAGAGGGGGTCGCTTGCTGCTAAGCCACCTTCCCCCCACATCCACAGCCAATCAGAGAACAAACCAACTGGGTGAGGGGTGGCAGTCGGCCCGGTGCTGTTGCTCAACTGGGCCTCCTTCCTCCTCTGTTCCACGACACCGAGAGCCAGCGCCTCCACTCCAGCCTCCTCATCCAGCTGAGCACGCATGTGCTTCCCTCCTACTCTGACATGCCAAGCTGCCTGATGTGCTTTTCTGGCACTGCTCGCTGCCTCCATGTTCCCCGGGGGAGGAGTTTCAAAACCAGTTGATGTAACAAGCAGCACCATTGAGCTGGACGGACAGACAGAGGTACAATGATTAATGAAGTGCCGTTGAATAAGTGTGCATGTGTTTGTGCTTTGTGTGTTTGTGAGAGGTTCAGCTGAGGTTTTTGTACTTGAAATGATTGCAGCCTCTTTGTCCAATAACAGCACTGAGCACTGGACCACCTCAGCATCACATGTCTCCACACAGAGCGCATCAGCAGGCAGAATAAATACAGACAAATATATGGAAGCTTGTTTCCACCACTGAAAAAAAAAACAAAAAACAGTTAATAGCTCTGCCAATCAGGAAGCTCCATGAAGGTACGTCATTTCCTTGTCACCTGGAAGCAGGAGGCTGAATCAGAATCAGAAATACTTTATTGATCCCAGAGGGAACTTTGAGTTGTTACAGCTGCAACCATTTATCATCTAAAAACAATAAACTCTAATCATTTAAATAATTTAAAAACCAAAAAGAGAAATTTCCAATACACACACAAAGTAAAGTCAGTGGCTGTGATAATAAATATGAATCTGGAACATGCTGTATAAGCAGATCAGATTATTGCACACATGATAAACTGCACAGATGAACCACACTGGGAGGAGTTATAGAGTTGGATGGCCACAGGCAGGAATGACCTCCCGTGGTGCTCGGATGAGTCTTGCATTGAATGTGCTCCTGTGTCTCATCACTGTGTCGTAGAGTGGGTGGGAGCCACTGTCCACAAAGGCCTGCAGCTTAGACAGCATCCTCCTCTCTGACACTGCCATCAGCAAGTCCAGCTCCTCTCCAGTCAGACACAGTGTTGCAGGCATACATACTGTGGTCTGCCAGTCAGGTAGTCAACAATCCAGAACACAAGGGGGGCTTCAACTTGCATCACTGTCAACTTATCACCCAGAAGAGCAGGCCGAAGGGTGCTGAATGCGCTCGAGAAGTCAAAAACATGATCCTCACAGTGCTGGCTGGCTTATCCAGGAGAGCCTAGACTCAGTTTAGCAGGTAGATGATGGCTTCCTCAACTCCCAGGTGGGGCTGATGGGTGAACTGGAGGGGGTCCAGAAATGGCTGGACCACGGGCCAGAGCTGATCCGGGACCAGTCTCTCCATGGTCTTCATTACGTGGGACGTCAGTGCCACTGGCCTGTAGTCCTTGACGTCACTGAGTCGCATCGTCTTCAGAACAGGAACAATGCAAGATGTCTTCCACGTCACAGGGACCCTCTGGAGACTCAGACTCATGTTGAAGACATGGTGCTGTACTCCACAAAGCTGGGTGGCACAGGCTTTAAGCACCCTGGGGGAGACCCCATCAGGGCCTGCAGACTTGTTTGTGTGGAGTCTCTTCAGGGGTCTTCTCACCTGGTCAGCAGTGAGACTAAGGCCCCTTTACACAATAACTTTTTCAGATGAAAACGGTAACATTTTGTTGTGTTTGGGCCTCCCGTTTACACGAGAACGGCATGAGGACGATAAAACTGGCTCCAGAGTGGAAATGCTGGAGAAACGCTCTGGACTCTGTTTCCATGTAAACGGGTGAAAACGCTGCTAACTGTAGAGGTGATGCGTGGGGGAGGGGTGGAGGTGTGAGGTGGGCTACCGCAGGAGGGGGGCAGGCTATTAGGAGGTGGAGGGAGGACGAGTGGAGTGGATTGCTGAGGACCAGCAGCAAAGAAGTCAAGATGGGGGGAGGACAGAGAATCAGTTTGTCCAGTACGTGGTGCAGAGGGTGCACGGGATTGGCCATGATGGATAAAAGTTTGCTCAGCAACCTCCTCTCCACCACAGCTTCAGAACTGTCCAGTTTGCCGCCAATCACAGATCCAGCCTTCCCGATCAGTTGGTGTCATCAGCTCTGATGCTGCTCCCCCAGCAGACCAAAACGACTGATGCTGAGTCGTCAGCATTTTGCAATGAAGGATCTCATTTTCCTTAGGAAACAAAGCCTGCTCATCCTCTTCTTATTTACAGCTTCTGTGTTGTTCCAGTTCAGCCTGTCATCGATGTGAATGCCCAGGTACTCCATATCAGCATCCTGTCCCAGGACTGACACAGGTCATGTAGCCATCTTCTACCTTCTGAAGATGATCATCATGTCTCTGGTTTTATTCTCATTCAGGAACTGATGATTCCTCCAACAGCACTCCAAAGAGTGCTCCATCAGTACTCTGTACTCCTCCTGCTGCCCATCACTCATATATATATATACAACCACTGTTAGAATATTTCTGCAGGTTTCATTACCTTATGAGCCCTCTTTAGTCCCATAGGGGGTGGTCAGAATGCCCCCCCCCCCCAAAAAAAACCAAAAAACCCTAAAAAGGACCTGGTTCAAGCACTAGAGTCTGTCCATCCATGTCATTTAAAAAACCTGATTCCTCAATTAATGACAGCTGGGACCTGAAAATTTGCACAGCTCCGTTGAAGAAGTGTCTTTCTGCTGGAATTTTTCCATTCCGAGTTGTTCCGGTTTGATGCCTTTGATGAACTGACATGGAATGACCTGTGACACATTAGAAACCGCAGAAAATGAAGAAAAACAGAAGATATATGATGGGAACATTTGGCTTTTGAGGCCCTGGTGGTCTGTATCCAGATACAGGCACCTCGTTAACTTCATGTGTAAATGGGGGTGTCATAGCGAGCGGTGTGGCAGGCAGGGCTGGACCCAAACGCAGTACTCCAGACACAGCCATAAGCTTACATTACTCCATTACAGGGAACAAAAGCAAAGTACAAGATCTCCTCCAAGAGCAGAGCTAAAGGCATAATACTAAACCGAGTACAGACACACCACTGACGAGGGGAAGACACTGCTAACGACGTGAATAACTGACAAGAACACAGACAATACACACACACCAGGTCGTGAGACAATGGGAAACATCCGGGGAAAACAGGTGAAACGAATCACAGTAACGAGTCCGGGGGGGCAAAACTGAACACGCTGCACAAGATGCAAGACAGGGAGAGATAAAACACAGACTAGGTCACGTGAACACACCAACCGGGAAACAAACTCAGAGACGAAGGCGCACAGAAGAGCAGAGTAACAGCAGCACAAACTTAATACCATGAGCACAAAAACTAAATACAACCTAACGTCTTAAGGAAAAATGCAAAACTCAACACACCCAGGGCCATGACAGGGGTCTGATCACAGTTACAGGTCAAACTGCAGATATCATCTTTGTTTGGAGCCTTGTTTTTTTTTGCTCTTCATGATTTTCTCTTAATGGAACACAGCTCAGTGTGAACTGGCGGAGGGATGGTGGAGGGTATCTCTATGATTCATGAGTTTCCACGCTGACTGCAGCGGTCCCATGATGCTCTAAATTCTGCTTGACAGGCTTTCCCACCTCAAACATGAATAAACTTCTGCTCCCTATGAATATTTTGGCAAAAAAGCGGTGCCGAATCGAATGCCAGCAAAACACATGAGCTTCAGTATCACCGACTTTAGTTCACTGCCCAGAAGATGCTCTGTTTCCTAAAGGGAGGCCAAAAACTCTTCTTAGCAAGAAGCTTTTTCAGGACACTAAGGCGAGGCCCCAGAACCATTCGCTGTGCTCGGGTGTTTACTGAGGAACACCTGCATGAAACTATATTTTACTAAAAAATGTGCAATTCTGCCAGTGCTCCTCATTCAAGCCAGATGTAGCTTAAAATCATAACATAGCATGAAATGCCCAAGGCTGTCCAAGGTTGTGAATTTACACTTACCGAGCACTTTATTAGGAACAGAATAACACTGGCTTCGTTTTGCTCTGAGTTCTTGATGAGAGTTTGGAAACCTTCCTTCAGAATTCTGCTTGTTGACATGATTCATCACATCATTTCTGCAGATCTGTCAGCTGCATATTCATGCTGCCAATCTGCCTTTCTACAACATCCCAAAGGTCTTCTACTGGATTCAGATCAGGGGAAGACCACTGAAGTCCACTGAAGTCCATTCAACCAGTCTAACTTTTCCAGTGTGACATGAAGCATTTTGCTGCTGAAAGCAGCCATTATGAGATATGAACGGTGGCCATAAACAGACATTTAAATCTGGACAGTTCTGACTGACATCAGATTAGTGGTTAGTAGCAACACTGAGACGAGCTCTGACACTCACCATTTTCCTTATGAGCCCTCTTCAGTCCAACCCTAAACTTGTAAATAGTGTATTATTGGATATCAGAATTTTAGCTTTTGGTTCCCTGGACTCCAAGACTGGGAAGAACAATTTTCAAAATAAAAAAAAAAACAACAACATATTTTCATGGTGTAGTGATGGGAGGAGTGAGTGAAAAGGAATGATTATCAAACACAAATCAGAGAAATGATAACTGACACAATCCTACCAAACTGCCAGACCTGGGAGTTTCACCCAGGGAATTAAAAAAGCACACACAGCTTTGCCCAGGCAGGAGAAAACAATACAATTTTTATTTTAAGGCTAAAAGCATTAAACGCACACAAAAACTAAGGAACAGCAGCTGGGGCCCTATGAGGGGTGGGGGTGGGGGGGTGATCAGAGACCAGTGGCGGTCCTAGCCTGTTTGGCGCCCTGGGCGAGCATTCCCGCCGGCGCCCCCCCCACACACACACACAATAGCGATCGCCGCACTACTACACTTGGGGGGGTAATGAGCGACTGCTGTGTGGTGTATGTAGCTTTCTGCCATGGTCTGACAGACAGGCTTTAACAGAAGGTCCCCCCACCATCACAGGCACACTCAGAATTTCTTTTAAATTTTTATTTGAAAAAACATGGAAGAAACTGAAATATTACACAGCTTCTGCTTACGTCTGTGTAGATTCTCAGTCATCCAGGTCATAGTAGTCTCTGGAGCTTGAAAAAGGCGACTGGACTTCTTTTTGTTTCTTGAAGACGTTTCACCTCTCATCCGAAAGGCTTCTTCAGTTCTCAACCAAATGGTGGAGAGACCCAGGTATTTAAACCCCTGTGGGCGTAGTCCCCTGGAGGTGGTTATGACCCTCTATTGATCATGTGCTTGAACACATGTGCCCAGGTGTGAAGGGGGCGTGGGTCATATTTAATCAGTGGTTTCAGTTGAAACCAACTTAGGACTCCGCTCCATTGTTTCCTGTGGCCTATTGAGGTCACTGGAACAAAGGTGTGAATGGGGGTTGAGACGTCTGGGAAGGGAGCTCAGGACAGCACTGTAAGCGGGGGAAAGTTGGTGACGTAATCCACCTCCTCTGTTCAATGATGGTTGTTCACAGTGGACATAGATGGCTTCTTTCACTCCTCTTTCAAACCATCTGTTTTCCCTGTCCAAAATGTGGACATTGGCATCCTCAAAAGAGTGCCCTTTTTCCTTCAGATGCAGATGTACTGCTGAATCTTGTCCAACTGAAACCACTGATTAAATATGACCCACGCCCCCTTCACACCTGGGCACATGTGTTCAAGCACATGATCAATAGAGGGTCATAACCACCTCCAGGGGACTACGCCCACAGGGGTTTAAATACCTGGGTCTCTCCACCATTTGGTTGAGAACTGAAGAAGCCTTTCGGATGAGAGGTGAAACGTCTTCAAGAAACAAAAAGAAGTCCAGTCGCCTTTTTCAAGCTCCAGAGCTTCTGCTTACCTTTATCTTTGCTTGTTTCTCCTCTTCTTCTTTTCTCTTTTTCCTAAACTGTGCACCTGATGGCTTTGACCTTTTCCTTTCCATCTGCCACAATTCGCCACCACCACCGCCCATCCCCAGGGTTGTCAGATCTGACTGACAGTTGCCAGCCCAACACAACAAAACCTCCACTGAAACTCATGTTAATAGCACCAGGTGTGATATATATTTAAATATACAAGCTTTGGGTAACTTGTTAAAATTTTGGCTGCTTTTCACCATATTTGGTAGGTTTTTAGGAAGTTTTTATTGTAAAATTATATATCTATATAATTTTATAATTATATAGAAATATCTATATAATATTCCACCCCAATGTGTTCACAAGCTGCCCAATCTGGCAACACTGCGCCATCCACCAACATTTGTCCAAACTGTCTAGATTCGTATTTGTGTTATTTTTTTTATCAGGATTCGGGTTCACACAAATACTGTGATTTAATGACCATATTTACAGTATTATAAATGAAATTGGCTTTGTGTTCTATCAGTTGTGTGCATCTAATTTTATTAGACGCACAGATTCATTCTGTGGAACATGGGAGGAAAAAAAAAAAAAAAAAGAGTCAGTTTTGCATATCTCGCAAAAGTTTTGCGAGATCCTGAGTTACTTTTGCGAGATCTCGCAAAACTTTTCAATATTAGGACATACACTTCGTGTTAATCTTGATATGGCAGTGTCCGTGAGGATAAAAGGTTTGGCAAGAGACTGCCAGCAAAAGTCGCCTTTATTTATAATTCAGCGGTTACTGTTGGCTGTAACCAGGCCCAAACTGTACAGGCATGAATGAATGAACCCGGCTGACAGTCTCACTCTCACGCCATCACTGCTTCACTCGACTCGCACCCCAGGCTGAGAGGAGAAGGGGGCGGGGCAGCGCTGTGTGTGTGACGATCGAGTGAAGCAGTGACAGCGAGACAGAGAGAGAATCCCCCGCCTGCCCTTTTTCTTCTGTTACAACCTGTCTGACCATGGCAGAAAGCTACATGCAATACACAGCAAATAGAGGGCGCCCATTATCCCACAAGTGGAGCAGTGCGGTAGGCGTTGCTGCGGCGATCGCAATGCGTTGGGGGGAGGGGGGCGGTCATGCCGCCCTAGATGAAATGCCGCCCTGGGCGGCTGCCCATGTCGCCCATATCAGAAACCGCCACTGTCAGAGACCAGTGCATGGGAGGATGGGGTCCCCCCCAAAAAGCAAAAAAATAAGTCACTCAGACACGTGATGACCACAATCCCAGGGAAGCACAGCAAACACAAAGAAAAGGAAGGGGAGGCACCAACACCCACACCACCAGGACTGCCTCCACCACAGCCTCCTGCAACTGAAAAGAGACGAAAACAAAGTGAAAAAGGCACTAAATTAAAAAAAAACTAATCAGAAAACAAATATAAACATAACATTCATGTAAATGGGGAGTCAATTCTATTTACATTATACATGCTTCCCTTAGGCAGTATTATTAGAAAGCATTGCATCAATTTTCATTGTTATGCAGATGATACTCAGCTTTACCTATCCATGAAGCCAGATGACACACATCAATGAGTTAAACTGCAGGAATGTCTTAAAGACATTAAGGCCTGGATGACCTCTAATTTCCTGCTTTTAAATTCAGATCAAACTGAAGTTCTTGTACTCGGCCCCACAAATCTTAGAAACATGGTGTCAAACCAGATACTTACTCTGGATGGCATTACTTTGGCCTCCAGTAACACTGTGAGAAATCTTGGAGTCATTTTTGACCAGGATATGTCCTTCAATGCACATATTAAACAAATATGTATGAAAGAGACCCAGTCTCAGAAAGGTGCTTCATAACACAGAGAGAGACAGGCTTACTGCTACAGGACGCTTGCTTTATGCAGCCAGTATAAATACCAGAGGCATGCAACTCTGCTGCTCCGGAGAACAATTATTACTCTGAGCACCTCAAAAGAGACCAGAAAACAATCAAAGCCACTGAAATCATACCTGCTGGAGACGAAGGCCTTAAGCCTGGAAATGACATGTCAGGTAGGAGCGCAGAGGAGACAGGTAAAAAGCTGTAGCATATATACCCGTCTTCACCTCTGTGAATGGCCACCAATGGCAGGGACTTAAGCAGCCACATTACAAGCAACATCTATACTGCTGTAATGGCATAGTGATATTGATTAGGGTACGTTTTAATGATGACTCAGACCTCAAAGAATTAGGGTGCCTAATGTGTGCCAAGAAAATATTCCCCACACTATTGTAGCACCAAGAGCAGCAGCCTGGACTGTTGATATGAAGCAGGTTGGCTCAGAGGATTCTAACCTATTATCTGTGGCCTTAGCAGAAATGGAGATTCATTATACCAGTCTTCAGTTGCCCAGTTATCTGTCATCTTCTACCCATCTCAATCACACAAGGTCTTCACCTGTTGCACCCGATTCCATCTCATCTTTGTTCAGCTGCTTTTCATCACACTTGTAAAAAGTGTTTAACTGAATTATGTTGTCTCTTTATTAGCTCCAGTCTGACCTCTGTTCCTCTCCTCAGCATGTTGTTTCCTCACTGAATAGTTTTGGTTTTTCACCATTCCCAGTAAACTCTGTGGACACTTATGGTGAAAAATCCAAGAGATCAGCAGCTTCCAAAACACTCAGACCAGCTGTATGACACAGCTATCCACACCACTGCTCTTTGATGGCGCTCCTAACCAGCAGCAGCTGCCACAGTGGTTGGCTGATTGTTTAACTGCTTGGTTAAAATGAAGTTTTCCCTTAAGAATGTGTATATTCAACTTAGTGCTCTACAGGACCTGCACTATACTACCAAAAGTATCCACTCACCATCCAGATCAATGAGTTCAGGGGTTCCAGTCACTTCCACAGCCACAGGTGTATAAACCAAGCACCTAGGCATGCAGACTGCTTCTATAAACATTAGTGAAAGAATGGGTCGCTCTCAGGTGCTCAGTGAACTCCAGCGTGATAGGATACCAGCTGTGCAACAATTCAAAGTGGAAGCAATTGGGAATGGCAGCAACTCAGCCATGTAGTGGTAGGCCACGTAAAATCACAGAGTGGGGTCAGAGGATGCTGAGGGTCATAGTGCACAGAGGGCACCAACTTTCTGCAGAGTCAATCACTACAGACCTCCAACCTTCATGTGGCCTTCAGATCAGCTCAAGAACAGAGAGAGCTTCATGGATGGGTTTCCATGGCAGCTGCATCCAAGCCTTCCATCACCAAGCTCAATGCAAAGTGTTGATGCAGTGGTGTAAAGCACACCGACACTGGACTCTAGAGCAGTGCAGATGTGTTCTCTGGAGGGATCAATCACACTTCTCCATCTGCCAATCTGAGGGAGGCGTCTGGGTTTGGTGGTTGCCAGGGGAACGGTACCTGTCTGACTGCATTGTGTAAAGTTTGGTGGTGGTGGGGTTATGGTGTGGGGGTGTTTTTCAGGAGTTGGGCTCGGCCCCTTAGTTCCAGTGAAAGGAACTCTTAATGCTTCAGCATACCAAGACATTTGGGACAGTTTGATGCTCCAACTCTGTGGGAACAGTTTGGGGATGGCCCCTTCCTGTTCCAACATGACTGCACACCAGTGCACAAAGCAGCTCCATAAAGACATGGATGAGCCAGTTTGCTGTGGAAGAACTTGACTGGCCTGCACAGAGTCCTGACCTCAGCCTGATAGAACACCTTTGGGATGGATTAGAGCGGAGACTGTGAGCCAGGCCTTCTCTCCAACATCAGTGTCTGACCTCACAGATGTGCTTCTGGAAGAATGGGCAGAAATTCCCATAAACACTCCTAAACCTGTGGAAAGTCTTCCCAGAAGAGCTGAAGCTGTTATAGCTGCAGAGGGTGGGCCCACATCATATTAGACCCTCTGGATTAAGAATGGATGTTACTCAGGTTCATGTGTGTGTGTGAAGGTAATATAATAATTGGTAATATAGTGTGTGTGGAAGGTTATTTCTTATTAAATCAAAGAAGTATATCATACAAAGGTCTTCAAAGAATCATTGAAAACTAAAGTTCATATAGGAAAGAATACACAGCACAGAGTGAAGCTGCATCATCTGTTCACTGATGTTACTAACAAAGAGAATTCAGTTCAGGATGTTTACTTGCTTGTTTCTGTTCCTTCATTTTGAAGATTAATGTGAGTACGAGTCACCACATACTTGTAATTGAATTAAGTTTCCCTCTGCTCATTCAGTTTTAATTTACTGTCGTTTTATAATGAGTTTAATTCACTCATATGTAATAATTCATGTTTAATTGATCTGCAACTAATCCAACAGAATAAATCACAGTTTCACTGTCGGGGTGGGGGTGGGGTGGAAAGTATTGACAGGTGACCTGCTCCTGAAGATGAAATAGGTAGCAAGCTGAGTACCTGGTTGAGTCACCTGCTATTCTCCTGATGTATTTGTGAAGACATACATGTGATCTTCCTCAAATAATTTCAAACGCCGCAAAATGCATCTCAGTGAAACCAGAAACCAGACACTGAAACAAGGATGAAGACACAAAACCAGCCAGTGTCGGGATTTATGTTCTGAGGACAACCCGGTCCTCCACAGGCAGCATCCACAAAGAGGAGCCCACAGCACCACACAGGCAACAGACCCAAAGCCCAGGAAGGACACCAGCCAGCACAACCAGGGGGCCGAGGCACAGCCCCAGCAGCACAGGATGACCAGACCCACAGGATGCCCACCTTAGCTCCCCACACCACCCCACCCCAGAGATCCAGGTGCAGGCACAGCTTCACTGCCTGACATGATGTTTTTTATGGAGCTGCAGTCTTAATGACTGTGACTGCATGTGATGTCATCCATCGTGGTATTAACGTGATGCTGCGGTTGCAAACTGTATGCATCTGATGAAACACGGGCAGCTGAGAGTGGGAGGTTAAACTGAACGTTCAGTGATCAGCACTTAGATGAGCGATGTAGTCATGATGGCATTTATTAAACTTTCATCGTGTAGAGATGCGGTGACGATGGTGACGGCACTGTTTAAAGCTGCGTTCTCACTCTTCAGGGAGGCAGAACCCTGACAACACAGAGCTGCAGCTGGTATCTCTCTGCACTGGATAACACACATCTTATTTATCTGTATAATTGTCTGCAGCTCTATTATACATGTACATTATAAATTAACAAGGATGAACTGTCCCAGATGAACCTTCTCTGTTAATGTGACTTAATCAGATTTCTGCCAACACAGTAAAGATTCCTGGTTTACCAGATGTGGTGATTTGAGGCTTGATGTGAAGATGTTATGAGCACTGAGGAGCATACTGGATATCCTGTCACTGACTAGATTAGCTGGACTTTTCTGAAAAACAACTAAAGAGGTTCACCATGAAATTAAAAACACAAATGACACAGAAATATGTGAAGTCTCTCCATGAGTCAGGCTTAAACTTCTTTACTTTAGTTAGAAGAAACACACTGATAAAAATATCCTGCCCTATCTACATAATCAAATTAAGGCAACTATGTGCATAATTTATTTATGTTGATCAAGCAAGACTGTTCTGTGCTTAAAGTACTTACTTATTTCTTTACATGAAATATAAAATCCAAGTAAAGTGAACTTAATTTTGTTAAGTAGATTAAGCAAAACTAAACTCTGTATAAATCACTCAACTTTTTCAATGTTGTAAATTAAATTAGCAAGTAAAAGCAACTTCATTTCATTATGTAGATCAAACAAAAAACCTTTGTATAAATTACTTAATTTTGTTAAATGTATTTAATGATTTTTCTTAAGTAGAACTAACCTGATTTTTGCATGTACATGTAAAGCAAAACTATTTGGTAAATGGACTGGTTCTTATATAGTGCTTTTCTACTCTGAGCACTCATACAACACGTTCACATTTACCCATTCACACAAGCACTTCCATGAGTTATTGTCTAACGTTCACACATATTCATGCTCCAATGCTTGCATCGGAGAGCAACTTGGGGTTCAGTATCTTGCCCAAGGATACTTTGGCATGCAGCCCAGAGCAGCCAGGAATCGAACCACTGACCTTCCGATCAGTAGGTGACCTGCTCTACCTCCTGAGCTACAGCTAATTTCATTTGTAGTCATATATATTTTTTTAGATATCTAAAATTATTTCTGAAAGTGAAATTTATTGAATTTATAACAGATTGAGCACAAATACAGATTCTATTCACTATTTTACTATTCCTAACAAAATGAGAGTTGTTATTTTAAAGTAGCATTTCATATTGAACATGTATTCAATCTTATCTGGACTGCATGCCTGATAATGACAAAAACTTCATAAACAAAGGAGTGATATTGGGGGAAAAAAGCATTTCTCATGTCAGAAATTATCACTTTTTTGAGCCACTTGTTTTATTTTGAATATGCAAATATCATGTGAACAACATACCAAAAAAAGAGAAATTTTGTCTCCCCTAGAAGTGCCAGACCAATTGACAATGATGTGTAGTATGAAAGCAAAATGAGGGTTAATCTCTGGCTCTCTTCCACAGCATGTCTTTTCTCTCCCCTCAGCCCCCCCTCAGTGATGACCCCCCCCTCCCTGAGCCTGGTTCTGATGGAGGTTTCTTCCTGTTAAAGGGAGTTTTTCCTTCCCACTGTCACCAAGTGCTGCTCATAGGGGGTCGTTCTGACTGTTTTCTCTGTATTATTGTAGGGTCTTTACCCACAATACAAAGCGCCTTGAGGCGACTGTTTGTTGTGATTTGGCGCTATATAAATAAAAATGGACTGAAATGAATTGAACTGAATTTTCCCCAAACTTTCTCCTATCAAAGGAGAACGAATCATTTGAATCTTCTAGAAACATCTGACAAGTAAAACAGGCAACAGAGTAAAGAACTGTTGACTCATGTGTTCACTTCTGCTCCCTGGCTTCAACATGAGCTCCATGAATCAAACAGCTAGCTCAAGCTGTTATACAAAATACAAGCTAAATAAAAGCACTGAAATTAAAGTGGTTTCCATGGATAGAACAGAGGAAACATAAAATACAACCAACTCAAAAACAACTGTGAGCAGAAACAAGGTCTGTGGCAGTTTATTGCAAACATTTAATAATTCTATTAAACACTGTACATGGAGCAATGATTGTTTAACCCCTTAACTGGCAGCAAAAAAATCACCTGACAAAAACTACATAACGCCTTCTGGTTATTATTGGCTCTGAACAACCCATTTCATAGCCTTTTAATCGGCTGCGTCTGGTCCGCGGGCCGAATGAAGTGCATTTATATGGCAGGCTAGACCCTCCCATTTTGACTGACACCTCATTCGGCCAATAATGTTAAGAAATGGGTTTCCCAGAGCCAATAATACTCAGAGGGCGTCACGTAGCTTTGTCAGGTGATTTGGTGCAGCCAGTTACATGATTGGCCGAATGACGTGTCAATAAAAATGGGAGGGTCTAGCCTGCCATATAAAAGAGACTACAAACGGCCCGTCACCGGGCCCTTGCCAGTTAAGGGGCTACAAAAAAGAAAAAAAACTAGATGTGTGTGTGTGTGTGTGAAGTACATACACAATTTAAGTCAATTTTGCATTGGCAGAGAAAATGTATTTACGAAAGGCATATCAGTTGCATTTCAATATTAACCCACATTCCTCAGGGTTTACAACTTAAGAAGACATCCATGTAGATGTCATGATAGAAATGATCGAGCCTCTGTCTCATTGAGAGGATCAGCTCCTCATCCCTTCAAGTCCATGCAGCAGCTTGTATATCCCTGGTAGTGGACGTGTTTCTCCCTGCTGGCCATGATGTGAGGATCTGGAAGAGGACCTGCAAAGCGAGATATGTCAATTTCAACATAGATTTCATTATGTCATGAGACCTTTCATACTATGACAGTCACACTAATCACCTCCCTGTACATGTTTGTAATGCAAAATGACTCTTTTAATAGTTAGTTTAAGCTGCTAAAAATTTTAATTGTAAAATGTTATCATAAATTGGCAAAGATAATATAAAAGGCATATAAGGAAAGTAATACCTACTATTCACTCTTATGTTTATCTTAGAAATGCATCACCATCTTTAAATATTTAAATAGCTGGGGGCTCATATATATATATATATATATATATATATATATATATATATATATATGAGCCCCCAGCTATTTAAATATTTAAAGATGGTGATATATATATATATATATATATATATATATATATATATATATATATATATATATATATATATATATATATATATATATATATATATATATATATATATATAAATACATGACTTTCAGTGAAGAATTTGTAGCCTTTGTCCAGTTTTGAACGTGTTGTCTGCATGTCATAGTATATCCTAAAACCGTATTTGTGGCAAATGTATTAGACTGTGTAAACTCCATCCACAGGAAGCATCGAGGCCAAACGGAAGTTGTGTAACGTCATGTGAAAAGGGTCTATATCAAATGAACAACGCAGATGAAACGCAGTGAAGATAACAAGATTATTTTTTGTTGTGTGGATGAACTTAAAAAGATTGGCTCCTATTACTTGAACAATTTATTTTCTGAAAAAACTTACAGTGTCTTGTATCTTGAACAAATGTTTTTGACCTCATTACTATGTATATTTGTGTAAAGATACTAACTTGATTTTTTATTGTTGATTTCACAGTTCAGTTATGTTAGATTTACTTCACCGCAGAATCATTTTTATCAGTGCACAGTCTTCATTTTAAAATTTTAGTGACGCATTAATGAGAGTCAACATCCATGGATGGATGGACATTAAAGAGACCACCTTATCAAATATGAATTAGCAGCAGAATGAGGAATTTCCACCTGATTTTTGGTCCTGTTGTTGTTTATGACATCCTGAACCCTCTAATACCAACAGGGTGAACTTTCTAGTTGACCTTTGACTTCCACTGTGTCCCCCCTGGGTGTGGCTAAAGTTCAGGCCTACGGTCGAGTTGATTTGGTGTGAAGTTCAGGTAGTCCAAAGACATGCGGGCGATTCTAAACTGGTGATGTGAGAGTATGACCTTTCACATGCTGACCCTCGCTGGGTAAGTGGTGAAGGTACGTGTTGGTAGGAGGATGCATGATGCAACAAGCCTTTAATATATTCCTCAGATTCCTATGAGGAGTCCTCACGGAACCTCACAGAGTCAGTTTGTAACAGTTTGGTCAGAAACCTGCACATTAGGTAATTTTGTGGGACTGGCAGTGTTTGTTCTGCAGATACTGTTCCTGCTGCCGGGTGATGCCCTTCTGCAGCCCCGTCCAGCTGTCCTCATGTCTCCTGCATCTCTGCCACCCTGTGCTGCACTGGGACGCACAGCAAACCTTACAGCACCCACAGAGGTGCCATCCTGAAGGATCAAACAAAGTAAAGCTAATGTCAAATGCAGGTCTTTCAATTTTAATATCCATTAAATACACATGATTTTATGTGGAATCGTGTCTGATCAATCCATATGTACTTGACAGGGTTCGTCATTAACAGTGTAATTATTATTTTCTGGATATTTTTAAAAAGCTGAATCCATTACCTTCATAGGTTGGAATAACTTTTAAACAGTAAAGAAAACAGAAAACAGCAAACATGGAAAATACGATGATTTATGCAAAAAAAGCACGACAATGTTACCACAGCTGATATAATCAGAAAGGATTGATAGTAATAATAAACACAATCACTAGTTTTACAGCAATATTATGAAATTTTTGGGTGGTTTATCATTTTAAATTAAATATGGCTTAAATGTACAAAACCTTTCACATAAACTTACATAATAAACCAAACTAATAATAATTCTTCTTTATCTGCAGCATTTGACTGTTTTTACATGGATAAAAACCCTTTATGTACAAAAAATGTGTAAATATATGATTGCCTGTAATCTTAAAGCTAGACAGCTGTGTTTTAATTGTAGTTGTAACAAAAACTAAGAAACACAAAGTTGATTTTACAAAAGAAAAGATGAGCCTATAAATGCACAGAAAATAAGGGAAAATAAGAACATGAGATCCAGAGAAAATCCAAACCACAACTTCACAACTGTAACCAAGAACCACTCAGTTCATATATTTACAGGTGTAACCAGATTCATTTCTTAGGTTCAATTCAATTCAATTTTATTTATAAAGCACCAAATCACAACAAACAGACCCCTCAATGCACTTTGTATTGTAGGTAAAGACCCTACAATAATACAGAGAAAACCCAACAGTCAGAACGACCCCATATGAGCAGCACTTGGCGACAGTGGGAAGGAAAAACTCCCTTTAACAGGAAGAAACCTCCAGCAGAACCAGGCTCAGGGAGGGGGGGTCATCTGCTGAGGGGGGGGACAGAGATTAATAACATATGTAGATGAATTCATGTCTCCTGGTCTGGCTGTTCAGTTAAATTCATCATAACTGCTGATTTGATATTTATTCATCTTAGATATAAATGCATGCTCCTTGGTCTCCTTTGTGCCACCTCACATAAAGAAATCCTGGAAGCCCCCCGGGACCATCCTTCATCATGCAGCCCCAGAGCCTCTAAAAGGGCTGGCTGCCATCAGCAGTCCTCCCTCCCGCAGATGAAATGTTTCCAGCAGCCGTCTGTCGCAGCAGACACATAAAAAACGAGTGACTCCAGTTTAATGGTGACAAAGGTCAGACGCTGTGGTGTGATGACAACGTGCTGCACTCATATCACAGTCTTCCTCAGCCAGGCCTGCAGATAACAGCAGGCAGAACTGAAATTGTGCAGATCAGGCTCAGATTAGTTTTATCTCCGAACCATCAGCTCATGTTTAATTTGTGAGCTGCTATGATGAAAGGGAGGGTGGATTGAGCAACACTGCCCAGGCCTTAGAGCTGCTGCCAAACCTGGCTGCCAGAAGTGGTTTCATAACCAAACCTGAGCACAGCTCGCTGAGGCTGAAGCGCTCTGTAACCCAGAAAGCTTCGGCAAGCTGAAATGAAGTCATCAGTGATGCAGAGGGGGGTCCTTCTGGTCCACACAGCTGATGAGATTCTCTTTGTGACGGCAGCTTCCATCAAACAGCAGCATGAGTAAACTCGCTGTACTGAATGCTAGAAAAACGTATGTGGAAACTTTACACACTTTTAAAAATAATAATTAACAAGCACACGTTACACATATTATCACATATCAATTTTATTATTATTTCATAAAATTATAACCAATCCTTGATGAGAGAGAGGCATGGACAGGGTTCGGACTAAAGTCACCAAATATTGATTTCCTCTGTGTTTGAACCCGGCTGGACTGTGGCCAGTCTGCAGGGTCAGAGGTCAGAGCTGAAACCAAAGTCCAGGTAGGACGAGGAGCAGAGCGAAGGCCTGGGTGAAACAATCAGCCAATCGGAGCGCTGGATCAGCTTCACCCAGTCGGATTCTTTGTCTGGCTCCAGGATTACTCTACTTGGATGCTGTCCACTCCTCCATCCGTCCTCCCCTCGTCGATGGGGTCGTCGCCATCTCAGGCAGGCGGCCAGCCCGATTGGCTCACCCGAGGTGTGGAGGAGCAAGGAGGACACGTGAACACCACGCTTCCACTGTTGCTCAAAGGTCCCTAGGCAGTCATTTGCCCCCTCCTCCTTCCTCCCCTACAGACAGGCTCTCTGGTCTCTGCTGTACAAAAGTGAGACAGCTGCAACACACACACACACACACACACACACACACACACACACACACACACACACACACACACACACACACACACACACACACACACACGTGCTGAACTGCATGACTTCAGCTCCCAGGACTTAAATGATTTCCTGATCAAAGTGAATATTTCCTGCATCAGTGAGTGAAACGCAGCCACACCTGAAGACTCGGCCACATCGTGTTGCAGTTTCAGAGTCGACCCCTTATTTTCTGTATATAGCTGTGATTGTTGCAGGCGGCGCCAGCTTCAGATTTCTCTCAGGTTACAAAGTTTTTCCCAACTTTTACAACAAGCTGAAGTCAGATTTATGGACGTGGTTATCTGCAGCAGGCCCAGCATGTCCACTCGGTTAGATCACAATCACAGGGTGCTGCTGTATATAAAAGCTGATTATGGCCACAGTGACATCACTCATTGTTGAATGAGGTTGCTGTGATCACCAGCTGGATGTTCCAAGGTCCTCTCTGCCTCTAACAATGAAAGCAGTGATGGAGACTGTTTGACTGAAAAACCGAAGGATGCTACGCACTCATATGTTAGACCAGTCACAAAGTGGGCCGCCTTATAGCATGCCCTGCTTTATCTCTACAGGACTATTTGTGAAAGTAACACTGTGATGTATTTAATAACAATGAAACCAGTGACCGAGACTCATAAACTGCCCCTTGCCCTTTAGCAGGCTTCCAGAAACTGTCCAATCAGAGGAAAGTGGGCTTTTAGAGAGGTTAAGTTTAAAGGGGGAGGAGCTAAAACAGTTTGTTCAGCCAGAGGACGAACTGAAGGGTGTATTAAAAAGTAGTATAAGATAAATGAGGATTATATACAGAATATATTACAGGATGATTCTGGTTTAATACCAGCCTGGTGCATGTCTGCTCCATTTGTTCCTCTGACGTTGCCCCCCCCCCCCCCCCCCCCCCTCCCTCTGGGAAAATGAACAGCGTATAATTGGAGAAAACGGGGGAGTGCCCTGTGGCTCCCAAAAAACAGATCTTTACACGAATCATTTGGAGTTTTTTAATCTCACTGAAGGGAAAGACAAAAATCGGCTCCTCAGATCTGAAAATTACAGATTACAAAACAAAATCATTTCACAACCTTGAGCTGAATAAGTGGACAAATGAATGGACTGAAAACAAAATGCTATTGTGCTCCTGGTTATTGGTACAGCAGACTTTCATTGAACACATCTGACTGTGGAAGCACAGCAGAGCCGGTTATCTCACAGCACTATCATCGGATCGAAGACGCGCCTCCACAACATATTTATGGCCGTAAACACGAAGCTGCTCTGACAGCCTGAGCTCATCCACACGCAGTGAATCATGTGATTCATCAGTAATGTGTCAGACTTCTGTACCTGCTGCTCGCGTTAGCTGCGGCGGTAAACCCGGCTGCCAGGCCGCAGCCCCTGAGTTATGGTTCGCTTTAATTGGACCCAGCAAAGGAGACGCTCGATGAACTGAACCAATTAGCACCAGACCCATAATTCATCCATGCAGCAGCAGATTCAAACTTCAGCCGCACAGTTACAGTACAGGGTGGGGACCCACCAGAGGGCCAAAACCAGACCAGGGACTACCGGACTGTTCCCACCACGCTTACTAAACTTATTCCTGCTGCGCAAAAGATGAAGTTCAAAAATCTTTGGCAAGTTCCTGATTGGGTTCCTTAAATACCAGGTATCTGCTCCAGTTTCAATGTAACTTTATTTATAGACCACCTATTTACAGCAGCAGTCATCTAAAGGTACTTTCCACTGTAAAGCAGACTCCAGCTAAAAGAACCAAACAGTTTTTCTAAGCAGTGTGTGAGCAGAGGTTTGTATGCAGAGCAGACAAATTCAAGACAACTACAAGAAAATCAGTACAACGAGACTCAAAACTGGCACAACGATATGAAAAATGACAACCAAGCGACCTGCGATGCAAACAAACAGAAACCTCATGAAGCTAAGAAACAAAGATCAGAAAGACACAAACGTGAAGCTGCTGCATTTATTCAGATTCATTTGTTTTAAATGATACTTGAGATCAAACCTGCTCGTGGTTCACGTTTGTGTGTGACCTGCAGCAGCATGGAGATCCTTTAGCACTAATTAAAAACATCAGATTTCATTTCATATTAATCCATTTTAGTGTCCTACCTGTGAGTCCAGCTCAGGGCCCTCAGGGGAACAGCAGCACTTCTCTAAATTACCGTAATTTAAAAAAGGCAGGTAAAATAACAACAATGTGAAATCATCCAAATATGTCCAAATAGTAGAAAATGTTTTAAGGAACTTTAAATGTTATGTTTAAAATTAGGATTTTTAAAAACACATGTAAATAATTTAGGCTTAAAATAAAAATGAGGAAAATTTTTCAGCTTTTCAGGGAGTCTGTTCAGAAATATGAAGGATAATAACCCCGAGGATGAAGGAAAATATCCATTTGTATACATGTGCACATCTGTGTTTTATTTCAACACCACTGAACTTGGACAGAAGCAAAAAGTTTTATCTTCTTACATTCAGCTGTACGCTGACCTGCTGCAGCAGCCACCCTGTCAGAGGCCCCGGGGGGCCCCAGGGGGGCCCTGAGACCGCAGCTTTTCACCGGGTGTCGTAGAGGTCAAACTCATTGCAGGAGACAAATTGGCCCATAATGATCTCCTCCTAACGACACTAACACCCCCCGGGTTAATCATTGCACAGATGCTCTTCACCTGTGAGGAGCTGTGGAGGTCAAAGTTCAGTGGTTTGTCTGAGAGATCTGACTGATCGGTCTGAGGAACAGCGTCACCCTGAGCCCACTTCAGAGCTCAGCGGCAGGTCAGTGAGTGCACCAGTGTGGGGTGAATGTTTGCACATGCTCAGTGGCTGCGATCAGGCATGTCTCAGATGCAGTGTAAATAAGGGAGCGTGCAATCTCTGTAGGGGACGGGGTCACCGTGCAGATCCTCCGAACCGACAGAAAGCTCGGAAATTTCTCTCTGAACTGACGTTTGTTTCTCACTTTATGAAACTACATTTGCACACAAACAGGACGTCGTGCTCATAATGTTTTCCTGAGTAAGGTGCAAATGTTCAGGGACTTCATAAGGCCTCCATCACAGTCATTTAATGTGGTCAGCCTGGGGCAGCACAGTGGTGCAGTGGTTAGCACTGTTGTCTCACAGCCAAAAGGTCCTGGGTTTGAATCCACCGTCTGTTTGATGTTCTCCCCGTGTCTGTGTGGGTTCTCCCGGGTGCTCCGGTTTCCTCCCTCAGTCCAAAGACAACTGTGTGTCTGTGGGTGGGGTTAGGTTAACGGTAGTCTGTCTCTCCCTGTTGGCCCCGCGACAGGTTGCCGACCTGTACAGGTGTACCCTGCCTCTCACCCTATGGCAGCTGGGATAGGCTCCAGCCTGCTGTGTAACAGTGACTGGACCACATCAGCATCAGCATCTGTCTGCAGTGCAGCACTTGCTGTCATGATGGTCCGGCCATGTTTGCTGGCACGTTAAATAAATAAATTTCCACTTTTCTCTCGTCTTTGGGTTTAAATGATGTTTTTCTAGTTCTGTTCATGTAAACAAATAAAAAAAATATATTTTTAATTCCCAAACTTTGATTTTGTGGTTCAAATAATTCAGACTAATTTGTCACGAGTCCAGGTTTTCATTTAGGTTTGAACCTTTTTCAAAAATTGCCTCTAAAAATGGTGAAAATGTTCAATCAAAAGAAAAAATAACTGTAACTAATAACAGGAATAATGGACACTTTCTATTGTTTTACCATAAAAAGAGTTAGAAAATGAGACGTGCTTGTCAAAGACAAACATGTTTGTGTGATCCTAAAATCAAAAAGCTACCTGAAGGAGGGCGTGATGCAGTCAGACTGATGGAGGTCTCAGACCTACCCTCACATCAGGAGGAGTTCAGGCTGCACAGAGGAGGCTACAACTCTGACAGCAGCTGCACATGGATGCATTTCAGATTAAATATCAAAATATTTGCAACAACACGACACTGATGTCATCCTGTTTCCTGCTGCAGGACACGGAGCTGTTAAAGAGGTTTGCGTCTGCAGATTTTTCTCTTATTCCACATTAAACAGGAAATCTAAAGATCTTCTTGGACTTTCAGGGCGTTGGTGGAATAACTGACAGTTTAATCATTAACAAAATCATTTTTTGCAGCTCTGAATGAATGTGATCGTATCACAGAACCGGCCGATTTATTCTTATCAACATGACGCATTTTATTATATTTGGTCTGGATCAGATTATTGCTGGGATAAAAAGATCCACATAAAACTGTCTGGTGATGTCACACTGATCTCTGAGCTGATTGCTCATGTGGAGACAGACTGTACCTGCTGCCAGGTGAGAGGAAGAAGTAGGCCAGTGTCTCTTTATCATTGTGTAAAGACAGTGTGTCCTATCAGAGATGGAAATTACTGCGATACAGCACACAGGAAAGACAAAGCGCCAGTCTGACAGGTATTGTCCACATGACTGCCTTTGTGTGTGTATCCAGGGCACTGCAGGGCTATCTGTGGAATTAATATTTAGACTGCAGAGCCTAGAACAGCTCTGAATAGACCAGGACCTGCAGAGCAGCCAGGGTTTCACCCCAGCCTCTGTTTACTCTGATTAATTATTCTCTGAAGGAGGCAGCGGCTCACGCACAGGCCTGCTGCCTCACCGAGCTGCAGGGAGGCTTTCAGCCAACATTTCTCTTATATTTGCACCTGTGAGGCGTCAGCTTTCCACAGTCTTAATGTCAGAAATGATTTTTAATCCATTTCCATAAAGTTTGGTATGCTGTGCAACATGTAAACAAATCACTGAATCATTTAAACTCTATTCAAATGGAAAATAGTAGAAAGACATGTCAAATGTTCAGAGTGAGAAATTTCATTGTTTTTATTTAAATTATATTTATATCAACATTTTGAATTTGATGCAAGCAACACATTTCATAAAGTCAGTTCAGGGCATGCATTGCATCAGTTCTTCTTCTTTCAGTTGCTTAACAGCACAGAGACTCATTTATTTTTATTTCATAACGTCCCAGTGGATGCAACTCTGGACCACAGGAAAGCCTGATCAGCACCCGCGCGCTTTAACTGCAGAGACACGCTGCTGTGAGACGGCCAGAGAGAGGCCTTAAGTCTTCTTGCTGAAATAAGCAAGTCAGTCAAAGGAAAGGACATCGTAATGCAGGCGGGCAGACAGGCGGCTTTACTGGGGGTCATGAGCACTGATGCCCCCTAGTCCCGTGATGACCTGGACATCACTCTTGTCTTTAGTCTGCAGCACACGGCTTCAGTACGTTCCAAAGATCGTGGCAACTATTTTCTACTTTGCCTTCGCTTCAGATTAGCTGAAGTCCAGCAAAGACAGTGTGTAGAAAATCTGCCAGTCTCACTTACATAACAGCTGCAGTGGTTTCAGTGAGGCCAGGACCCCAGAGAGAGCAAAATGTAAACCTCTGATGTGCACAGAAGTCAGACACAGGCAGGCAGTCTGTGAGGCAGATGCACAAAAACAAAAACAGTCCAATAAGTCATACACAAGGGAAAAAATAAGGAAAACACAAAGGCTGCTGGGAATTGCTGGAAAGTCTGTTAATAAGATGACCTGGAAACTGACAAAGTGAAACAGGATTCTTTATGTAACTGAACAGAGGTGATACTAATGAGCTGACCGCGTGGTTTTCCCTGATCAGTCAATCAGGAATGAATGAATGAATGAATGTGTGACCTGGACATGCTTTCATAAAAGACAGGGTGGAGTGGGGCTGGTCAGTGAGGGTTAAATTAGAGTAGAGACACAATAGTAGTTCATTACACCAAAAATATGGCAAATTCAGCTGCTTGAACTACCAGTTACCTTCATTCTTACAGCTCCTGACTGCTTTTATTTCCACAGCAGAGTCATTTCTGTATTCAGTGCAGTTCAGCTGAGGGCCTCAGGGCACAGCCTTTCAGTGCTGGTTTTCAGTCTCATCTGTCTCAGATACTCTGAATATTTGAATCATATTATGTAGTTATTGAATATAATCTTCAACTGTGCAAGTTTATGTTGAGAAATGTTCTCAGACTGTCGACCATTTTGCTCACTGACTCCTCCTCATCTTTATTTCTTACAGAGTCGTCCTCTTTGGGATGCTCTTTGTAACACCTGATTAACCACACGTGCTGTGAGATGTTTGACCAGATGTTCTTCTTCAGAGCACCCCTGTCCCACCATCTGTCCCACAGTCTGTCCCACCGTCTGTCCCACCCCTGTCCCACCGTCTGTCCCACAGTCTGTCCCACCGTCTGTCCCACCCCTGTCCCACCCCTGTCCCACCGTCTGTCCCACAGGCTGTCCCACCATCTGTCCCACCCCTGTCCCACCATCTGTCCCACCGTCTGTCCCACCATCTGTCCCAACCCTGTCCCACCCCTGTCCCACCCCTGTTCCACCGTCTCTCCCACTGTCTGTCCCACCGTCTGTCCCACCATCTGTCCCACAGTCTGTCCCACCATCTGTCCCAACCCTGTCCCACCCCTGTCCCACCCCTGTTCCACCCCTGTCCCACCGTCTGTCCCACCGTCTGTCCCACCATCTGTCCCACCCCTGTCCCACCGTCTGTCCCACCATCTGTCCCACCCCTGTCCCACCGTCTGTCCCACCCCTGTCCCACCCCTGTCCCAACCCTGTCCCACCCCTGTCCCACCCCTGTTCCACCCCTGTCCCACCGTCTGTCCCACCATCTGTCCCACCCCTGTCCCACCGTCTGTCCCACCATATGTCCCACAGTCTGTCCCACCATCTGTCCCAACCCTGTCCCACCCCTGTCCCACCGTCTGTCCCACCATCTGTCCCACCCCTGTCCCACCGTCTGTCCCACCCCTGTCCCACCCCTGTCCCACCCCTGTCCCACCGTCTGTCCCACCGTCTGTCCCACAGTCTGTCCCACCATCTGTCCCAACCCTGTCCCACCCCTGTCCCACCCCTGTCCCACCGTCTGTCCCACCATCTGTCCCACAGTCTGTCCCACCATCTGTCCCACCCCTGTCCCACCCCTGTCCCACCGTCTGTCCCAACCCTGTCCCACCCCTGTCCCACCCCTGTTCCACCCCTGTCCCACCGTCTGTCCCACCGTCTCTCCCACCGTCTGTCCCACCCCTGTCCCACCGTCTGTCCCACCCCTGTCCCACCCCTGTTCCACCCCTGTCCCACCGTCTCTCCCACCGTCTGTCCCACCCCTGTTCCACCCCTGTCCCACCGTCTGTCCCACCCCTGTCCCACCCCTGTCCCACCGTCTGTCCCACTGTCTCTCCCACCGTCTCTCCCACCGTCTGTCCCACCCCTGTCCTTCCGTCTGTCCCACCGTCTGTCCCACCCCTGTCCCACCCCTGTTCCACCCCTGTCCCACCGTCTCTCCCACCGTCTGTCCCACCCCTGTTCCACCCCTGTCCCACCGTCTGTCCCACCCCTGTCCCACCCCTGTCCCACTGTCTCTCCCACCGTCTGTCCCACCCCTGTTCCACCCCTGTCCCACCGTCTGTCCCACCCCTGTCCCACCCCTGTCCCACCGTCTCTCCCACCGCCTGTCCCACCGTCTGTCCCACCCCTGTCCCACCGTCTGTCCCACTGTCTCTCCCACCGTCTGTCCCACCCCTGTCCCACCCCTGTCCTTCCGTCTGTCCCACCGTCTCTCCCACCATCTCTCCCACCGTCTGTCCCACCCCTGTCCCACCCCTGTCCCACCGTCTGTCCCACCGTCTCTCCCACCGTATCTCCCACCGTCTGTCCCACCCCTGTCCTTCCGTCTGTCCCACTGTCTCTCCCACCGTCTCTCCCACCGTCTGTCCCACCCCTGTCCCACCGTCTGTCCCACCGTCTGTCCCACTGTCTGTCCCACCCCTGTCCCACCCCTGTCCCACCGTCTGTCCCACCCCTGTCCCACCCCTGTTCCAACCCTGTCCCACCGTCTCTCCCACCGTCTCTCCCACCGTCTGTCCCACCGTCTCGCCCACCGTCTGTCCCACTGTCTCTCCCACCGTCTGTCCCACCGTCTCTCCCACCGTCTGTCCCACCGTCTGTCCCACCCCTGTTCCAACCCTGTCCCACTGTCTCTCCCACCGTCTCTCCCACCGTCTCTCCCACCGTCTGTCCCACCCCTGTTCCAACCCTGTCCCACCGTCTCTCCCACCGTCTGTCCCACCGTCTGTCCCACCGTCTCTCCCACCGTCTGTCCCACTGTCTCTCCCACCGTCTGTCCCACCCCTGTCCCACCGTCTGTCCCACCCCTGTCCCACCCCTGTCCCACCCCTGTTCCAACCCTGTCCCACTGTCTCTCCCACCGTCTCTCCCACCGTCTGTCCCACCGTCTCTGGAAATTTGCTCCTGGCATCATATTCAAAGTGAACGTGTCTATTTTCAAAAATAATAAACTGTCTCACTTTCAACATCAGATTTGTTATCCTTCCTCCAGCAGCTGTAAGACTCTATAATAACCATCACTGCTCCCAACAAAATCAAAATCAATAGCATTGTGTCTAGTGTGTCTAGTGTCTGTATGTATTCTATTGTAAATAGTTTGTCTTGTACATTCTGGAGTCAACCTAAAACTGAACAGTACTTTTCTATTATATTCTTGTAGAGTATATATTATTATTATTATTATTATTATTATTATTATTATTATTATTATTATTATTGTTGTTGTTGTTGTTTTTTATATATTGTTTTTCAACTGTGAATTTTTATACCTATGGCTGCTGTTACACCTGAATTTTGCCTTTGCGGGACAATAAAGGCTGTTTCTTCTTCTTCTTCTTGTCTTTGTAAAGTTTATAATTGAACAGGAGATATAAATGATTCAGCATTTTTTATATACATTTTACATAATGTCTCAACTTATTTTAGAAATGTTGGATGTGATGTTGCTGTTTCCCAAGGATCAATAGAGGGTCATAACCACCTCCAGGGGACTACGCCCACAGGGGTTTAAATACCTGGGTCTCTCCACCATTTGGTTGAGAACTGAAGAAGACTTTTGGATGAGAGGTGAAACGTCTTCAAGAAACAAAAAGAAGTCCAGTCGCCTTTTTCAAGCTCCAGAGACTACTATGACCTGGATGACTGAGAATCTACACAGACTTTCCCAAGGCACAAACATTTTAATGCTACAATCATAAAAACACAAAGTGTGTTAAAAGTGTCCCAGTCATCACCCAGCAGCCCAGAAATCATCAAACCAGTGGTGCTGCCTTACAGCTGCACAGTACTAATGTACAGTTTGAATAAACTGTGTGAGTGAAGGCAGAAGCAAGGATTCAATGGTGGAGTTCAGGGAGGATTTGAGACAGGCTCTGGGTGGTAGGGAACACCTACCAGTTGACTGGGAAAGTACAGCTGAAGAGGTGAAGGCAAAATGCCAAGAAGCAAAGAGGACAAGAAGACTTGGTGGTGGAAGTGGAGGAAAGTATTTAAAGGAAGAAAAAGTGGGGTAATCAGGGAGAGGAAGACAGGAGTACTCGGAGGAAAAGGAAAAGGCTCGCAGTGAATCGTATGTGAGGCTGGACACTAAGGAAGGAAAAAAGGACTTGATTGGCAGAGAGATCGAGCAGCTGCTTAGGGTGATGAAGGATGGAGATGGAAATGTACTAACAAGTGAAGAGAGTGTGTTGAGAAGATGAAAGGAGTACTTTGAGGAGCTGATGAATGAAGAAAATGAGAGGAGGAAGGATGGAGGACAGTTAGTGAATCAGGAAGTGCAGAGGATTAGTAAGGAGGAAGTGAGGGCAACTATGAAGACGATGAAGAGCAGAAAAGTGTTTTTTCCAGGTGGCACACCTGTGGAGGTATGGAGATGTGCAGGAGAGAGGGCAGTAGACTTTTTGAACAGATTGTTTAACACAATCTTGGAGTGAGAAGAATGGAGAAGAATGCCCAGAGAATGGAGAGGAAGGGTACTGGAACCAATTTTCAAGAACAAGGCTGACGTGCAGAGCTGCAGTAACTACAGAGGCATGAAGCTGATGAGCCACACCATTCACCTTCACGGGAGGTGTGTGATAGGAGGGGCAGGTTGGTTTAAGGTGGGGGTGGGAGTACATCAGGGATCGGCTCTGAGCCGTCGTTGTTTTTGGAAACCGTTTTAGTTTTAGTTTCACTTTTAGTCATTTCTGGGAAAAAAGAAGAAACTATTAATTAATTAATTTGAATGATTAGTGGTAACAGTGGAATCAATTACTCCAAAAATGTAATAAACAATAACATTCTCACTTTGGCAACTGGGGCTTTATTTCTCAGAATTTGCTAAAGTGCAGCGAACATATATATGCCCAAAATATAGATGAGGAACACGTGCTTAACTTGACTTTGTCTGCACGGCAAAGTTGTGTATTATATATAAAACCAGACACCACACAACACCAGGCTGTCTTTAACTAGTGCAAACATCCTAAACGAAAGTAATGAAATAAATCTTTTGTACTGTTATCAAAGTATGAAACAAACATGAGACCGGACGCTTTGAAACATGAAATGCATAAAACAACCCCTGAATACTGTAAATACTTTAAACACTGTATTGGATCTTTAACCCCTTAACTGGCAGCAAAAAAATCACCTGACAAAAACTACATAACACCCTCTGGTTATTATTGGCTCTGAACAACCCATTTCATAGCCTATTAACTGGCTGCGTCTGGTCCGCGGGCCGAATGAAGTGCATTTATATGGCAGGCTAGACCCGCCCATTTTGACTGACACCTCATTCGGCCAATCATGTTAAGAAATGGGTTTCCCAGAGCCAATAATACTCAGAGGGCGTCACGTAGCTTTGTCAGGTGATTTGGTGCAGCCAGTTACATGATTGGCCGAATGACGTGTCAATAAAAATGGGAGGGTCTAGCCTGCCATATAAAAGGGACTACAAACGGCCCGTCACCGGGCCCTTGCCAGTTAAGGGGCTACACCAAATTAAATAAACAAACAACAAAAGTGTTTAACAACATGGTTTAAAGGGGGCGGGGGGTACCCCTACTGCAGTTTCACAACAAGTACAAACAGAATATAACAGTACTAATACTAATAATAGTAACAGCTTGCTAACGAGGTGGGCACGCAGAATTAGTCTAATTACCTTAATTCATTTTGAGGAAACGCTTCTCTCTAAAATGACACTTGCTCTGTTTCAACGGCCACGACCGAAGTCCAGCGTCCATCGTCCATCAGTGAATAAAGTAATGGAGGTGGAGGGCGTGGCCAAAAATAGATGGGATGCAGCAGCATTACTAATAGGTTTTAGCTGTTGACTGACAGATTACAAGCACAATAGGAAGACATGTCATGAATTTTGGATGACTGACGGAACATCCAATAACCTTCTCGTCTAGTTTCATCTCGTCAACGTAAACTCTCAGACGTCTCGTCATGTTTTAGTCATCAAAGAGCCACGTTTATCTCGTCATCATCGTTACTGTCATGAAAAAAGGGGCCGTCAACAAAATAATTTTGTCATCATCATTGTTAACGAAAACAACACTGCTCTGAGCCCCTTCTTGTTTGCAGTGGTGACACTGTTTGCAGATGACACTGTGATCTGTAATGAGAGCACTGAGCAGGTGGAGAAGGAGAGCCTGGAGAGGTGGAGTGCATGAGAGAGAGACAGGTGGAAAGATGAACAAGGAGTAGGGATAGGAAGGTGGATGAGTGTAAATAGCTGAGGTCAACCACTCAAAGCAACAGACAGAGGTGAAGAAGAAGAGAGGCAGGCAGGGTGGAGCGGGTGGAGATGAGTGTCAAGGGTGATTTACAAGATGGTAATGAGACCTGCTGTGATGGATGGTTTGGAGATGGTGGCACTGACACAAAGACAGGAGGCCAAGCTGAAGATGCTCAGATCTTAAGTGGAGTGATTAGAGACGAGTCCACCAGAGGGACAGCTCAGAGCCAGAGAGGCTGAGATGTTTGGACATGTGCAGAGGAGGGAGGGTGGGTGTTTTGGACAAAGGATGTTGAAGATGATGCTGCCAGGCTGGAGGAAAAGAGGAAGACCTCAGAGGAGGTTCATGGATGTAGTGAAGGAGGACGTGGGGGTAAGATGGAGGCAGATGATCCGCTGGGGCGACCCCTAAAGGGAGCAGCCAAAACAAAAAGAAGAAGAAGTTGGATTCTCTGTGTCTCGCTGAGGCCCACAGTGAGCGCTGCTGTGACATGTGGCTTAAAGATAAAATTATCTACGCAGCGATCTCATTTCCACAGTTATAGAATGAACTCAGACTCTGGCCACTTATTGGCCAAGCTAACTAAGATTGGCCAATCCGATCCCCAGAGGACCGAGAAGGAAGGAAGTGTGGCTGGAAACGAATTGTCCATGCTTATGAACATAATAAATTAGATTTACAGTAAGATTAGGCCGCGACCAGAGGGAATCCCACTGAAGAGAAATATTAATGTGTCCTTTCAAAAGAAAACATGGCCTGATTTGATTTGGGCTGGCTCACACTCTGAAAAGCGATGATGTCGGCTTTGAAAATATTAAAATGAAAACATGCACAGTTGAATATTGGACTCATGGGGATAAAAGCTGATGTCTCACTTCAGCGAGGGCTTCTCACACAAACAAAGGGATGTTTGTACTTCAGCTTTTGTGAGGATCCCAAACTCTAACCTGTGGCTCCAACCTGACCCTGAAACCAAGTCTGAACCCACTGACCCCCCCCTTTAAAAATCTGTCACATACTGAGGAGCAGACACGATGTCCTCACAGGGTGTAAAAGTCCTGCAGGTCCTCACAGAGACATGTGTGCACGCGCGCGCGCACACACACACACACACACACACACACACACACACATACTGAGCATGCTGGGGGATTTCTGGTCTCAGTTGTTGTCCAGCTCTCAGGGAGTGTTTCCAGTTCATGTTCCTCCTCCTGTGTGGAGGAGCGGTGAGAGACAGCACAGGCCTCTGAGTCAGCTCCATGTTGCTGCAGGATACAACACACACAGTGATCACACACTGCACACATGTAACTGTAAATGAGCCAGCAGGCAGGCCTTTAACACACACACATCTTTTCATTGTGTAGGAGGAGTGCAAACCCCAGCAGGAAAAGGCCTCAGAGCTGGAACTGTTAATACACAAAGATAGCATCACTAGTAAGTAAGCGTACCTCTGACTTCTGTCTGCAGGTTGCATTTTGTGTATGAATGAACAGCAAAAACAATCAGTGGAGGGTGCTGCGTCTCTCAGGGACGGGTCTGAGCCTCCATCAGGAGCTGCAGCCACGCTGAGCTCTGCTCGGAGAGGTGAGAGGACGTGAACTGCAAATGTCTCTAGTATCTTTCTCGGCACGAGAGAACATTCCCATCACTGTAGCTCACTGACACGGAGCTCAGCCCCGCACTGAGCGTTTATCTTGTTTATGAGTTGTGAAACCTGGAATAAATCAGCAGCGTGGAGAGCAGCGCTGCCAAGCTGCCAGTGACGTTATCAGCCTCCACCATGAATCAGAAACAAGGGAGGTGTTACTCCTCCTCCTCTCCACTCACTTAATTCATCCTGACAAGCGAAGCCCGAGCTTGTCAATCATGCTGACCCTGATTGCTTACAGATATCTGGAGCTTTGACAGCATTCTCCGAGCTGTGGCCTTGTGATCGATAGTCGGCATAGACAGCTTCACCTTCACCCTTCTCCTCCTCCTCCTCCTCCTCACAAACACGTCTTCTGACCCTCAGGAGGTTTATGTGCTTTGTGCTCGACCCACAGAGAGACTGGCTTGAGTTGTGCATCCATCAGTTCATTCTCCAGACTTACACTTGTTGTTGGAGTCGTGTTGGAGTTAGCGCGTCCTAATGCTGCACTCAGCCTCGATCAACATCACAAAGTCATGTTAGCGTTACCTGCCTGATCCCTGAGTGCTCATCATTACACCTGAGTTCACCATCAGCAGCCCCTGATTGCATCATCTGCTGCGTGTAGCTGACAAAACCCTTTTATTAGTTTGTCTTTATTATTTTCTAAACTAGTTCTGTTTTCATTATTACTCTGCTACCTGTTGCCATATTTTTCCACATAAAGATAATATTAGATCGTGACTGCAGTTACGTCTGTTGTGCCACATGTGTAAACGTGGCTGTCTGATGCAAAAATCTGAGATCTGGATCAGCAGGGTGGAAAACTTTGATGGAAAGGGCACATAAACATGCAGCTCTCAGATTATTGGGAAGAACCTAAACAAAGAAAGATGCACAGAGAAAAAATATGTATAAATATTGAAGCTAACATACCCACTATGGATAAATAAGTAAAAAAAATAAAGTCCTGTAGCATGTTTTATAACATTTTTAATTATCATGCAGGTTTTTATTATTAATTATGATTAATTTATTTGATTTCCTTTTTACATTTTATGAGTTAATTCTTATTTTCTTGTTCCGTCTTTTTAAATGTTGTATTGCATTAGATTTTTGTGTGTAAAGCTCCTGTATATATAAGTATTACTTGCTTGCTTGCTAAAATGTGAGCCTTTGAGTTTCTGTCAGTGTCCAGAGAAAAGCCTGTTTAACACTGTAATGGTTTCACAGGAAAGAGGCCCCAAGTGCATGATACTGGAGGCAGCGTTAAAATACAAAATCTAATTCTTTAATCCAGGGCGGGGGTCACGCACGGGGAGGCAGTCAGAGAACCAAACAAACCAGGTCCAGATAAAGTCCAAAAGGTCATGCAGAGGAGATTAAAGTGGAGGAATGAACAAAAACTCAGAAGGAAACCGAGAAACAGAAACTCTGAGATGGCTCGAATGCTCGACTGCAGAGGCGACGCAGGCCAAAGGGGAGCGCTACAGGAGGGGTGCTGCATATACTGGGGAGCAAATCTAACAAAGGGTGGAATTAAACCTGACAGGAATGGAAAAGAAGAAAAACCAGGATCCATCCATCCGTCCGTCCATCCATCCATCCATCCATCCATTCATCCATCCTCTTCCGCTTACCCAGGTCAGGTTGTGGGGGCAGCAGCCTAAGCAGAGGAGCCCAGACCTCCCTCTCCCCAGCCACCTCCTCCAGCTCATCTGGGGGAACTCTGAGGTGTTCCTAGGCCAGCAGAGCGATATAATCTCTCCAGCATGTCCTGGGTCTGCCCGGGACCTCCTCCCAGTAGCACCTCAACTGACTCCTTTCGATGTGGAGGAGTAGCTCCTGGACAGCTGTACTCCTCTCCCTCTCTCTAAGAAAGAGGCCAGCCACCCTTCGGAGGAAGCTCGTTTCCACTGTTTGTATCCGTGATCTCATTCTTTCGGTCACTACCCCGAGTTCATGACCATAGGTGAGGGTAGGAATGTAGATCGACCAGTAAATCAACAGCATCTTCACCGTCTTCACCATGACAGACCGGTGCAGCGTCTGCAGCGATGCAGACACTCCACCCAGTTCCTGCTGAGAACCATGGCTTCAGACTTAGAGGTGCTGGTTCTCATACCTGCCGCTTCACACTGTGAACCGTTCCAGTGCGAGCTGGAGGCCACCACCTGATGAAGCAAAGGATAAAAGCATAAAGCAGAGATGAGATTCTGAGGCCACCGGGGTGGGAGCCTGGCCAAATCTCCCAGACAACAAGAGCCCCCGGGAACACTGGGACACCATGATCATTCATGGAGGGGAAAAAATAACAGAAATAAACGGGAAATAATTTCATCAATGTACAAAATGAAAATCCATCCATGACATGACAAACATTTCTAAGAGTTTCTCCATGAATCAGACAGATGAGTTTGGGTGGTGTGAGAGCCTGAAAGCAGTCTGAAAGCAAAGGTGAAGGGAGTCATCTGGTTTCGAGGATTAAATGAAACCAATTTCAGTTTCAGGGAAAACACTCAGCAGAGCTGCAGCGACCTCTGACCTCTGCTTCACTCATCTCTGTGCCAGGAGTGTTAGCACAATGCTGAGTCAGCAGATGACACCAGCACAGAGAAATGAGGGAATTACAGTGAGACCCCCACCCTCTCCACTCACCACCTCTGAGGGCATTGCCCTGACTTACATTCATCTCCTGCAGACTGAAGCTTCAAGCGTGACTTCATGTCAACATTTAATGCGATTTCTGTCCCCAGAAGGAAGCCAGATCCTCACAACTGTATAAACATTCATATCCTCACACACGGATGAGTGAGACCTGCTGATCCTCTGTGAGTCAGTCATTTGGTTCAGATGTTTGGATTCTTCTCCTCACTATCAGAAACTGCTGCAGGACACTGAAGCTCCAGACCAGAACAAATGGTTCTGCAGCAGATGATCTGATCCTTAGAGTCTCATTATCATGGAGCCAGTCTGGATCACATGAAGACACAGAAGCACTGTGGCAGGTTCTCAAAGAGGCTCAGAAACTAATTCAAAGTCACGATTGAACCCGAGTTAAGATCAGTCTGAGACCAAACTAGAGCCGTGGCTTAGACACAACGGGGTGTGAGCCTCTTGTTTTCTCTATCAGAGCTGTTTGCTTCTCTAGTAACAGAAACTGGGACTTGGTGGGGGGCAGAAGCCTTGGTGGTTGATGCCCCCCACTGTTTGCTCTTCTGTTAGAGATTTTTCTTTTCTTTCTGTTTTGTTTTATTGTATTTTTTTTGGCCCAGCCCCTTTCTCTCCGCATTCTGCTTGACTACTTTAGCTCTATAACATCGTCTCCACTGCTTTCTTATTTCTTCATCTTCAGTTCTCAGCATCAAATGTTTTACTGCAAGCAGATAAACTACAAATACACGAACACTGTTTCCCTCTGGAAGGAGCCCATGGTTTCTTCAAACACGGCTGCTTGATGACAGTGTGACAGTGAGTTACAAGCATGTATTGAGACAAATATGAAAAAATTAGAAATAAAAGTAAAAAAATACAAGGATGTGTGTGTGTGCGCGCGCGTGTGTGTGTGTGCTTGTGTGTGTGTGTGTGTGTGTGTGTGTGAGCGCACAGGATAAAAACAGAGAAAAACAGCACTGACATGGGTAGGGTACCTGTTAATAAATATCTATTAATAAATAATGTATTGCACATGGGTTTGAAGTATTGCAGATAAGTTGGCATTGCACTCACAAATAAAATATTGCACTAAGTTGAGTATTGCACTGTTGCTGGGGGAGAAAAAAAGACATTTGCACAGTTCAGTTGTTGTTGCTTTGTGATTGTCTTTTAGGATGAAAGAGCTGTTGTGTTATTGTGGTGTGTTCAGCAGTCTGATAGCTCACAGATAAAAACTCTTTTTCAGTCTTTTGGTTCTGCACCGTTTGCCTGATGGCAGAAGGTTGAACAGTGCAGGGTACAGGGTGCAGGGTGCGGGGTTAAGGGTGAAAGGTGCAGGGTGCAGGGTGAAGGGTGCAGGGTGCAGGGTGCCAGGTGAAGGTACAGGGTGCAGGGTGAAGGGTACAAGGTGCAGGGTGAAGGGTGAAGGGTGGAGGGTACAGGGTGCAGGGTGCAGGGTGAAGGGTGCCAGGTGAAGGTACAAGGTGCAGGGTGAAGAGTAAAGGGTGCAGGGTGAAGGGTACAGGTTGCAGGGTGCAGGGTACCGGATGCATGGTGAAGGGTGAAGGGTGCAGGGTGAAGGATGAAGGGTACAGGATGCAGGGTGCAGGGTGCCAGGTGAAGCTACAAGGTGCAGGGTGAAGGGTAAAGGGTGCAGGGTGAAGGGTACAGGGTGCAGGGTGAAGGGTGCAGGGTGCAGGGTGCAGGGTGAAGGGTACAGGGTGCAGGGTGCAGGGTACAGGATGCATGGTGAATTGTGAAGGGTGCAGGGTGAAGGGTACAGGGTGCAGGGTGCAGGGTACAGGATGCATGGTGAATTGTGAAGGGTGCAGGGTGCCGGTTACAGGGTGCAAGGTGAAGGGTGGAGGGTGCAGGGTGCAGGGTGAAGGGTGAAGGGTGCCAGGTGAAGGTACAGGGTGCAGGGTGAAGGGTAAAGGGTGCAGGGTGAAGGGTACAGGGTGAAGGGTACAGAGTGAAGGGTGCAGGGTGCCGGTTACAGGGTGCAGGGTGAAGGGTACCGGGTACAGGGTGCAGGGTGAAGGGTGCAGGGTACAGGGTGCAGGGTGAAGGGTGAAGGGTGCAGGGTGAAGGGTACACGGTGAAGGGTGCATGGTGAAGGGTGCAGGGTGCCGGTTACAGGGTACAGGGTGAAGGGTATAGGATGCAGGGTGCAGAGTGAAGGGTGCCAGGTGAAGGTACAGGGTGCAGGGTGCCGGTTACAGGGTGCAGGGTGAAAAGTGAAGGGTGGAGGGTACAGGGTGCAGGGTGAAGGGTGAAGGGTGCCAGGTGAAGGTACAAGGTGCAGGGTGAACCTGAACTGAATACACAGTGAAGAAAATGGTGCTGAATGGATGGTTTTTAATGTCGTGGCTGTTTGTTTTATAAACTGGGTGATAATCATGTGTGCTAAGCTCAAATGCAACCCAGAATCAGGCCTTCAGGACATTTTTACTGTAAAACACAGAAACTCTCCAGCTATGTGCTGCTGTATTAATGTCACGATGGTGCTGGGAGGGAGTCGTGGTGTACAGCTGTAGTTTATTGAGCTGATGGTTTAGTCGGCCAAGTGTTTTACAGCTAACTGTTGTTCTGCATTGTTTTCTCCAGTGGATGATCTGAGGCAGCAGGAAAATGAAAAAGTATCCAAGACCCCAGAGGATGGAGGGCCAGGAAATGTTCATCGTGACAGAAGGTCCTCTCAAGTATAGAGCTGCAGATGTGTTGCTCAGCAGCTTCACCCTTTCAGATGCCGAGGAAGAAAAAAGGAAACGACTGGAGAACATATTTTCCAGATGTTTCTGTGCGAAGCACTCTGCCAGATTCTCGGAGGAGGTGGATTTTAAACAAACGTATCTTGGCGATGGAGGACGAGGCCATCGCTCATTTTTATGTTTGAAGTTTCAAATGTTTTCATGTCTCCCCATCTGGTGAGGAAGAGAGAGCAAAGCATCGTGGGAAGAGGGTGAGTTCACCGCAGTGATGGGTACCGTGGCTGAAATCTGCACAGCACTAAACAACACACATGAGAGAGAGACAAACATGAAGCAGCACAATCTTCATTCACACGCTCACCTGCACGCACACCTGGACATACTGATTATAGCAGCAGTAACAGTCAGTCAGTGCAGGAGGACTGAAGTCTTTAACTTCAGCTGAAAGCTGCTTTTAAGCTGCAGCCTCAGTTTGCTTCAACTTTGACCTCAGCAGTCAGCCAACAGAAACGTGTTATCTGGATGCATTTTGTGTTTGCAAAGGGAGGAGCTGCTGCACTCGCACACTGATATCACACTGTTTTCTATGCAGTACAACTTGAACACAAAGTGCAGCACCAACGCTTCATGGATCAGGCGTGAGTCTGAACTCTGTGACTCCGTTTGATTCAGCTCTGAGCTCCCTGGGTTTCTTTTTTTTATATTTTTATACAGTTATGATGAACAGTGATTGTGTCTTGGATGAGCATTAGAAAGGGTGTGTTGTAGTTCCCAGTCTGACCTGATGTTGGCGCTGTTCGCTCTCTGTTCCAGTCCCTGAACGCAGACACAGTGATACTGAAAAGTGTCTGAGCTCTCTCACACAAAGTGCAGCAGCACTGCTGAACTACTAGAAAAGATGAAAGTGTAGAGATGTTAATTTTTTAATAAATATGGATTTCATCATATATATAATTCAAAATCGATAATACGACTCGTAACCTTTACACACAAGTGCTGTCAAAACTAGACTTCATTACACTAACGCACATTTACATTCTTCTGCATTTCACATTATTAAAACATAATAAGTAATAATTCTATCCTGACTTTAACCATTTAAAACAAACATCTAAAATATTTGACAGTGCCTCTCAGGTCCAACACCAAGTTTCTTCTTTGCAAAGCTTAACCCGTCACAGATCTGTGGATGCTGCACTGTGGATGTGCAGCGGTGACGTGCACACTGCTGATGTCATCATGGTTGCAGAGAAGGGTTGAGGTGCCTCATCCATCCATCCATCCATCCATCCATCCATCCATCCATCCATCCACAGAACAGTGGAGCAGTGCAGCTCCTCTTTCTCCTCCCCCCTCCCTGAGCCTGCTTCCATCAGAGGTTTCTTCCTGTTAAAGGGAGTTTTTCCTTCCCACTGTCACCAAGTGCTGCTCATAGGGGGTCGTTTTGACTGTTGGGTTTTCTCTGTATTATTGTAGGGTCTTTACCTACAGTATGAAGCGCCTTGAGGCGACTGTTTGTTGTGATTTGGTGCTATATAAATAAAGCTGAATTGAATTGTCCTGCAGGTCTCTGAAAGTGATCCTAACGATCTTCATCTGAGACAGAAAAGAGCAAATTATAATCAATGAGAGGAGCCTGAGCTCAGCAGCTATGAACGAGTGCTCGATCAGGTTAACTGACACAGAGAAGATGCAGGATTCATTCTTCTCCTCCAGCTGACTGAGGTAAATGCTTGGTATTCACTTTGATCTCTTCTGCCACAGGACAGGGCGGGCGGTGTTTGGCTTCTTGGCCTCTTTTAACACCTTTCTTGGTTTTGGAGCGTATTTCCTGTTTAAGCTCTTTTTGGAGTAAAAGTTATGAGATTAGAACATCACTCAACATCAATGACAGCAAAGAAACAGAAACCTGCAGCAGGGTGTAGCTCAGGTTTGTGTTGCTGCAGCGTGTCAGCCCTGTGGTGAGTGTGCAGCTGCAGGATAAAGGCCACATATGTGATTCAAGCATCATCATCATCATCATCAGGCGGGCAGCTTTCTGAGTGCCACTCGTTTTCGGATTAAGTCCAATGACTGAGCTGAGCTGATGTTCCAGTTTTCAGCAGAATGATGAGGATTCACCACCCACCCACCCACACACACACACACACTGAGCAGGTTTATTTTTAGATACTGGCATGACTGCTCTGACAGTGCTGATAATTATGGGAACATGAGGAGGAGGAGGTGGGAGGACTCGTTCTGGGTGCTTTCTGTGTCAGGCGGAGACGTTTGACTTCTTGCCAGGAAACCTTTATAACCCGCGGACGCGGCACTTCTGACCTTTGAATAGCAGAGAGGCAGAACAACAGAAAACTCTGTCCCGGTTAGTTTATGGAGCTCAGGCGATCATGATGTCATCACGTCAATCATTCACTCTGTTTGGTTTTCAAGGCCGATGGCTCGAGGTGCGCACTCAGCTCTCTGTGATAACCTTTTATCAATCCACAGCTCTTATCTGTCCACACTGATTTAACACTTTGCATGACTGAAGGAGAGCTCATATTTAACATTTCAAATCCTAAAAATATTTCATTATCTCCTGCATGATGACATATGTTCTGTTTTCATTTTGCTCTATAATTGGAAATAAAATGCCTGAAAGAAAACAACAAAGACAGGAGGAGGTAAAGACAGATAAGGTGTTAGGAAAAAGGAGATAAGACAAGAATATTTTATATGAAAACCAACATAAAGAAAAAAGGCAACAAGAAGTCAAGGCAGAAAAGCTGAAGATGAGTAAAGGTCGAGCAAGAGTACATGAGACTGCTCTGTGGATGCTTTCAGTCACATTTTAAAACAGCAGCATTAGTTTGGATTATAAATATGTTTCATTTAAAGCAGAACGCAGTGACATAAAAGCATTATGAAAAATAAGACTTTACTGATATAAACTATACAATTGAATTAAGAACAAAATGAGACAGAGACCTTCCCGACTCGTGGTCTCAAACTTTCTTTTTTGACAGTTGGGACTGAATCAGCTGACCCTGAACCCTCCCTCAGCGTCTCCCCCCGTGTTTAAACACCACTGCAGCATGTCAGTGAGGATCTCTTTGTCCTGTTTCTGTGGCCTTAACACATCATCTGCCACACATGGTGGAAAGAACCGGGTCACTGGTGCTTACTGATGACGTGACTGCTGAAGTGTACCTGGCTGTACTCTCTGCTCACTCTGACACATGCTGCAAACTGATCAGACTGAGCTTCACAGTGCAGAGGGATAAAGACCCAGCACAAAGTGCAACTGCAACCCAGAGTTTCTCAAAGCATACAGATGAAATATTCTTCACCAAAAGTCACCTGATGTCAACCCAGCAGAAGGCAGAGACCCACAAACAGGCAGCAGCAGAGCCTGTCACAGCATCTCAAGACAGGAAACACAGCATTTGGTGAGGTCCAGGTGAGGTCCAGGTGAGGTCCAGGTGAGGTCCAGGGGTTCCAAACTTCACTCAGTCACTGACTGCAAAAGATTTCCACCTAGTTATTAAAAACAAATCTTAAATTTAAACTTTAGAGCCTCTGTAAATGTGGGACTGCATTAAAATGGCTGTAAAAAAAAAAACTTTTATTAAACCCCTTGAACTAAAGCTGAAAGTCTACCCTGTAACCATGGTGACTGATTTAAAATCCATGTGATGCTGAACAGAAAAAAAAGTCACTGTCCAAAAACTTATGAACCTCCACATGTGCATGTACGTGCTCAACAAAGCAGATCTCAGCAACTTGGTAGTAATATGAGGAGTAAACATACTCCTGCCAAAAGTCTTCACTCACCATCCAGATCACTGAGTTCAGATGTTCCAGTCACTCCCACGGTGAAAGAAACATCAGTGAAAGAATGGGTCGCTCTCAGTGGCTCAGTGAATCCCAGCGTGGCACCGTGATAGGATGATACCTGTGCAACAAGTCCAGTCACTGCTAAATATTCCACAGTCAGCTGTTAGTGGGATTATAACACAGTGGAAGTGATTGGGAACGACAGCAGCTCAGCCATGAAGTGATAGGCCACGTAAAATCACAGAGTGGGGTCAGTGGATGCTGAGGGTCATAGTGCACAGAGGTCACCAACTTTCTGCAGAGTCAATCACTACAGACCTCCAACCTTCATGTGACCTTCAGATCAGCTCAAGAACAGTGAGAGCTTCATGAATGGAAAGTCTGTATTCTGCAAGTATAGATATAATGTTTTTCAGTCAGGAAACTTTACAATTCATTAATGTGCTGCATTTTTATGGAAAATTTAATTCTTGGAAGTAACTAAAGTTGCTCAATAAAGAAGAAGGAGCAAATGTAAATTCTAAATTCTCATGTTGTGAACCTGATCAGATTGATCAGCACTAAAGATCTGTCCCCTCCTTCTATCTGGGTCAGCAGGAGCAGAAGGTGGCCTCTGATTGGCTGTAATGAGCTCCTGCTGTCATATGACTCTGTTTTACCACCAGGCAGATCTCTGTTTGAGACAATTTCAGCTCAGCCTGCAGGGAGGCTGTTCAGACAGGTTACCACAAGTAACCAGTGAATAAGCATGATAAAGCAGGTGACTTCATCAACCAATGAGGAAGCTGTAACTTTCCTCACAAGTTTTTGACCTTTGGCTCTCTAATGATCTCATCACACCATGATGTGTCTCTGCAGTGGTTACAGCTGAGTAGTTTAAATAAAAATGTTGCACTTTATGGTAGAAGTTTGGAGTATAAAATCTAGAATGAAGCAATGAAAGACCAAAAATATATAAACTGCAGTCCAGCTATTTTCATCATTCAATTCGATTCAGTTTTATTTATATAGCATCAAATCACAACAAAAAGTCACCTCAAGATGCTTTATATAGTAAAGACCCTACAATAATACAGAGAAAACCCAACAGTCAGAACGACCCCCTATGAGCAGCACTTGGTGACAGTGGGAAGGAAAAACTCCTTTTAACAGGAAGAAACCTCCATCAGAACCAGGCTCAGGGAGGGGGGGTCATCTGCTGAGGGGGGGCTGAGGGGAGAGAAAAAAGACACACTGTGGAAGTAAAGTTTATTTATATAGCGCTTTACAAGAACAAAGTTCACAAAGTGCTTCACAATGCAGAATAAAATGTAACATTTAAAATGGTATAAATATTTAAATTTAAATAGAAGCTAGCCTGCACATGTGGGTCAACAGAGTCCACAGGTCTCAAATCCAGTGGAAGTGAGTTCCACAACTTGGGGGCCACAACCTCAAAAGCACAGTCACCTTTTGTCCTTAACCTGGATCCAGGTACAGCCAACAAGCACTGATCAGCAGACCTCAGAGATCTAGATGTTGGTAAGGCTGTAGTAGCTCACTGATGTATGGAGGTATCTGACCGTGGAGGGCTCTGAACGTGATCACCAAAACTTTAAAATGAATCCTAAACTTTATGGGGAGCCAGTGTAAAGAAGCCAGAATGGGTGTCACATGGGAGCTTTTGGCAGACCTGGGGAGAAGCCTCGCAGCAGCATTCTGGACCATCTGTAAGCGATCCTGAGATGATTTGTTTAAGCAGAGGAATAATAAATTACAATTGTCAAGGCGAGATGAAATAAATGCATGCACGACCATTTCCATTTCACTTTGAGACACAATATATTTAACACGAGCAAAGCTGTGTAGATAATAAAAACAAGTTTGTACAAGACAGCTAACATGCTTCTCCAAGGTGAACACCTGATCAAAAGTAACACCCAGATTTCTCACAGTGGGGCAAACAGGAGATGAACGGGGTCCAAGATTTTAGATTAGCACAGATCAGGACTTCAGTTTTTTGGAAGAGAGCCAGAGATTAATAATAGCTAATGATTAAATACAGAGTGGGGCATAAACAGAGTAAAAGAGGTGAATGAAAAGAAACACTCAGTGCATCATGCAGCAGTCTGAGAGCAAAGTGCTCTATTTGGGTGATAAGCCAGCACTTGTACAGCACTTTGGTCAATGTCGTTGTTTTAAATGTGCTTTATAAATAAACTTGACTTGACTTGACTTGATTTGGTACTATGAGGTCTTTGAGATAAGATGGGGCCTGATTATTCAAGACCTTGTATGTGAGGAGAAGGATTTTAAATTCTATTCTAGATTTAACAGGGAGCCAATGAAGAGAAGCCAATATGGGAGAAATCTGCTCTCTCTTTCTAGTCCCTGTCAGTACTCTAGCTGCAGCATTTTGGATCAGCTGAAGGCTTTTCAGGGAGCTTTTAGGACAGCCTGATAATAATGAATTACAATAATCCAGCCTAGAAGTAATAAATGCATGAATGAGCTTTTCAGCATCACTCTGAGAAAGGATGTTTCTAATTTTAGAAATATTGCACAAATGCAAAAAAGCGGTCCTACATATTTGTTTAATATGTGCATTGAAGGACATATCCTGGTCAAAAATGACTCCAAGATTTCTCACAGTGTTACTGGAGGCCAAAGTAATGCCATCCAGAGTAAGTATCTGGTTTGACACCATGTTTCTAAGATTTGTGGGGCCGAGAACAAGAATTTCAGGTTGATCTGAATTTAGAAGCAGGAAATTAGAGGTCATCCAGGCCTTAAAGTCTTTAAGACATTCCTGCAGTTTAATTAATTGATGTGTGTCATCTGGCTTCATTGATAGGTAAAGCTGAGTATCATCTGCATAACAGTGAAACAGCTGGGTCAGCGATGGCTTTGTAAGTAATGGTTTAATTACTGTCACATTAAAGGCCTGTGGTACATAGCCAACTAATAAAGACAGATCAATCATACTGAAGCATCATTTAATGGAAGGACTTTTCTGAGCAGTCTAGTTTTCCTTTAAGCAGTGATGAACAGTAAGGTATTTTAGCTTTATGCTGAAGTTTCAGCCATCAGTCTTCACCAAAGACGTGCGTGTTGGATTAACTGGCGATTCTGAATTGTTGCAGGCGTAGATGTGAGAGCATGTGGTTTTCCTTTTCTGTGTTAGCCCTGTGATGGACTGCACACATCCAGGGTGTGCCCCCATCTCACCCTGTAACAGCTGGGATCTGCTCCCTGTGACCCTAAGCTGCATAAGCTGTAAATTGATTGGTCTTCACACCAGAACATTTAGCTGCTGACTCGATTATGTGACTGTAGTGGTACTTTTACAGCATTTTCCAGCTCACACAGCCCTCTGGTTATTGAGCAGTAGTCACAGGAGGCAGGGCATCCTGTGAAGGTCCCATGAATAATAAACAGGGCTGGACTTAATTTCATGTCAAACATCATCCACAGTCCTTAAACAGGGTGAACCACAACCAATGATTCTGATTTTCTAATGAGTGCTTTGTTTTTACCATTAATGAACAGGACAGGTGGTTTCATGACTGAGCTGCAGCAGCTTTAATTTCCCATCTCGCTAAACGAAGGAAACAAATGCAGGTTTACTGAGGCTGCTGCAGGTGAATGCATGAATCCAGTAACTGCAAACACACCAACAGCAAACAAATGTGACATAAAAAAACAGGACACAGTTTCAACTTTTATACTCAATTTTAATTTAGGATGCAGGTGAGCCAGTTCTGATATAAAAAGCTGAGTGACAGAGAAATGCTGCCCAGCAACATTCAGACCAAAGCAAAACAGCACAACCATCACGTCTGCTTCCCGATCCGCTCAGGTAAGACCGGAAGATTCGATTTTCTGAGTGCAGTAAAATTTCACCCACCCCCCACCCATCCATGCAAACACACCCCTAACAAACATGCTTCTGTTGGAATAAAAGTGTAGAAAAATCAATAAAAAAATGGCAGAGGTGAAGGCTGAGCACGATGAGACTCCCGTTCCCACAAGGCCTTATATTAATCAAAATATTTTACAACAACAAGAACTGATACTTTCAGCCCGAACAGCAGCGAGCTGAAGTGATTCAGGTCAAATTTCCACTGCTCCTCTCTGAAAAACAACCAGTTACTGCAGGTTAGAAATTCAGCGTCACACCTCACATCCCCGAAGTAGCAGATAAGAAGAAAACACTGATGAGCTGAAGGTTTGTGTTTAAAATTTACTGAACTTTCTGCATAAAACAAAATAAAATAAAATTTCTGCATAAAATAAAATAAAATCAAAGCTGACAGGAAACATTAGGAGAATCCTGTGGGAACGCTGAGCAGCTCAGAAGAAGCAACAACATTCCTGCAGAGAGGTGACGCTCCTGACAAACCCTGTGGAAAAACACTCCACGCCCACACAAAGCTCATGTAATTATAAAGTCTGACAGCAGCGCGCTGCGGCCCCCGCCCCTCTCTGCGGCATTTTGGTGGGGCGTGGGCCTGTCCCGATCTGCTCACACCTCATTAGCAGGTGGCTAATGAGCCGGCCGGGTTAAAAGTGGGTTTAATTAAATCTGCGGTTCACCTGAAGAGTCTGAGGTGTCTGGGTCCACCCAGCAGCAAACACACACACCTGTCTGGACGGGCCGCTCCGACAGGTGGAGGGGGGGGGTGTCATCCTGCGCACACCTTTACAGTTTCAACACAACATGGCCTCGCTGTCAGCAACAGAACCGATTCCCTGGTCACGCTGCTGCTCTGGTTTCCCCCCCGATCGAAGCGTCAAACTGCAGGCAGAGACGTCCTCAGAGCAGCGACCGAAGGCTGCAGCGTTCAGCGCACACCACCTTTCTGCTAACGCAGAAGCTAATAAAATACACAATAAAACGATTTTTACAGATCGCTGAAGAGTTAAAGTGGAATTTCACTCACACTGTTGGAGGCTCTGCAGGTGTTACTGTGGGTTTAACTTTGACCTGAACATAATGCTATAACATCTTTAAGTATACCTGTTCACATTATGAGGCTAAAGCAACACTTTAGGAATTTAAACCAACATAAACTGACTCACGACTCTTCTGTGCTGAGAACAACACTAAACTAAACTCATGGTAGGGAGGCCCATGTTCTCTCATTTAACACCATCTGCCGTGACACGTACCAACAAGAGCCCCACTGAGTGGGTGCCAACGCTCGGGGCGGGGGTCAGGGGTGCTGATAAAGTCAGCGAACAAGTGTGTGAAGTCTGATGGGTCTAGCTTGAGCAGGATGCATCAATGCTGTGAATCTGAACATCCTAGTTCACATCGTTCTCGAGTTACGGCCAACGTTAAAGTTTCTGTGGAATAGACGCCGCCGACGCCGAGGCTACGACAAAACCTCAAATCTGCCGCAGGTACGACATAACAGGCCGTCTCCGTTTCCAGCAAAATGCGCTCTTCACTCTGTTTGGTCGGGGCTGCCGAGCGCTGCCATTTCCACCTGCTAAGACTGCAGGTGTACCGGCCACTGATATGGCAGGAGACCAGGGTTTAACCCGCGCCACCTTTCTGCAGGAAACACTTCACTGTTCAGACACAGAAGTTAAACATGGTGTTAATAAAACCACCTGGTAAAGGACAATTCTGTCTGTGTGTGTGACCCTGCCCTCCTCACTCAACTGTTTTTACTCACAATCAGATATAAAAGTGTTTTTCCAGTGCTGATCTTTAACAACATGAGTCATGGTTGAAACTGGTAATTAAAAAACACACACACACACACACACACACACACACACACACACACACACACACACACACACACAAAGAGTTGTCCTTTAAACATCAACATGTAGTGAATGTACTTAACAATAAAAACTTTTTTTTAAACAAACTCTTTGTAGAAGAAAAGACGAAAATACACATCCTGAAAAAGGGAATTTCAGCATTCACACGTCCATCCTGCAGCTGCAGAGCGCTCAGCGACGTCCACGGCCGGCCCGTCACACCAAACCGGCACCAAGAAGAGGAAATGCAGGAAATGTGTGGGGTTTTCTTTTTCCCGGAGAATCCTAACGGAGGCGACTCAGTTTGTATGAGTTCACGTTGCGTCACATTCCCCCAAATCAATCAGAGGATCGATGAGACAGCTGGAGTCTTCGCTCTGAAAGCTTCCACACAGACATCACTGACTAACTGGTCCATTTTTACAGTCAGATCCAGTGAATTCAGTCACTGGATTTCTTTGAATTTTTAAAGATTTTTCCAGAAAACACGTTTAAGATTTTTCTTCTAAAATGATTCCAGCTGTGATAAATAAAAATGTGAACTGTTCCAGGTGGACTGTGGGAACACTGGTGGTTATTCTGGATGATGGTGGCGGTGAGTTATTGAGAGATGAAATAACAGAAAAAAGATCATGAAGAAGAAGTGCGGCCTCTAAAGGGAGAAGCTTCCATAAAAGCTGCAGGTTATCAATCATCCTGGTGGTTACCCTCCTCACTGCCCATTGGTGGCGGTACTGTTGGGGGCGGGGCTGGAACCTTCTGCCCCTGCGGGCGGCTGGACGTTGTCGGCCAGGTTGTGAGCGTGCTCCAGGAAGAGGTCTTTGAGGACGCTCAGCTCTTTGCTCAGCAGTTTGATCTTTGCCTCGAGCCGCTCGTTCTCCTCCTTCAGCTCGTTGACGCGCTGTTGTGTGTCCATCGCCTTCTGCTTGCTGCGCATGCGGCTCTTCTTCACCGCCAAGTTGTTGCGTTCGCGCCGCTGGCGGTACTCCTCACTGTCCTTGTCTGCTGGGGGCTTCTTCATCTTGCTGGGGGCGAGGGCTTTGCCGCCTCCGGTTGAAGGGTTTGCCGGTATGAGTTGGGGGACCTGCTGAAGTCCGGCTATGGCCGCCGGCAGGGAAGAGGAGGTGGTGGCGTGGGCCTGGCTCTGGATGACGCTCACGCCGTTGTGGTCAGTTGCAGTTAGTTTCGGCTGCGACGGCCGGCTCATTTGGATGTGCTGCCTGCAGATGATGATCTCCGACCAGAGTCTCCTCAGGTGTAGAAATGAATAGAAGACTGGAAGCAAAAAGGAAGGTCCTGCAGCTGGACAGAACCTGGAGGACGACACAGACCAGATTCATTGAGCACACTGCTGCCGCTTCGAATCATTAAAAGCAAAATACAGATAAGCCTTTTTTTTTTTAAGAAGTGGATTCAGAACAACACTGGTGTATGCACAATCCTACACACGATCCTGGAGACGCTTCAGCCTCTTCCTGGATCTGGATGACCCAGTGTAAGAGTACATCAAGACAGTTTGTTATAATTCGGTCTCTGTGTGCAGGAATCATGCAGTGAATCAGTGTTTCCCTTTCACTGACTTTACTCAGTATATTAACAGGCCACTTTGTGTGTGTGTTTAATGTTATTTATCTGAGAGAACGATTGTGACTGATTCTTTAGCAGACATTCCCCTTGCTGGCTTCCTGCACTTTGACAGGAAGTGAAATGCACTGCGGTGGTCTGTGATATCATACGGCTGCATCTCACAACATGTCTGTTCTTTGAATGCATCGTTCTGATCTTCTATTCATTTGATTTTTTCAGTCTTCTTCTTCTATGTGGTGAACTCCCCTGTTGAGCCCTCACTGTTAAAGCCTACTTTTGAATCAATCATCATTCTACCTATACTTAGGTCATCACTGGGCTATGCCTGCAAGCATGTCTGAGTTGGTTGAACATCTTAAATTAACTCACCAGTCAGATGCATATGCAAATGGGCACAAAGTTGGTACCGTGAGTTCTGCTTTAGCCATCTTACAGCAGTAAAGTGAGGGCGCAGCTGGCATGCTTTGGCCCTGCTAACACCACAGCCAATCAAAATCAGTCATACTTGACCAATTTTTGATTTCACTGCAGCTCTGCACCAGAAATTTTTATTTATGCACAGACTCTATTCATGCAACAAAAGGGCTCGCAAGCCCCGTGAATGTGCGCACATCATTGCAGGGTGTTGGTTAAAGTTCCACCTCTAAACATCATTTCCCCAGTGACGCGTTCTCAGTTTCTCTCTGCAGAGCTCATTCCACTCAGGAGGCTTATCTTATCTTCTTCCTCCTTCTCCATCACTCCATCATATAATTGCTCGGATTGTTATTCCGCACGGCCAATTAGTGAAACCGCTCTGATTGGCTGGTACGTTGCTATGCAGCCAGTCAGCTGTGCGCAGGGAAAAGCGCTCCGGGTGAAACAGAGGAGCGGTTGCCTGTTGTTGCATCATCACTAGCGGCTGTCTTTGTGTGAAGAGAGGGGAACTCCAGAGTCATGCGGCGCTGTGCATAAGCCACAGCTTTCAGGTGACTTCACCGACCTCCGACAAATATTAAAACACGTAAAACAGCCTGAAACAGGTGGACTGAACCCAAACACGTCGCTTCAGAGTCCCTAAATTTTAATTTCCCGACACTTTGACAACTTTCTGTTCACTCAGAGCGACCAACCACACGACTCACCGCTTCGCCACTGAACGCTGAACTTTGCCGCTTCGAAACAGGCGTCAGTTTAAGCCTAGTTTGCCCTGAAACGCTGCAGCTTTCTTTAACGTAAGCGAACACTGCCTGTTTAGCCGGGCACACAGCCAGCTAGCGGGTTAGCTCCTGTCGCTAACAGCCTAACCTCACTGCCAGCGCCGCCGTTTCGGACCCACACAGACAGGAAACCACAACTTTACCTTCACGGGGAGGCGGCGGACTCAACCGTCCGTCAAAAGAAGAAAGACTCACCGGAGAAAGCCGAAGTTTAATCCTGTCGCTATGAGCTCGGACTGTTTTTGTTTGTAACATGGAGAGCGACCGATTGCGAAATATCTTTTACCATGTACGGCAATGTCCAGGATCAGCTAATCACAGGCGAGGAGGTGGCAGCGAATGGGGCGGTTGGCCAATCATGTACGAGTGTGCGGCGGAGTGATGCAATGCTCTCTGTGATTGATGCGTCTTTGGACCAATAAGACGCCGCTGTCTTCGCTCGGCGTTGTTTATGTAACTGAGGCTGGTCAGATGAGTTGAAACACGTATGACTTCATCTCTGAATGACGAGACTCACTGTATCTCCAGCACCGACGCCGCCGCTTCCACCAGTCATCACAGCGACTGTTGTCATGTCCGTTTGTACGAGGAACCCCCTGAAACACCTGGTGAGCCTTCACAGGTGAGACCCGCGGGTAATGAAGCCACAGTGGAGCCGGAACACATCAAAACTGTCAGTAATGGTTAATAATCATAACAGTGACCAGGGAAGATAAATGAAGGGATGCAGTGACATCAGAGGGCCCCTGGACCAGACACACACACACACACACACACACACACACACACACACACACACACACACACACACACACACGCACTAAAACCAAAAAAGACAAGAAAAAAATCACAGAGACACACAACAACCAAACAGAAATTGTAAATATTCACAAAATAATCACAGAGACAAAAGTGATCAAAAACACACAAAACCACCACAGACAGATATGTCCAAAAATGACAAAAAAAAAAGACCACAAAGAGACACAAACCCATGACAAATGTGCATAAATGTATCCAAATAGAGCACTTCCCTCTCAGACTGCTGGCTTACTTGTGGTTCCTAGGATACTTAAGAGCAGAATGGGAGGCAGAGCCTTCAGCTTTCAGGCCCCTCTTCTGTGGAACCAGCTCCCAGCTTGGATTCAGGAGACAGACACCCTCTCTATTTTTAAGATTAGGCTTAAAACTTTCCTTTATGATTAAGGCTGGATCAGGTGGGTTTTTTTTTCCTCTCTTTGTTGTTCATGGTCTCTCTGTGCTCCTCTTTGGTTTCGTCTCCCTCCCCTCACCCCCACCAGATTTATCAGATTGTTGATTCGGCCAGTCCTGAAGCCTTTGCTGTCTCTCTGATAGGTTTATGGCCTTCCTCACTTGCACTGAGAACCCTCCTGGCTGTGTCCCTTCTCATTTGTCTCCAAGCGGTGTTAAAGTTTTGACCCCCTGTTCCTGACACAAGTTTATATTTTTGTGAAAGCTCAACAATAAATCTGCATTTTGAGTTTCATCTCATCTTCTTGGGTCCATTCTCTGCCTCCCACACAGCCGACTTTGGTAGAAACTGGATAAAAATGTCTGTAAATCCTAAACAGTTAATTCCATGTGTTGGTAGAACCCCTTGAATTAAAGCTGAAAGTCTGCACTTCAGTCCAATCATGATTACTTGATTTAAAATCCAGTGTGCTGGTGGACAGAAGCCAGCCCCCCCCCCCCCCCCCCCCCCCCAAAAAAACAAAACACATCACTGTCCAGAAACGTATGAACTGTATAAATAAAACTGGTGAAAACGACCACAAAGAGACAGAAAACACAGGTTTGGTATCAGTGATGCCAGGTCACATGACCAAACATTACATTGCTTTCACCAGGCTCTGTGTCCAAACTAAGCTGATGTCTGGAAACATGCTGTAAATGGAATCTGATTCCAGTGCAGTCTTTGCTTTTTGATGAACTTCTTCCTACATTCTGATTGGTTAATTCAAATTTCTTCAGGAAACTTTTCCTGTGTAACTGCACATGTTCACATGGCCAGTAACACTGCACGCCTTCTCTCCAGGTCCCTGAGCTGGAGTCATGTGACTCAACACATTCAGTCACATAGTTCTGATGACGTTACTGTGACATCATCAAGGCCAGCAGAGAGACACCGGTGTTAATAAAATCAAAATAAAGCCATTGAAAATAAATGAAGATTGCATGCAGTATTAGGAAGCTCGTGTGATCGCAGAGGTCAAAGGTCCACATGCAGGGCTGGCCTGAGGTCCCCTCTCACTGTGCTAACAGCTGAGCCGCAGTCAGAGGGGACAAACACTCTTCAAATATTTGAGGATTTTTTGGTCTGTTCTGGTTTATGTTTCACGCTCTGGCTTTGATGAAACACGTTCGTGTTTCTCTAAATTTGAACTTTTTATTATCATATCATTTAATCAAAAACTCCCAAACGTTCCTCCAGGACACTTCAAGGACCCCTGCAACTTCTTCTGAAAGCCACTGCTCAGCATTTACTGCGCACAGCAGAGGCCATCAACAGCAGGCTTTAAAATCCAGGCTCCAAGGACCACTAGAGCTTCCTCAAGGATCCTTAAAAATTCCTCAAATGAACCCAAGATGCCCCCAGAGGATTTTCTATTACAACATCCTCAGTGAGCCTCATTTCTAAACCGCTGATTGAATCCTCAGTGCTGCTGCTTCGAGCTGCCCTTCTTAAATCATTTTAATTGCGGCAGTTTAACGAGGACAGAAAAGGACAGAAGGGTGGGGCCGGCGGGGGCTGTCACAAAGTAGCAGCTTAGTGTCTTGAAATGGAGGTAAAATAAAACCTGTAAAATACACGCATGTCATAAAAATAAAAAATAAAGAAGGTGCTTTAAATCACTCTCCGTTTGCAGCTCGCAGGGGGCGCTGCAGTCCGCCTCTTCAGTCCTCCGTCCCTCCCCCGCTGCTCCGCTCCGCTCACCGTCCTCATTTAAGCACATTCCCCAAGTCATATTTAACAGTTCGGCCTAATAAATGTGTCAGTGCTGGAGATCTACCTGACTTAGAAATTAAAAATCAAACCACATAATAAGAAATAAGTTATCACTTACAGTCTTCATGTGTGTTTATAATAACTTGTAATGACAGGCTGTTTGCATCAGTGCGTATTTTAAACACCATCGAACGTGTTCCTAAGTCCAGAGGAGGTTCCTGAATGTTAGCAGCTGCACAGAGAGTGAGTGCTGCTCTGACCGGTGCCGCTCCCTCCTTTGACACAGAGAACACCGAACTCCGGCTGCCGGTTCACTGCGGCGCTGCCCGGAGGGGAAAAAGCGCGCAACATAATTCAGTTCTTTATGAACAAGTTTGATTCTGTGTATGCGCCGCGCTCCGAGGAGCAGCGCGCTAATGTTAGAAGAACTTCTGAAACTCGGAGCATTTATATATATTTCATATATATATATATATATATATATATATGTGTGTGTGTGCGTTCTTATCTTGACTCGCAGACTGACTGTGGCTGCGCGGGGATCGCGGGTGGTTTGAGTGTGTTTCCAGCATGAGAGCAACACTGACATGAGTTTGGTGATGAATGATTTCTGAGCGGAGCTCGCAGAGAGGAGCGCAGCTCAGGGTGTATAATTAAAGTCTGAAAAACGTTCCCGTGGAGATAACTGGCAAATTCAGGTCTCTGCGTGTGTGCGTGTGTGCCCGCCCACTCCCTGCCTGCTGTATATAACAGCAGTTTGACAGCTCAGAGGAATCAGGAGGAATCAGCCCAGCAGAGTAAAACCCGAAGCTGCTTCATTCCGCTTCTCTCCGCGTACAAACCACCAGAACAACTGTTACAGTTTATCCGAGCTCCGGGTCCCCGCTCCGCACATGCGTGCAGCTGTGTGACCCCCCTCTCAGCTGAGGACCCGACTTTCCGCAAACTGGATTCCCGGAGCTCCTCGCCATGCCTGCCCGGGTTTAGATTCTCAATGGAGCTCTCTAACATGTACGAGGTCGCACCTCGACCCCTGATGAACAGCCTGAACCAGCAGCCCTCCTCCGGTTACAGAGATCCGGCAGATCTTGGCGGTGAGATCGGAGACAGCGAGACCTCCATCGATCTGAGCGCCTACATCGACCCGTCAGCTTTTAACGACGACTTCCTGGCCGACCTGTTCCACCACAGCTCCCGACAGGACAAGATCAAGATGATGAACGGGGAGTATGACCCGGTGACATGCGGCCCGGGGCCGCAGCAGCTCTACATGTCCAACTACATGGAGTCTAAGATGGAGCCGCTTTACGAGCACAACCCGCCACGCATCCGACCGGTGGCGATCAAGCAGGAGCCCCGGGATGACGAGGACCTGAACCCGGGCATGCCCCCCACCTACCACCACCCGCACCCGCACCCACACCCCCAGCAGTACTCCCAGCAGCAGCAGCAGATGCCGCACCTCCAGTACCAGATTGCGCACTGCGCGCAGACCACCATGCACCTCCAGCCAGGACACCCTACACCCCCGCCGACCCCGGTGCCCAGCCCACACCAACATCAACACCAGCACCCGCACCAGCACTCGCAGCAGGGCGGCATGAAGCTGCTAGATCAGCAGAGGGGAGGCGGGAAAGCCAAGAAGCACGTCGACAAGAACAGCCCGGAGTACCGGCTGAGGCGCGAGCGCAACAACGTGGCCGTGCGCAAGAGCAGGGACAAGGCCAAGATGCGCAACATGGAGACGCAGCAGAAGGTGGTGGAGCTGACCACCGACAACGAGAGACTGAGGCGCAGGGTGGAGCACCTGACCCGCGAGCTGGACACGTTACGGGGCATCTTCAGACAGCTGCCGGACGGTTCCTTCAAACCCATGGGCAGCTGAGAGAGCACGGAGCCGGACCGGGAGCGGACTGGAGATGGACTGCTACACTGCTGGATTTATACACACAGCTGGTTGCGCTCGTCCGGACAGAGTGAGAGCGGAGAGGAGACTGAGGCAGCTGCGCTGTTCACAGCGAAAACATCTGACTGAACGGAGTCCTCACATTCACACTTTCTCCTCAAAGTTTCTCCGTGAAAACACCGACCAAAGTGCAAACAGACATTTTCAGACTTTATGTAGAAAACAAAGTAAACTTGAAGCCACTTTGGTTTTTATTGTTTCAGGAATTTGCTCCAAGAAACAGGACCGATGAGCTTTTCCTGGAAGCAGGTGAATTCCTCTCACCATCCTCTCACTGACCGAGAAAGACTCGCGCTCACCTGCAGGAGAAAGCGTGACTCGTTCAGTCGTTTTCTTTTTCTTTCTTTTTTTTTTTTCCTGCAGTGTTCATGTGCCTTTTAAAACTTTTGTGCAAAAGCCGATAAGCTCGTCCCCCCTCCCCCTGCAGATCCACACAACAGAGGACTGGCTGTTTGGTGCCTTATCCCCGTACAGACTGAGAGACTCGACCCCACATATCAGTGCAGCTAAGGTAGGGCACGGCGGTGACGAGCCCGGACCAGCCTCCTGTGCACGTAGTTCCTCAATGATTTTGGTTTGTTTTATACAAAGTTACGAACTTGTCTTAGACCTATGAAACTTGTATGTATGTTTATTTCCATGGTATAACTGCATGGATTTGTGCTCATTTTCTCCTGTTTGTCCTCGGAGGAGGCGCGCGGGGCTGTCTCATAATCTGATCACGTGATACAAACTTCACCCCTGTGAGATAAAACAAATCTGAGAAAAAAAAAACAACTCAGTTTTTTAGGTTTTTGTTCACTGACACACTGTGAACCACAATACTGAAAGCTCGTATCTCCACTGTTTAGGCTTAGGGAGTAAAATAATCAGGACAAAATCAATAAATCATATTTTAAAGTGCCATAAGAAAAAGGCACAAAAGCATTTTTTTTATTTCCCTGAAGCTGAAGAAGGTGGAGATACAAGTTTGTTCCTCCTGAGATGGCCCAGCCCTGCCTCGGCTGACCGAACGCCAAAGTAAAACACAAACTTTAAAACAGAAAAAAAAAAACAACTGGAATTGAAACTGTGGTACCTGCTGCATCACGTCTCAGGGAAAACACGTATCTGCAGAAGAAGCAGCTGGTTTGATGGGACTCTGCAGAAACGCGGGTTCTCTGGAGACACTGAAGCAGCTCTTTGTATGCACTATTTGTGGAAGCACAGCTCTGCTGGGACACTCGATGGGTACTGATCTGAGCAGAGAAACACACCTGACTCTGTGCACATACCTGTTTTTAATGTTTTTGGTCATTCAGAGAAACAAAGAAATGTGAACAGGGTTTCTATGCAACATGTTATCTCCTTCCTCTTCCCACTGGTGAATCATCGCTCATGCAGCAGTGCCTTCTGATCCTCTGAGATGACCTTTGACCTCTCGTTGTTCTGTTGAAAAAGATTTTTAGACATTTGTGTGTCAGTGAGGAAGAAGGAAGCTCTATTTTCTGTTCTTTTTTTTACAAACTCTGATGTTAAACCAACTTTTGTTTCAAATTTTACGTCTCAATTGTAAAATAAGCATATATATATGAATAAATATATATATATAAAATACCAAAAAATCTGAACTATAATAAAAGATGCTCGTTTTATCAGATTCTGTTTGTGCTTTGGATTCATTTCTCCATTTAGTTCTTTTATTGCTGCAACAAGTTTATTGTATTGCTCAGATTTCTTGCAGCCAATAGGGGGCGCTGAGCCAGAAATGCTTCTCACCAGGTGTCATTCTTCAGCATTAAAGGTTCATTCTGTAGCAATGCAACATCTGCAGTAACGTTGAACTGGCATAAAAATGATGAAAATCAACTAAAAATCAGAATTTTTCCAGCAGCTTTGGGTCCTGTTTTTTCTCTGCGTGCAGAGTTTACATGCAAACATGATGAGCTGGTAATGCACGATGCAGAGAGCGGTTAGAAAAGGCTGCAGTCTGTGCAGCACATATTCTCTACACACATTTGACTTGTATTCACCAGAGAACTTTAAAACACTGCATCACAAGCAAAAGTCCTGCACTCAGACGTCACGGTGCAGTCACATGTTCTCTGTCATTACAGCTCTGTTAATGTGCGTCTTACATTTTACTGGGGAACATGTTGAAGGTTGAACTGTTGTTTATACTGCTGTCAGTGCTGGACTGAGGAATTTACTCTCAGCTTAATGCGCTATATTAGAAATGAGCTGGTACATTATACAGCAATGAGCTTCATGATGCAAAATAAAGAATATGAATAAAGTCAACTCTGAGTACATGAAGGAAAACAAAAGCCTTCAATAGTACAGCTCTGATTAGATGGTCCCTGCTGTTTGAGTGTATGACAGTCCTTATAGGCTTCAATGCTGAAATAAATATAACCAGTTTAGAAGAAATGTAACAGATTTACATGTTAATGTTCCTCATTTGCAGCTAAAATTGAATAAAACCTGCAGGAGTTTAATGTAAAGTTCCCTGAAAGATTCAGAAGGACCAAACTGGGTTTGTCTGTGTCCTTCACAGCACAGATCGAGTACGTGTGACGACGCAGCTGCTCGCTCTTCACCCCGTCCTCATCACCCCCCATCCTCTTCACCCCCGTCCTCATCACCCCCCATCCTCTTCACCCCGTCCTCATCACCCCCCATCCTCTTCACCCCCGTCCTCATCACCCCCCATCCTCTTCACCCCCGTCCTCATCACCCCCCATCCTCTTCACCCCCATCCTCATCACCCCCCATCCTCTTCACCCCGTCCTCATCACCCCCCATCCTCTTCACCCCCATCCTCATCACCCCCCTGTCCTCTTCACCCCGTCCTCATCACCCCCCTGTCCTCTTCACCACCAGCAGACTGCATAGATACATTCGTGGCCTTAGCACACGTTGCCACGTCAGGCCTTCCTGCTGTGCACCGTGTCTCAGCTTTGGCAGTGAGTGCTAATACTTGTGCTATTTACTGTCTCACCTGATAATGACCTGTACTATATATTAACCTCTGCATTATACATCTGTATGCAGATTGTACAGAGCAGGGCTTTAAGAAAAAGAGAGAAAACCTCACTATGGTAATTCTGCACCTGAGTATTTGTGTTTGTATTCTGTGGGAACTGTGCAGCTCAGATTAAAAAAAAAAAAAAGCTGGAAAACAGCCTGTTCTCGGCTTTGGGCTTTTATAGCTGATCCAAGGTTCCAGGTCGTTTTTTTAAAAAGTTAATGTAGCTGAAGAACTAAGAGAAGTTCTCAGCACACAAAAGTACACACAATCTTAATCAAAATCCTAATGGTGGGCGGGAAGGGCATGAAAAGGGTTTCATCTGTAAAGTAACCAAAGCTTCACAAGTGCAGTGAAACATAAAGTCCAATATTTGCCTCTGAGACTCAGTGGAGCATGGAGACCCAAAGGAAAACGGGAAAAACTCCACTGAAATAGAAGCAGATCAGATTTGTACAATACCAGAATAAATGTATTTGGTTACACTCTCTGAGCTTATACATAACTATTTTAATTTTGATAGTTTCTTCTCATATTCACAGATGGGAGAGCAGTGAAGCTAGAGGTTAATGATCCACCAGGTTTCCTGTTTTTGTCCTGAGAGGCAGCTTTAGATCCAGATCTTCGTCTCAGACGTCAGCTTGAGTCAGACTCTCGATCCTGCAGCAGCACATCAGAGCCGGCTTTCTTCACAACCCAGAATCAAACAATAAAAGTTAGAATTATCTCAACAGCTTAAAACCTGATCAGATAAATGTGAGCATGCAGCTTCATTTCAGGAGAAAAACGTCTCCAGACAGCAACGATCTGATGTGTGTGTGTGCGGAGCGGCTCCTGCGGCTCTACTGTGGGGGACTTTTCTCAATAAAAGCTGTATGTGTGAAGTCTCGATAAGAAATCCAGAGCTGAGTGTTTGAAGTTGACGAGTGTTAATGGTCTGGAAAAAATTATAGTGAACAAACTGCAGTTAGCTGAGGTGAAACACACCGATCGAGCGGCGGGACCATCCACAGAGAAAGAGGCGACTTTATCGCTTCTCTCTGGGTGTTTCGTTGGTTATGCATGTATGAAAGGTGCGACATAAATAAAGCTCAACTGAGTCTGGTTCAAACCTTGAATGCAAACATTTTGATCTTTGAGTCTCTACAAAATCAGCAGGGCAAATAAAAGAACCATAACTGAATCCAAGATTCCAGTCATCCTACAAGATGAAAAAAACAACACATCCATCAAGAGAAAAGCAAAGAAACGTCAGATTTATGGTTATTTCGCTCTGAAAAGAAAAAGAAAACATGTGTTTGAGATAAAAGCAAATATCAGAGCTGATCTGCATCTACAGAGTTTCACAGGACGCAGATAAAACTGCACCGCTGGTTCTTTCATGCAGAGGTGCAGATCACAGTCCTGATAAGAGGAGAAACAGGAACATTTACGATGTGGAGTCGCTGCTCTGAAACACAAAGCTACACCGTGTGAGGCCTTTCCTGCCCTTTGACCTTTACATGTGACCCAGGGCTGAAACACTCCCTTTTTAATGCATTCATGATTTTCAGTGAGACTCCAGCAGTCAGAGGCAGTAGAAGCAGTGACAGCTGTCCTTTGATCACAATGCCACTGATACCACCCAGGTGAGTGAGCACCCTGCAACAGGTACACCTAACAGCCACATGAGGCTGACAAACAAACTGAAGAGGGTGAAGACCATGTTTCACCTGCAAGCTAAACTGGGTAAGAACCAGTCTGTCCAGCACCTTCACAGCAGCTGGTCTGGAGTCAGTAAGAAGGACTGGTGGCATAAACAGTCCACAGCACTCATACCTCTTCCTGCAACAGTCCACTTCACACTGTACCCTTCTCCATTCACCTTGTCCTCACACCTGAAGACCATCTTCCTCTCATTCAGCAGGACCTTCAGGTGATCTGTTATCAGGGGCTGGTTGTTAGGAAAACAGTGCCCAGTCCCAGTTGAGGAGAAGACCCCAGTAGTCCTGCAAGGCCTCACTGGTTTCTTGGCTGTAGCTCCTCACAGAGTTGGTGGAAACAGGTAGTGTTGTAGTCAAGACCACCTAACCCGAGACCGAGACAAGACCAAGACCAGAGGGGTATCGAGACCGAGACAAGACCAAGACTTTTAGGGTCCGAGACCAGTCGAGACCAAGACCGAGGGGGGGCGAGACCGAGACAAGACCAAGACCAGTGCCTGACACTACATGACACAATAAAATATGAAACATGATCAAAATCACTTCTCAAATTGATCTGAAAGATCCGCATTCCCATAAAATTACCCTGATATTAAAAACTCACAGCTCAAATAAATATAACCATCTTTATTTAATACTCCTGGGTGACTTCCATCATTTATCACAGAATGTAAAACAATTATTCAGAGTTCATCACAATAGTCTTAACTATTCTCTGCCTTTCATAAACTATGCATAAAGTTGTGTTGTTTTTAAACCAACAACCTTTGTAAAAATGGGTGCTTTTTCAAAACCACATAGCTAAATGTGTAAAACTGAAAAAATGGCAAACACTCATCGACAGTAAGAACTAAAGCCTTTAATCTTATACAGATTAAAGCTGCAGGATGTAACTTTTATAAAAAATCTGGTTTTTACATATTTGTTAAAACTGTCACCATGTCAGACAGTATGAGACCGATAATCTGCGAAAAAAATGGAGCTCCTCCACCTCCTCCCTGAACCGCTCCCAGTCAAAAACAACCGGTCAGAGCCAGGAGGAGGGTCTTAGCACTGTCAATCACTCCTGGTGTATGCTGCTCATTGTAGTTGTGTGCAACACTTCAAGATTTGGTATCGATCCTATGCCCCAGGGCCATTATCACCGATACTGATACCAATACTTTTTAATAATTATGAAGAATTTCCATGAAGTTTAACTGGTTTGAGATTTTTTTCCTTTGGATCATTAATTAGTTAAAACCCAGGATAGAATTGGGCAAAGTTTATATGTAAGTAGAAAATACTTTATCAAAATAAAAGTTATTGTTCTGAAACAATAGAACAAAACAATTTTCCCCATACATTGATGTCTGGAATTTTTTTTCATAAATTAAGTGTACAAAATCATCACTCAAGAACAAATGCAAACTTTTTTCCAGGTAGATTTTTCAGAAAGTATAATAAAAAAATTTAATAAAAAATGTTCCTTCATTCACTAATTTTCTACAAATTTAAATTTAAATTTGATTTAAATGTTTCATAGCAAAATCCTTTTTTTTCCCAAATAAAATATGTTATGCATCACATGACAGTATAACAAAACACTGTGGGGAGGGGAGGAGCAAAGTGCTCTGTGCTGTGACAGGAGCCACACTTAGACAGTCAGCTCGCATCTTTGATGAAACTGCAGCACTGCATACAGGAGAGAAACTGAAGCCAAAGTATCGATCTCATTAGACTGATATTGATCAATACCAATACAACGTTGGCATCCATATTATCGATATTAGGATCAATCTGCCCACCACTAGCTCAATGTACTAATGGCGGAGAAACAACTTACTTACTTCTCTGCTGTTACCATTGGTGGTGGCCATGGTAACTTCCGGGTTCTAGCAAGAAATATTCCTCACCCCAGCACTAATGCTAATGCTAATTAGTAAGCTAATACTAACCACTAAATGCCGCTCCCACTTGTTAATTGAGTGATGGGGCCTAAGACATAACCAGAAAGCAGTAATCAGTTTTTTTGGACGTGTAGTTACATTTCTCGAGGTGCATGTCAGGTTTGCTTCAGAGAGGATTTTCAGTTATACACAAAGGATCAATGCAGAACTCTAAATCAGGCCTTATTAGATCAATAGAATGATCATTTTTGCATATAATCCAGAAAAGTTACATTTATACATCAAGCATTTAATGTGTCCCAGAGTGCCGTTTCCTTCCACTGTGTTTGCAGAAATCACATAAAAAAATACACAACAAAAACATAATCCAGATTCCTCAGCTGCTAATAGCATTTCCTACATTTGAATATCAGCCACCATATTGTGAGCATAAACTATCACGTTTTTAATGCAACAATAGGAAGTGACATCATCTTGCTGGGAACTGTAGTATTTTATTCTTGAAGGCCTCTCATAGCTCTACTGGTGCTGAAAACTAATGTTTGACTATGGCTTTCTGAATACAAGTAGGGCTGCAACTATCAATTATTTTAGTAATCAAGTATTTAATTGATTACTCCGTCAATTAATCAAGTAATTGGATAAGAAATAATTTTTCATTTTAACAATTCATCAGCATATTTTAACTTCCGTACTGCAGATGTTTCTCTGTGTGAAACAAACAGGGTGGATGGAGCAGCTACAAAGTTCTCTGTTCTTCATGTTGCTGATCAGGTGGTTGATAAAAACATTTTGAAGGAGCCCCTCTGTACTGATGGGGGTGGAGGGGGCACCGAACGATTGCTAGTGCTAATGGCAGCCCCCCTTTCCCCAGTACACTGTGGTTATAGATCTGTTCTGGTGGCTACAGCTGACGTAAAGAAAAAAATAACAGCTGACATCCTCTGCACAACACGCGCGCACATTCAAACATGCGCACTCACAGCACAGAGAAGTAGGGGCGTGAAAAAACATCTCAGCGATCCACTCGTGTTAAAGGGTCGTTTTTGTTTTTTTTGGAAATGCTCCGCTTACACGGAGACACCTGAGCTGCAGAGCTGAAACCAAACATCAAAGCAACAAATTTGTGTCGAGGATTTTTAATAATCGAATTGCGTTATTCCAAGAATCGTTGCAGCCCTAAAACTTGCATTAAATTTTTAGTTTGTGTATCAAAATACATGAAGGTTGGTATTTACCTTTCATGCTGGGATTTTTTTGTTGAATCGGAAGCCTGAAATTTTCCTTTGATCTTCATTTTCCCTCTTACTTCTCTTCGTGTTCATGCGGTTATTTCGATTTATGCAGCACACGCATGACCATAGTGAGATCAAACGTACACACTGTGAATGAAACTGTCCGTGCTCTGTGGTAGATTGCAAACTGCGGTGAAATGATACAGGCGTAAGCAGCGATAATAGCAGCGACCTAGCCGGGGCGGAGTCTGTGAGGTGCGCTCCTTTGAGAGGCAGAGGAGCGCAATCTTTGTGGGATTTGAATCAGTACGTTTTGCATCCAATAAAAGCAAAGATGTTAACAAATAAATTGGACAGTATTCTGGCAATTTAGTGATATTTCCACAGCTGTGGTCTTGACTGGTCTTGAAATAAAATCCCGAGTCCGCAAGGTCCGAGTCCATGACAAGACCGAGACCAAATGCGGTCGAGTCCATGACAAGACCGAGACCATCAAAAAGCGGTCTCGAGACCGGTCTCGAGACCAAGACCGATCTCGAGTACTACAACACTAGAAACAGGGAGTCTTTGAACTGCAGGGACGTTCTCATGTTTAATTTACGGTGCGGTGCAGATGTATTTGAGAGCCTACGAGGAGCGGCTATCAGCCAACGCAAACGCGCTCTTGTGCTGTCCTCGAAAATCCCAGCAGATCGTTCTTTGATGTGAACGATGCTGTGAGTTGGTCAAATGCCACGAATGTTTACCACAAATGAGTGAAGTGTGAAAAAAATGTCAAAGATGAAAACATGAAAAGTACAGACGGTGGCTGCAGTCCACACTTCTCACTGTTTTTCACTTCAGCTCGTTGTATGTTAGAACTGTTCTCTGCAGCCGGCTGATGGTCCAACAACTGCACAGGACACCACCGCTGAGCCATAGCTTCCCCTTAAGGTGTTAACAGGATCAGGTGGGCAGAAGGTCCAAAGCTTTAGTGTCCTGTTTTACACTCCACACTCTGCTGAAAAGATGGCAGTGAGTGCAGTCCAGACTAACACGATGAAAGCCTCAGCAGCAGTCACATGCTGCAACTCCATCAGCTGATGGTGGGATGTAAACATGGTGACGGAGAATTTCTGTGGTATGGCCGCACACTGCTGGAGAGTTCAGTGTCCAGAGAGCAGAGACGTTCCTCCATTGTAACGTGTCAGGACTGCTCCACCGTTAACAAACACTGCAATGCCTCCACCTTTCTTAGCTGCAGCACAGTCTGTAGGCTCATAATCTCAACCTGTCCAAAAACAGAAGACTTGAAGAGAACAAATACAGAAGGTTGACCACGTGGATAAAGCAGTGATCCATCTCGAGTATGAAAGCCAGAAAAACAAAAAGAAATCCAGAGCTGATGTGGAGCCGCACTCTAAAGCCACGTGAAACCCAAATAAATGTTGGGAGATGTAATTCAGTGTGTGATGCTGGGTCAGTGTCCCAGTGAAGCAACAGTGTGTTTCACAGCATCGTGCTATCTGATGCTGCAGATGAAGATGAACCCACGGCCAACGATGACGATGAGGAGTTAATTTCTGAGCCATCGATCAACCCGATTACTGACAAACAGATCGGGGCAGCAAACTTCCTGAGAGAAGTTGGGACTAAAATAAAGTTCATGTAGTTCAGCTTCCTGTACCCGTCTCCAGCTACCGCTCAGGATCGGAGCATCTGTGATTAAAATAAACGGACTGTGCAGTGAGATTTTGCAGCTGTAAATGCTGGTATGAGCTGCTTTTAAATGACACGCACTTCTATTGAAGCAAACTGTAAAAGCAGCTGTATACAATTGAACCTATTCAGAAATCAGGGCCAGAGTCCATTATGCATTTATGCGTGAGCTTTTGTGGCTGCCGGCACTGCGGAGAAGACAGAAGAACCAACAGCATGAAGAAACATTATAAATGACAGTTTAATCCTTGGAACGAGCTGTATTAGAAACAGGACTCGACTGCAGGAGTGACTAGAAAACAAAAAGAAGCCCAGATAGTAGAAAATGAGAGAAACTGAGAGCAGCAGGACGAAGCCAAGCAGGTTGATTGAAACATGCAGCTGGCAGAGAGCTCGATGACTTCCACATGTTCCTGATGGCACCGCTGACTGACTGAAATATGACTGATTCAACATGAAATATGTGCCTGCAAACATGCACGTGTGACTGCATCATCCTGACACTGTAACATAAACTACAGGAATGCTGACAGGGTGGATCCCGGCTGCAGAGGGAGGGGAGCGTGCTCTGAAGAAGGTTACAGATGCAGGCGTGCACTCAAAATAATCAGTTTATTTTTTTATCGTTCCTACTTTGCTTTTTCACATTTTTGGTCATATGTTTCATTGTCTGATGTTAAATGAGGTTTTATATACTATATTGATTGGAAACTAAAGCTCACCAGTGTCTGTCTAACAGTACAGGTGGCTTCAGGTACACGTGGTGGGTGACGCCCCTCAGCAGGTCTCTGAGAAGCAAGCGGACTTTTAGGGAAGTTTCTTCCACACGGGGTCAATTAAATTAAAATGTTTTTAGTAACCACACAGTCAGGACTGGTGAGCTGGCAGGGCCAAAGGCAAAGGCCACAAATGGAAAGGTCAAAGGTTAAAAAATAAAAAATAAACTGTGAAGCAGGAAAAATAGGCATGAGAAAAATTGCCATAAACATTGATCAGTAACACTACGTGACAAAGGGACACAGGGCCGAACATCACGCTCACATTTTGGCACACAAGCCTTCATCAGGGAGGTAGACGTCCCTGATGAAGGTTTCCTGGTGGTGTTCCACTGATGCTAAGCTTCCACCTTAGGTGAGAGTGGACTGTTCCACCAACAGGAGGACATCAACAACGAGGCCAAAACCTTCAGTCCAAACACGATAACACAGACATTATGAATCCATCTCCAAAGGAAAATAACATTTATTAGCAGTAAAATCAAAGTCCTCATTTAAGCCGGTGTATTTATGACCTGTAATTTATAATAATTCACTTTACTTAAATATGGAAAGAGGAATATAGTCAATTTCAGTGGGTTGGAAAGTAGATGGCTTACAATTATGGAAGTCTAGGTAATGATTCATATTACCTGTGTGCATGGCATATTTGTGTGCTGCTACCTTACCCTGCAAACATCTTTCTCTTCTACTGTTGTAAAAAAAAAACCTGCTTTGGTGTGTTGGAGATTTGAAACATGAAACATGACCATCCTATGAGAACAAATGCACTATAAATATTATTTGCAAACACAGGTGAGACCTACTGATCCAGTTTGAATTTTTAACATAAAAGCCTGCTGAACTCACACCTGAACTCACAGCTGAACTCACAGGTGGACTCACAGCTGACCTCACACCTGAATTCACAGGTGGACTCACAGGTGGACTCACAGGTGGACTCACAGCTGACCTCACAGGTGGACTCACAGGTGGACTCACAGCTGAACTCACAGCTGAACTCACAGGTGAACTCACAGGTGGACTCACACCTGAACTCACAGCTGACCTCACAGCTGACCTCACAGGTGAACTCACACCTGAACTCACAGGTGGACTCACACCTGAACTCACAGCTGAACTCACAGCTGACCTCACAGCTGACCTCACAGGTGGACTCACAGCTGACCTCACACCTGAACTCACAGGTGGACTCACACCTGAACTCACAGCTGACCTCACAGCTGACCTCACAGGTGAACTCACACCTGAACTCACAGGTGGACTCACACCTGAACTCACAGCTGACCTCACAGCTGACCTCACAGCTGACCTCACAGGTGGACTCACAGCTGAACTCACACCTGAACTCACAGGTGGACTCACAGCTGAACTCACAGCTGAACTCACAGCTGACCTCACAGCTGACCTCACAGGTGGACTCACAGCTGACCTCACACCTGAACTCACAGGTGGACTCACACCTGAACTCACAGCTGAACTCACAGCTGACCTCACAGGTGGACTCACAGCTGAACTCACAGCTGACCTCACAGGTGGACTCACAGCTGAAATCACACCTGAACTCACAGCTGACCTCACAGCTGAACTCACAGGTGGACTCACACCTGAACTCACAGCTGAACTCACAGCTGAACTCACAGCTGAACTCACAGATGAACTTACAGGTGAACTCACAGCTGAACTCACACCTGAACTCACAGCTGACCTCACAGGTGAACTCACACCTGAACTCACAGCTGAACTCACACCTGAACTCACAGGTGAACTCACAGTTGAACTTACAGGTGAACTCACAGCTGTACTCACAGCTGAACTCACAGCTGAACTCACAGGTGAACTCACACCTGAACTCACAGCTGAACTCACAGCTGACCTCACAGGTGGACTCACAGGTGGACTCACAGCTGAACTCACAGCTGTACTCACAGCTGAACTCACACCTGAACTCACAGCTGACCTCACAGCTGAACTCACAGGTGGACTCACACCTGAACTCACAGCTGAACTCACAGCTGACCTCACAGGTGGACTCACAGGTGGACTCACAGCTGACCTCACAGGTGAACATCAGATGCTGTAATAACACCTGCTTCTTGTTAAGCTGCTGTCCTACATTAGGAACACAGATTTGATCTAAATCAGGATTATGATGTTCTGTGTATTTCAGTTTGCATCATGTGCGTTACTGTATCACAGCTTTTAGCACTGTCAGGCTTGTGTTTGTGTTTCCATGGAAACAGCAGATGAGAAGGAGAATCAGTGTGTTTTTGATAAAAGGCTGAACTCTTATATTCATTGCTGGGACTGTGTACGGTCCAGGATTTATCCAGGTTATTACAAACGATCCCATTGTATGAACCTGAGATCTGTGTGGAACAGCTGTAACAGCTGTACGCTGTGTTGAAGAGCACAGAACATTATATCCTGTCAGATCCCGGTTCGTCCCTGTGTTGATGAGGATACTATTGCTGTTAAATAGCCGTCACATAGCTGCAGCACTCAGACGTTAATCTAACACCTACATAGTCAGGCTCATTAATAACTCTTATTCAACACCAGAGAGTTCAGACAGAAGGTGCCTGGTCTGTGCGCCCTGCACTGATCTGCTGTTTCATCAAAGTATCACTGGATTATGCAGGGCTCAGCTGACCCTGCTTTTCCTTAAAATTTCCAACCTTTGTAATGAAGTGTTGTTCACTCGTTTATATGACCTGGATAAAACCGCAGCTGGGGTGAAGGGAAATGCACGTTTTGTAGCTCATCTTCGTACGTTGTAGGTGTAACACAGCAGACTGCTGTGTGGAGTCACACTGTTAATGTCACGGCTGGTGCAGGCAAGGCAGGGAGGACCTCAAAGCAGGACGCAGGGCGAGAGCTGATTTGGTGTGTAGATTTATTTGAAAAAACACTTAAACATAAACAGGCTGATGGGGAGCAACACAAAGAAACACAAAACTCCAAACTAGAAACCCTAAACTTGAAAACTCGAAACAAAACACACAGCAGCTGTCACAGAGACGTAGAACTAAGGGCTTAAATACACGAGTGGAAACAACAGGTGAAACAAATGAACCTAATAACGCAGGGGAAGTAAACTGAACACAACACACAAGGAGCACAAGACTACAAAAGTGACCAACATAACATACACAGACTAAACAAAGAAAACTTGTCAAAGGGGATCAGACAATATATAAAGCAGGGCTCTTCAACTCCAGGCCTCGAGGGCCGGTGTCCTGCAGGTTTCAGATGTGTCCCTGATCCAATACACCTGAATCAAATGGCTGAATGACCTCCTCAGTATGCAGTCAGGTTCTCCAGAGTCCTGCTGATGACTTCTATATTTGACTGTTGAATCAGGGACACATCTAAAACCTGCAGGACAGGGGCTCTCGAGGCCTGGAGTTGAAGAGCCCTGATATAAAGAAACAAACAGAAAACTAGGAGAAACACCAAGAAACACAACTCAAAAAGTACAACAAAACAGAGCTAAACAAAAGAAACAAAACACTGGGCCACCGGCCCAGGACCATGACAGGTAAGTTGGCTTCTTTTCCTAAGTCCTTATCACTTCTCCTACACACCTTTCCTTAGCCTCATGGTGTTCTCTAATGAGGTCAAAGAAAAGTGGTTAGGAAATGAGATAGAAGCTGTTTGACTATTCGAACAATAAACAGGAAATAAGTTGATCATATACACCAAACTCCAAATCCACGTCACAGGCCTTTCAGGTGAACTGGTATCGTTTCATATTTACAGAGTGAAGACTAAACAATTATAACCATCAACATCTGTATATGATTTGTAGAATGCAAGTAATGTGAAGGTGTGAGGGTGGATGAGTTTAAATAGCTGGGCTCAACCATCCAAAGCATCAGACACACGAGAGGATGGAGCGGGCGGAGAGTGTCAGGGGTGAGCTGTGACAGGAGAGCAGCCGGAGTGAAAGGGAAGGTTTACAGGATGGTGGTGAGACCTGCTGTGAGACAGTGACTCTGACACAAAGACAAGAGGCTGAGCCGAAGATGTTCAGATCTTTATTGGGAGTGAGCAGGATGGACTAGATTAGAAATGAGTCCATCAGAGGGACGGCTCAGAGTCACAGGGGCTGAGATGGTTTGGACATGTGCAGAGGAGGGAGGGTGGAGATACTGGAGCTGCAGGCAGGGCAATGGAGGAGATTCATGGATGAAGGAGGACATGCAGAGGGTTGGTGTGACAGAGGAGGATGCTGGAAGGTGGAGGAAGATGAGCAGCTGAAAGAAGAAAGGAAGTGGGCATTTGTAAAGTAAAGCCGATGAATACGACCGGTATCATGGCCAACTAGTCAGAGCAGCTTCTTTAAACAAAAACCACGACCTAAAATAACACCAAGGTAAAGTTCAGACGTCTATGAAAAGTTTAGTCCAGCTCAGCTCAAATACTGGCAACAGGGGGAACCTAATTCATGATGTAAGAAACATCTTTTTCCTTCTTTCTCTCTTTTCTTCTACCAGTTCTTCAGTAGACCCCTTTCTGCCCCTCCTGGTCTTTTATTCTTTCTATTTCCTGCTTTCCTGTCTCACTGAAAGAAGGGAAGGACAGCTTTGTCAGATGGCCCGTTTTCTTCATGTCATCTGTGACCTTTATGTTCTCATAATTTCTGGGTGGCTGTGGCTCAGGAGGTAGAAGGTTGGTGTTCAAACCCTGGCTGCTCCAGTCTGTATGCCAAAGTATCCTTGGGCAGGATCCTGAACCCTGAGTCGTTCCCGATGTGTTTACTGGAGTGTAAATGCTAGAAAGTGTTTGTGTGAATATGAGCGCTCATGTAGAGGAGAAAAGCAGTGTATAAGAAGCAGTCCACGTCCCATTCATCAGCCTGTGTTTGAGAGTCAGTCTGCTGATTTCAGCTCTGTATTGCTGGTAGCTTCAACAAGCTGTGGTCTCGGCTGGAGGCGTCTCAGAGTGTGTAAAGACACACCGGCCTTTGATTTGGTTTTTGGATCGGAGAGAGGCTCTGATGTTGGCCGCAGAGTCTTCCTGCGGATGGAAGGCATTAGCCTGTTAGCGGCTGGAACTTCTCCTCTGCTTTATTTCCATTTCATGTCCAGAAATCCTGCTCTGGCCAGCTCTCTTTCTGCTCTCTCAGTCCAGGCTGGGCTGGCCCGGCTTCAGTGTTAATAATCCTCTCGTACAGTCCAGCTCGCTGATGTTCATTTCAGGTTCACAGCTGACAAATCACTGCCATTTGAACATTTAGGACATGTTTGGCTGGTGCTGAGTGTTATGCTGAGGTTTGGAAGAAGAGCTCAGGTCTTTCGTTTAAAGAATAACTTTGCTGTGAGCCCTCTTTGTTGTTTATACATTTCATTTGATCATGATTACTGTCAGTATCATTACAGCAGGGAAACTACAATAAGAGCATCCTGCACACAAGTGATTTAAAACAGAAATGTGTAGAAATGAACAAGAATTATAATATGATCATTAAAAAAAAAGAAAATGTTTCAGTTGAGTCAACTGTAAGTGGGGTAATTTAAACTGACACACCAGATGTTTGGTCACTAGAACATCTGGGAAGTAGTAATTGGAAACTTTAGAAAAGGGCAGGCACTTTCAAAATAACTTGGCAAATGATTGGATAAATCATCTGTCATCAGCCAGTGGACTAAACTCAGCAAGGCTGGTCAGTGAAACTCAGGATGTAGAGCAGTAAGCACGCAGTTAGTTTAGGCCTCAGTCATGCAGGCCTAGAAACTGATCGGCAACCTCCTGGCAACCGGTTGGTGAGTGGTTGCTGGCTGCAGGTGCTGCACTGAAAACCTCCTGTGAGCACTGCCATCGCTCCCACATTGCTGCGGTCACCCACAGCAGGCATGAAAGAGCGTAACCCATTTATTCTCTGAGCTGTACTGAAACTGTGATGCAAACCGGAACATTCGCCTTCAAAGTAAAAGTTGTGCCTTACTGCTGAAACCAACACATTTCTAAAGATGCAGCTTTTACTTTGAAGGCGAACGGTCTCCATTTGCCTCCCACAGTTTCACGACTGCTCCGGTGACTCAGTGAGTGTTTGCAAATGAGTCTTTCTTACATGGGAGACTTTTTCATATGGACACTGACTCTGCCGGCGCAGCACCGTCACCTGTTGTTTGCAGACTGCAGGTGATGGTGCGGCGTCTGCTCTATGTCTATGTCAGTAGGTGAACCTTTTTGGGGGAGAGCAGCACAAAAGTAAGTAAAGTAAAATTTTATTACATAGCACCTCTCAAGCCATAGATCACAAAGTGCTTCACAACACTAAAACAAATTAAGGAGGAGTAAGGAGGACAAATATATATATATATATATATATATATATATATATATATATATATATATATATATATATATATATATATATATATATATATATATATATAAATAAAATAAAATGAGATAAAATAAAATAAAATAAAAATAAACTGGCCAAACACAAGCCTAAAAAGATGAGTTTTTAGCTGTTTTTTTCAAAAGGCACAGGTACGATCCATTGAAGCTGAATAGTAAAGCAAAAAGTTTGGAATCTTTGCAGGTTGCGTTCGAGCTCAGTGGCTCAGTGTTGGTGTGAGAAAGCTCTGCTACGTGAATACATATCCTTACTTTCTCTTGGCTGCAGGAAAACACGGCTATTTTCACATTCCCTGTGTTTGCAGTCTCAAAGTGCTTTCACTTCACTGACATGTGTGGAGAGTGTGTCGGTGCCCCTATCAGTCTATCTGCTTTATTTAGCTATCCACTTTTTCTATTTGGCCTGTGTTAAAGTTTAACCGGCCCTTTACGTGGACTCCAGAGTTAACTGAGCAGCACGTTACTGGAGCTGAAAGGACAGGCGGGGCTGTGACTGTTTGTTCACTGACACAGAAAAGGCTGTCGAAAGGACGTTCGCTCGGTTTGCAGCGACGCTGAATCTCGTTTTTGAAGCAGAGGTTTTCAAACCGTTACTGCAGGTGTTCCCGTGATCATCAGATATTGTTCCATCTGAATGACCAACCGTTCAAATAAATATTGATGCACACAGCACAGAATTGGCTTCTTCTTCCTTTGGCAGCAGTCCATCATCTTTAACTATAGACTGGACAGTCTATATTGTAGCGGCCTTTTCTCAGGTCATTACAGCAGCAATGCACAATCCTTTCAGCTTGGATGCTGCAGCCTCTCTTAGACTCTAGTGAATCTGAGGCTCTTGGTGATCTGGGTTCTCTGGGCAGTGTCTGTAATCTAGCCAGTAAGAGGCTGACCTTTTTACTCACACATAATTACTGCAGCAGCTATAAAGAGTTCAGGAGGACATTTATGCTGTCCTGGTAGTGATGAAGCTGGTGGAAAAATAGAGAAGCCTACAGGAGACAGGTTTGGTGAGGTTACCTGTCCTCCTGAAACTGCTCCACACACCTGAACATCTCAGACATCTTGCTTCCTTCTGTGAAATGGTGTACTTTCACAAAAAGCACAGCACCAGTCAGAAGTTTGGAGTGTGTGCAAACATTCGACTGGTGCTGTGCTCCATGGGAAGATTAGAAAAGACTGAAGTGATGGTGATGAGGATCGGCAGGTGGAGGCCACCCAAGCGTGATGGTGCAGATGGCTGAGCAGAGGCAACTTTTTCAAACAAAATCTGATTTTCTGAGATTGTAACAACTTAGTATTCACAGCTGGATGACTGCAGTTACAGTTTCTGACCAGTTTAATAAACGCATTCAAGGCAAGCTTAAATACGCCAGTGAGCCCACAGTGCTGTGACCTGCTGAATTTCACCCTCAGGTGGCAGCCTCACGATGGCCGTAATTAAGAGCAAGCTCGGAGCATTTTGTCAGAATGTGCGGAGATCTTTAGGGCCTTTGTATCCATCAACCCCATTGCCAGTTGCATGTATCTGTTTTCCATTTGAAGTAATGTGGACTGCTTTGCCTGAGGGTTCCGGTGCTGTTCCACCTGGATCGCTCTGCTGTTGTAAATGAGATTCTCTGGCCTGAGTGGAGAATGCTGGAACCGACTTCTGGAGTAACCTCAGAAGATGCACCTCTGCTTTCCCTCACATGAAAAGTCAGAGTGCAGATTCATAGTGAAGAATGACCATCTTGGGACCTGTCTAAAGCTTGCAAACAGTTCCTGCTTCACTGACCAAGAGAAACTGCTTGCTTCCTCCCAGCCTCCATACAGTGCTGTGTCCAGCATCACTCGGCTGTCAGATCAGCGGTTAGCCAGGCTTTTGCCATCAGAGCTAAAGTGGTTCAGGACCTCACGGGCTTTTGTTGGTTACATTTGTGTGACCTCAGCTGCACTGTGCAAAGCCTGGATCATCTCCACCCAGCTTTTCTCTTGTGTTTGAGCTCAGTGTGCAGCTTCCATAGAATAAATCTTTGACTGCAAGCTGCTCCTTGATGATGGCTCCTTCTTCCTCCTCTTAACAACAGAGAGCCCAGTGTTTTTCCTAAATTACTTTGTTCAGACTGTAAATATCTAATATGAGGGGGAAAAACGACTGTAGTGCTGCCATAGAATTAAAAAAAAGAAAGAAAGAAAATTATAATTAATTGAAATTTGGCCAATCTCCCCTTCAAGGTCTCATTCTCAAGCCCATCTGGACTACTTCCTGATTTTTCCCTGGAATCCCATTTTGACCACTAGTATTTGCACATCTGTGATTTCACTGTGTAGCTTAAACTTGCACAAGCAGCAAACATCAACGTCCATGTCAGACTGACCTGAGATTTCAGAGTAAGAGCCTCCAGAGTCCAAACCCAAAGGCATCAGATCAGGAGTGCAGCCAGGAGCATGCTTTTCCAGCATCGTGTTTCCCTGACGTTCTCATGGTTCTGCACTGGGACTGAAACATCCTGTGGTATCTGAGTGGGAACATTTGGCATGATAGTATGTACAACTGAAATGTGATGCTTGCAATCATTCCTCTGTGCATCCACACACAGCCTGTTGGAAACAAACTGATAATGACGCACCTCAGTCGTCAGGTGAAATTGCAGGTCTTTGTTGTGGCGTGCAGATTCAGAGCACAGCAGAAACTCAACGAGTGGTCAGCTGAGGACTCTCAGGGAGGCCAAAAACAGCAGGAGGGCCTGAAGTGGTCCAGAGGTGCACAGGGATGGTATCGGGAGAGATTGCTGAATCAGGCGTTCACTCTTATAACTGAAGCCATGACATATCTCATACTAAGAGGCAGCAGGAAGCTGAAGCTGCTCGATGACACTCAGAGATGTTTCGTTCCTCTGATCACTCCGAACAGGTTTTCAGAAGCCATCAGTGAAACTGAAACAAGAGAAAACTTGTTAATCTAGAATTTGGAGCCAGCTCTTTTTATAAAATATTTTCTCTGCAGAACTTAATCCTTTGCGATACCACAGTTATTTGCTATTTATGCTGGGAGGCCTCACTTTCAGCCTCCAGAGAGGAACAAAGAGAGGAGTGGTGAGCCACAGCAGGGAAATATATCTCCCTGTTTGTACAGACTGTCTTTAAGTTGGTTGGCATTTATTGGCTCTGTAGGAGGAACATTAGGGAGGCTCGGAGGAGAAATATTTGTTTTGGTGTCTTTTGGAGGCACATTTCTGGAGCGATTTATGAGACAGTCAGCGGGAGATTGATAGTAAAAGCGCCGTCAGCTACTCTCCACGCTCCGTTTGATGGAGGCTTGTTTCACAGCCAAGAACTCACTTACGTCTGTGGCTGCGTCGCTCTGCGGCCGCCTCAACACGTTTGAGCTGTGCTTTAAAACTCGACGTGTTGTGTTTCAGCGCTACATCAGCTGCAACTTTGATCTCCATCCCTTTCTCTTCACCCTGACAGCTCAGATTTGGAGGGTGGTGATAAAGCTGCTGTTTGTTTGTCTCCCTGTGCCTCACCATCGTGATTTATAAAGCCTAATTACAGTCAGCTTTGATTTCTTTGTTAGATAATTGGATGTGAAACTTGTTGTTTGACTCGCTGAAACGACTCTGCCAGCCTCTCAGAAATGGCCAAAACAAAGCAAGGCATTGTGGGAGAGCAAGAAGCTTCTGGTTGTAGCTGGAGGAAGAAGAATACGTGTAATTACTGTGAGACACTGATGAGCCAACACAAGATGATGACCACTCGCTGACGGAGTGAAAGGTGTGGCTCAGGTGAGGGTCTGGTTGTATGAGGCGGTCAGAAAGGTCCGAGCACGTTTATATGACAGAGCCATAAATGAAACAATGAAACTCATCGAGCAGCTTTGTGTTGTTGTTGTAGCAGCATGGGGGGGGCAGTGTATCTGTAACACACAAACTACACAAGAAGCATCAACAACACCGGTCAGACTGACATCAGACATCCTCCTCTGCTTTCCGCTCAGCAGATGAGAAACCCCAGGCTGGACATGAAGCTGCCCCCCCCCTTCCACTGCACCAACTGTTCTATTAGATCAGGGGTGGGCAACTCCAGGCCTCGAGGGCCGGTGTCCTGCAGGTTTTAGATGTGTCTCTGCTTCAACACACCTGAGTCAAATATAGAAGTTATTATCAGGACTCTGGAGAACTTGACTGCATACTGAGGAGGTAATTCAGCCATTTGATTCAGGTGTGTTGGATCAGGGACACATCTAAAACCTGCAGGACCTCGAGGCCTGGAGTTGCCCACCCCTGTATTAGATGTGATGTTTTATACTCACAGCAACCAGAGGACACAGTTTGGTATTTTTGGTGATGCTGGGCCAGAAATGGGTCTCTAAACAGTAAAAATCATAACAATGAGAGTGAGACTGCTTTCAGACACTTCAGCTCGCTTCCTGTTTACTGCAGCTCCAAGACCCCCCCCCCCCCCCCCCGCCTCACACACACACACATACCCCCCACCCCAAATGACGTGATATTGATGTTAAACCGAGCGCTGAAGCTTCGTGCATGTAAACAGTGTAAGCTCGACATCTGCAGCTTCTCCCAATAAAACTCCACATTCCACATTTATGGCAGAATAAAGACAAACACGGGCACGTATAGCGGAGGCCCATCCATCAGTGTAGAGATGCAGGAATTTATTCTGAGCCATGCTGCATCTTCCCTTTACTGCACACACATGTGGATCAGTGCACCCCCCCCCCCCATTCACACGGAGATCTGATCTCAGGGTGCTGATGGTGCTGGTTCATCCCCTCTGTAATGCTGCACAGCGTTCGGGAGCAGTGAACCACTCACAATTAAGTTTCACGTTTAGCTGCAGCACCGTGGTCGTCCACCTACATTTATATTGCCAGAGAAGAATCCTTTATAGAAACCTCTTGGCTTTCAAGAAAGATGGCGGTTGTTCTGCCCCGCCCCCAAAGAGCCCGTCAGCAGCAGAAGCAGGAAACACTTGAGCCATTTATGTTGTTTCAGCGAGGCGTGCACAAAGTACAGGTTCACAACAGTTTCACTTCAGTGATGGATGGCGTATCCACTTATCATTGTAGTAAAGATGTAGGCGAGTGGGCTATGTGTATTAGCATGGCATTTGTTTAGTGTGCTGGGGTGAGTCAGAGCCATCCATCATATTGGCACTCTGTACTTCCTGTACAGCAGTTCAGCTAACACAGAAAAAAACCCTCATTTTAATTTTCCTGGTGATTCTAAACATGAAGTCTTGATGTCCTGCTGATCATTGACTTTAAACTTATGGCTCTGTTCATTCAGGGGGTAGATTCAAAACTATAGATGACTTCAGGGGTGTTACCAAGATGAAAGACTTTCAGATTGCATAATGTCTCAAGAAGGGAAATTACTTGATTACCTGTTTTTGTGTAGCTACAGAGTGTTTGGAGCCATGAAAGAAAATGAATGTGTTGTGTGTTTTTTATGCTTTACATGGTCTAAAGTGTGTGGAGTTTGCATGTTCTCGCCATGTCTGCGTGGGTTTCCTCCCACAGTCCAAAGACATGCAGGTCCTGGGGTTAGGCTGGGTAAACTGCCCAAAGATGTGGATGTCTGTCTCTGTGTTAGCGACAGGCTGGCGACCTGTACAGGTGTACCCTGCCTCTCTCCCTATGACAGCTGGGATAGGCTCCACCCCCCCCACGCTACCCTGAATAGGATAAGCAGAAGACAACAGATGGACAAAGGTCTAAAGTCAAGTCCAAATCAAAACCTGAGTCAATTTTAAGAACGAGTTCCAAGTAAAGGTCCCGAGTCATGAACAGCAGGTTTCAGGTCTGTCACGGTACGTGACCGGGCTGTATGGCTGTGCATGGAGGTGAGGACCTAATAGCAGGACGCAGGAGACGGCCGGTAAGCGTGGCGAGAAGCGAATGTTTATTTAGGTAGGAGTGCAGTGGCAACAGAAACCAAAAGAAGAGGCAAACAGAAGAAATAACCTAAACTGGGAACAAACTAAAAATATTACGGAAACAGGGAGCCAGAGAGCAGACACAGCCGTAAAACAACAACAACGATCCGACAAAGGACAATGGGAAGACTGAGACTATAAATACCCAAGGTAATTAGGGAATGGGCGACAGGTGAAGGCACAGCTGAAACTAATTACACCAACGAGAAGGGGAAGTAAAACTAAACACAGAGCACAAGGGACAAGAACTGACAAAATAAAACAGGAAACAACAAGGCGAAGACCGAAATGCAGACTTGACACTACACAGGAAGTAAACCACACCACAATACAAACAAACACAGGGGTACCACAAAGGGAACACTATGAATAACTAAAAAATAAGGACCACAAAACAACTAAGCAACACCATAACACCAAATCATGAGAAGGAAAACACAAAATGCTGGCCATAAGGCCCAGGATCATGACAAGTTCTAACAGGTCAAGATCCAAGCCAAAGCCAACCTTCCTAAATCAGGATAAACACATCCCAAAGTTTGCCTCCTGCGTGTGTGTTTGTGTGTGTGTGTGTGTGTGTGTGTCTGACTGGTATCCAGTCTAATATAAACAAACACCTTCTTTATTATTTTAGACATTTTATTGTAGACAGGAATCTCCAAACACAGACAGGAAACCTGAAACACACAAAACTCTTGAATAAATGAAACGACTGCATCAGCACAAACTAACACAAAATAATGATCCACATGAGAATGCCACATGGCATCTGAGCGATCATTTTTATCTGCTGTTTTTCTTCGCGTTCCTGCGCTCCTGCTAAAGACTAAATAAACAGCCTATAGTTGCTCAGCGTGGAACGTGCTTGGAGCTCTTCCAGGACAAACTGTGTGCTGAACGGGTGAATAAATGTTTAGTATTTGAGTTCGAAGCTGAATCTGATAACTGCGCTGCTGCTCTTAGTGTTCCTGCACACTCATATTCAGCGTTAATAATTCACAGCATTATGACCAGCGCCTGGCTCTCGGCCTGCTCCCAAAGTGCTCGGTTCACTGCACGGCTCATTAGTGCTCCTGCGAGGCCTCTGGCAGCCCGCCGCAGAGGGGGAACACCCACTCCTGCAGCTCCTACAGTGTGGGGAGAACAGCTGGAGCCACGATCCACCAGAGGCTGCTGTGTTTGCTGATAGCATCTTGGTGTCACTCTGAATGCCTCGTGTTGTGTTTGGGATCGAGCGCTGGGTTCCACGCCCGTTTCACACTCAAATAAAACACAATTATTCCTGCTCTCGATGACTCCTGAAGAATGCACAAACTTTGCTCGTGGAAAGTTTAGGTCCTACACTGCTTATAAAAGATGGGCGTGGCCACTGTGACGCCACCTGTAGGTTTCTGGTGCAGCTTTTAGAAGAGGTGAGTTTAATATTTTGGCTGCTGTCTTGTTGATGTTTGCTCATTTATCAGTGAGCACTAGCTATGTGCATCACATGGAAAAGTGCTAATTAATATGGACAGCATGGCAGTGCAGTGGTCGCCTCACAGAAAGAGGCTTCTGGGCTCAAACCTCCTGGTTGCTTGAGACCCTTCTGTGTGGAGTTTGCATGTTTCTTCCAGCTACAGCAGAGTCCTCCCACAGTCCATTAACTGGCTTTAATTGTCTACGTGGTGATTCAGAGTGAATGTGAGGGTCCTGCCACATGAAGGCTGGGGGGGCCCCAGGCTGGTTTCTTTCAGCAGCACGAAGCACACTGACCACCATGTTCAGGTTCACCCTCAGTCTGCTGCGGGTCGAGCTCCGCCCCCACATCTTTCAAGTATTTTTGTCCTGCTCTTTGCTGCTGAACAGGATGCAGTGTGACGGGGCATTATTTAAACACACAAATGAGGAAGCTGAATCTGAATTTGCTGCTGGGCAATGTGCTGTCTGAAAGGTATCCCAGCATGCAGTGGGGGTGACAGGTCACTGTGGTAGATTGGTCATGAGTAAGCAGTTTGTCTGTAAAACCAAATGCTGAGTTCCCATGAAGAGCTGGAGGGGAGAAACAGGCTTTTATTTACGCCTCAGTTTCTGCTGCTGTTTGTGGTTTGACCAGCTTATTACCAGCTTATTGTTCTGCACAGCGAAACCTTCTTCTATTGTTCTCAGTGTCGCTCTGAGGTTCACTTAATGCATAAAACAGAAATAATGATTAGAAAGACTCTGTCATTGCTGCTGGAATAAATGCTGGGAAAGTGAAGCTGAGCTCAGTTTGTGATGGATGCCTTCGTCCTCATCTTTTAAAAATAAACCTAAGATGGGAACACCTCCGTTTGCTCATACACATCAGCCTCTGTCTGGGAGCCAATCACACTCCTTTTCCTTTGAATCTTTTATTTTACATATTTGAACATTCACATGAAATACAAACACAGAAGTTCAGAAGTGGAACTAAACACAGGCGTTCATGCTGCAGCACGATCATGACATTAATTCAAATCTTACATTAAAAACTAAAGTCAGCCTGGCTCAGAGGACTAAGTGACGGCTGAGTTTAACCTCAGCCCGCTCTGACTCGGTCCCAGCTCCTGTGATCGATAAGGTTTTGGGTCGGTGTGGGAATGAGGTTAGTCCCATTTGGACCAGCTGCAGACTATCTGGACGTTAAAGACCTGACTCAGTCTGAGCACCCAGACTCAGGCCAGCATGTGTGGGATGATTCTCGGGCTTCAGTCAAACTGGACTCAGGCTGAGTCTGTTCTGCCCGGCTGAAGTTGGGCCAAGAGCGTCAAACTATTTCGATTACCTGGGAATGTTTTTGGCAGTAGGTAAAAAGTGATTGTCTCTTGCCCCGCCCACTTCCAGCTTTCATCAGATTTGGCATCTCTGGGTCCTGACACTGAGCTTATTAGTGCTCCTGGTCCACATCAAACCACATGTTCAGCATCAGCCGTACACAGAAACCTGACTCCAGGCATCACCATCACTTCACAATGAAAATCTTATGACAGAGTCTCAATGCCAAAGATTTTAATAACCTTTATATGATCTCAGTCCCTCTTTTAACCAGTGAAGGGCACAAAGAGAGCCTAATCTGTCCCTCTACAAATATATTTGTCCCTCACTGAGAAACGCTGCAACTGAAAAACTTTTTCTTCTAATTTGCTGCAGTCACAAATGTAAACAACTGATGTCACAGTGGTGAAACTGGCATCATATAGGCTGAGAATAAGAACTAAAACCATGCTAAGTACCATGCTAAATCAGTTTTCAGCTGAGTGTGGATCAAATGAAGCAGAAAAATTTGAGGTGCAGAGCATGAAGCTCCGCTCGATCCGAGATCTGAAGCAGCAACGTTTCTGTTATTCCTGTTTTGTGGTTTTGGTGTCGCTCCCTGCTGTGGCGGCCATGTCAGCCGGCCTTCACCCATAACGACACGTAAGGAGAATGAGCTGCTAACGGCCTGTTAGGGAAACCACGTAACTGTACTCCTGTTTTTCCTGCGTCCTCCAGAGCGACGCTGCTGAGTGAGCGTTTCAGACGAGATGGAACCAGCAAAATATCTTTGGACTGAAATTTGACTTCTGCTGCTCTTTAGTGGAAGGTAACTCCATTTTATGGCTTTTCTAAAAACACATCTTTTCTTCTTGGAATCTTTGTCTGAAGCCCGTTTCAGATGCCATTAACACCACTGAGAGAAGCTAAAATATCCGCAGCTCAGCAAAACAGGAAGCAAATAAACAAAAATACATTCTTTTAAATGCAGAGATGAAGAGAAGCAGCTTCAGTATTACAGTAATCCAGTCACAGTCTGTGCGGTGCAAACAGCAGCTGCTGCTGGACAATCTGAGTGCACAACATCATTACACACATACACGAAAAACTATCATTTAAGTAGAAATCAACCTTCTAAAGACTAAAGCAGGCACTGCTCACATGGACTTCTTTTTATTTATCTTTTATTTTATAAATTGTTTTATAATTTAACAGCTGTTCTGATCCTGCAGCAGGACAGAAGCCATCAGGTACAGGCTGAGTTACCTCTCACCTGCACTCGCTTGATACATCATTAAACACTTTTTTTTCTTGTGTGTGTGTGTGTGTGTGTGTGTGTGTGTGTGTGTGTGTGTGTGTGTGTGTGTGTGTGTGTGTGTGTGTGGACCTGCATGTGACCCTTCCCAAATCCAAATTAGTGAACTCGACTCAGAATTGTTCCCAGATAAAGGGAAAGTTAAGAGAAAGGGAAATCCACAAAGCCCAGCCGGCAGGACCCATCCACCCCCACCCATCCTCCGGTCACACCGCCCCCAACATCCACACCACCCCCACCCCGTCTAGCCAGTAGATGCAAAAACAGAGCCCCCACACAGCCGCCATGACACCCCACCACCACAGCAAGCCACCCCCCGGAGAGACAAGGACAGGCACACCAGGCAGCCCCCCACCCCCGAGAGCCACCAGGGACCAGACCCCACCAGCGCTGGAGGGAGGAGAGAGAGACAGCATCAGCGAGGGAGGAGAGACACAGGGGGCTGAAGGCACAGCCCATAAATTATTATAACTGATAAAATGTGTTTTCCAAGTATTTGACTGGAACTTATTTCACTGTGAGCCCCACCTGCCTGTGTAAGGGGTTAGATTAAAATGGAAGGCAGGTGGGGTGGGGAAGAGTGAGGTGGGGGGCCGATGTACATTCCTGTTGGTGACCTCCCACCACCAACCCTGCAGTGCTCTACATACACACAGTTATTATGAATCCTAGTGTGAGTGTGTGCTGTGCATTAAAAGAAGCTTCATGTGCTACTTTGTGTCTTAACTTACTTGAAATGAAAACAGTCCCACTTTTCACAGTTCTTTATTTTTCATCCTTTTGGATGCATCATGTTGTTGTTTGTATGAATTTCATATTTACCTTTGTTGATTTTGAGAGCAGCATACGGCTTCTGCTCAGTGTTAATTCTGTTGTTGTTGTTGTTGGTCTGTGTGTGTGTATGTGTGTGTGTGTGTGTGTGTGTGTGTTTCCAGCAGGTTTTTCTGTTTTTACATGACTGACAGGCATTTCTATTGGCTCTCAGTTCATCCTGAGGCCCCTCTCCCCACAAAGACCACTTCTAATTGGTCAACTTCTGGAAACTTGCTGAGAAGCAAACACCCAGTGCTTAACATAACATATATAATTTGAATTTGAAATAATGTGAAATAATTTAACAGCCAGCAAAGGTTCACCTTCACTCCCTTAATAAAAGTGAAAATGTTTTGGCTGCCTGATGAGGAGCTCTGGGAGGCAGGAACAGGCGAAGGCTGGCCCCCCCAGCAGAGTCAGCAGGTCTCCTTTGGTTCCTGGGCTGAGTTCACAGTACATCCAGTGATGAAAAGTCGGTGTGGAGTTCAGGAAATCAGTGACATGCTGTACAGAAACCTGATCAGAGTTTTTTTTAAGAAGCTCTAAAAACACCGTAAACCAACACTGGAGACGCACACTGAAGCTGTGTGGTTACACGAACAGCAGGCTGGACACTGAGACGGTCGTCTCCTGTCATTTAGGCAGTGTTGTAACTGTAGCTCAGAAATAAAGCAGCTCCCATTCTACGGTTTTACATGTTTACTGCTATTACCACTTCTTGCACTGAGCTTTCTTGTTGTTATGAAAAACAATGTTAGCACAAAAACGTTATGCTTTGGGTGCAGGAATATGACAGTGTGCGTAAAGACCTTTGAAAACACATTAACCACAGTACCTGGAGCTCCTGCAAACTCCACAGAGTCCCACGCTGACTGCAAGGGGCCAGTTTTCCTCCAATGAGGCAGCAGTGCTATCAACTGAATCACCATGCCACCCTGAAACATCAAACTTTACATATGAAAGGTGTCTGTGGGGGTGTCTGTGGCTCAGGAGGTAGAGCAGGACACCGACTAATCAGAAGGTTGGTGGTTTGATTCATGGCTGTTCCAGTCTGCGTGCTAAAGTATCCTTGGACAAGATACTGAACCTCAAGTTGCTCTCTGATACAACCATCGGAGTTTGTGTGTGAATGTTAGATAGTAAGCACTTAACTATAGAAGGAAGTGCTTGAGTGCTCAGCTAGAGAAGAAAAGCGCTCTATAAGAACTAGTCCATTTACCAAAATGTCATATCTGATCAGTGCAAACGATCAGCAGAGTCTTTGATGATTCTGGACTTCAGGATTCTGGACTCTTCAGGACTGGACTGTCCAGCATCTTTTAATACAACTTGAACATAAGGTGACACACAGGGGAAACCAAAGTAGAATTAGAGCAACTGTATTGATTCAAAACTGATCAGAAACTCTTAATAAAGACTGTTGGTGCAGTGAGGAGTAACTGATTCACAGGTAATTTTGCCATTAAAGTTCTACAGACAGCGGTCACTGGTTGCCGGTCTGCGGCTGCTGGCAACGAGCTGCTCCCCAACGCTCCTTTTCACAGTAAACAGCGATACAGACTTCTGCTGCACTCCAGTAATTCACATTAAAAACCTTCAGCATCACTGCAGGCTGACCTCTGACCTCTGAGGAGGAGAAAAATCGGTCTTACACCCATGACTGTGTTCACATTTCACCTCCACAGGGAGGAGTTCTGGAAGCGTTTGTGTGTCCGTCTCTCTGTAAACACGACAGTTTTGGATGAATTCTGATAAAACTGATCAAACACCCATCCATCCATCCATCCATCTGTCCGTCCATTCGTCCGTCCATCCATCCATCCATCCATCCGTCAGTCCATCCATCCATTTGTCAGTCCATCCATCCATCCATCCATCCATCCATCCATCCATCCATCCATCCGTCCGTCCATCTGTCCGTCCGTCCGTCCGTCCATCCATCCATCCATCCGTCAGTCCATCCATCCATTTGTCAGTCCATCCATCCGTCCGTCAGTCCATCCATCCATTTGTCAGTCCATCCATCCATCCGTCCGTCAGTCCATCCATCCATCCATCCATCCATCCATCCATCCGTCAGTCCATCCATCTGTCCGTCCATCTGTCCGTCCGTCCATCCATCCATCTGTCAGTCCATCCGTCCGTCTGTCCATCCATCAGTCCATCCGTCCATCCAGCCATCCATCCATCCATCCATCCATCCATCCATCCATCCATCCATCCATCCATCCATCCATCCATCCGTCCATTCGTTCATCCGTACGTCGTCCATCCATCCATCCATCTATTTTTTACAATAATACTGATCAACGTCATGATTTATTGGTCAAAAAATGGACAAAAAGGCCTTATAACTTAGAAATTATGATTCTTACATGTGTTAGAAATACACTGCAGTATAATATTATATAATAAGCTCAGTTATTTACAAAGCAGTACCTGTTATCCATGACCTGCTCCTACATAAGAAAGAAAACAAATGAATACATACAAACTTTTCCCTGAAAAGGAAATCGTGCCCAGGGGGTGGCCCGAGGGTGGCCCGAGGGTGTGTTGGTGCTGCCTGTGTGTTTTTATTTGGTGAAATGTTTGATGTTTCACTTTTTCACAAGATCCACAGATCTTAAATTATCGTAAATTTCCCGCAATGTGGGACAAATAAAGGATGTTTCTTCTTCTTCTTCTTCTTCTTTTATAATTTTAATTACCGAGTCAAAAGTCGCCTTTATTAATGCATCAGCATGTGTAAATGTTGCACTCATGAGAGGAACCCACTGTGTTACAGCTGAATGTCATACCTAACAATAAAAGAGAGACTGTGTGTGTCCTCATTAGGATAGGGTTGTGTGTCAGTGTATGATTCAGTGCATTTCAGGCCATGTTACACAGTCACATGAAAGTAATGTAACTTTCCTTCATGTAATCCTGTAATTTTTAAATTACAGGATTACAAAAAAGAAAATGCCCCCCCCCCCCAAAAAAATCAGAATTTGATCTCGAATAGTTTAAAAAAAAAAGCATGAAAGTAGAAGTCAAATCCTTACCTAAAATAAGGCAATAATAAAATTAATCTATAGTGTCGAGCAGGAAACGGCTGCAGGTTTGAGGTCAAAGTGCTCCATCAGCTGTTTGAGGCTCTGAACCTGCAGATTCATGCAGAGGAGGAGAAGCTGTTAGAAGGAGAAGAAGGAGTGACGCATCAGGGTCTGATGGAGAAACAGGACCGAGGTGGCCAGAGTTCACCTGATGAGTTCACACAGGGAGGGGGCTCTTACTAGCTGCATACTCCTTCCTCCTCCTCCTCCTCCTCCCCCTTTTAGTCAATGGTTAAAGTCCTGCCATCAGAGCAGAGGAGTGTCTTCTCTGTTTGCTCTGGCCTTACAAGGCCCGAGGGTGGGGGTCAGGGCAGGAGGGCAGAGTCCGGTGGCTATGACCCAGCACTGTGGGTGGTGGCCAGTATGACCTGTAAGCTTATTGTTTGCTGGTTAGTGTCAGCTGAGGCGAGGCTGCAAATCTGCAGATAGTTTATATTTTCACAAATAAACCGTCCAAAAATAAAATTTATGCTTTTATTGTAGTAAACGCTGCTAAAGCTCTCATATTTATGCATTCATGTCCAAAGGCTTCATGCCCAGCATGACTGCATTTACATGGAAGGGGTGGGGGGTTCTAGAGGAACCCCGATGAGCTGAAATCCGTAATAACCAAGGCCTCTGTGACAGCTCTCCCAGAGGCCTGCCCTGCTCGGACAGTTTGCTAAAAGTTGGGCCAGTAGTGTGAGTTCACACACAGAAACTTATCAAAGCAACATGATCCACAACCCCTCTGTCCACTCACTCTGGTTTTGCACATACTTCATGGCTAAACACTTGGCTTTTTTCTCTGTTCAAGCCTTCACTGTAACCACTGAGCTCCACCACAAAACTGCAGCAGCTGAAACTTGCAGCTGCGCAAATGCAGTCAATTACTTCAGGTCTGAGCTCCTCAAAGTCGACAACCTTCAGTCATCAGAATATGAAGAAAGTGTGCCAAATGAAGCAAAGTGAATAGGATGTTGACTTATGACTCATCTTTTAAACTAAATATGCTGAATTCTGTCAGCTGTCCGATCATTTCCTGCCGTCACCACCAAACAGAAGAGAAAATGAAAAGTGGTTGATGGTGTGCTGATTGTATTCTGTTTACACAGATAACTGTGAATAAGTACACAAACCTTACAAACGTAGACTTAGATGATGGGATCTGTGATTTATGTGATTGGTATTCCAGGAATGAGAAACAGATGTGGGTAAAAAAACAGCGATGAAGAAATCTCATTGGGGTACATAATAAAATAATGAAAGCAACTTAAAGCTTATATTTCCACATATTCAGAATTCCACACAGTGCATTTAGGAATGTCGATGTCTGTTCTTCCTTTAAAGACGAGCTGTTAGTGCTGTGATTCTGCAGGCCGATGCTGACTTAGACCTCTGCAGTGAGTCGACCACCTAACCAACGTAAGGCTGTCCCCGGCGTTCATGCACGTGCTGGTGCTTCATGTGTTAATTACTGCGTCCCAGTGTTTTCCATGCGGTGCCACAGTAGAAAATGCAGGGATGTTTTTCCTTCCTGGGCCCCCACGCTTTATTGTGTTCAGTTGGTTTCAAAGGCAAACATCCCGCGAGCTTTTCCGCTTGGACATTCGGTCACGTCCGTTTCGATAGTTCCAGCAGTGTCCAGACAAAAATTTGCTGTCACTTGTGAGTCCTTCTGTTGATGCTGTGATTATTGTTCCTTATATTGAGGCGATCATTATTATTCACTCACCGACGAAACTGTGGGGAAAGTAGCTGTAAATGCACAGGAGGACTCATCGAGCAGGCCAATCGGAGTAGCGCACTGATGCAGCGAGTGGTCACATTTCCAGGGATGACGTAGGTGACGTAGGGTTTCAGAGCGGTTTGCAGTTACATCGTACCCCCAGCGTAGAAGCATAGACCCCCACACGTGTCAGACTGGATTCATTAAGAGGCCACAGGCTGCATCCAAAGCATGGGCACAGACATGATGATGTTACCCACTGATTACTGAAGTCCCATCTTGAAGCAGTGAATTTACAAAATAAGCACGATGTAGACTTGAAGCTTGAAACTGAGTCCATAAGAACAGGTTTATTTTTCCATGCAGACTTGAACTTCCTTCAGTAAGCAGAGGACTTTTCCTCAGGTGGCCATTAGAAAGAATGCAGGTTTGAGGCACTCTTTACTCCTCTGACCCACACACTATGGCCATATTCATGTACAGTCCACGGAAATGCCCTATAAATGATGTGTTGCATCATTTCCATGTTATCAGTGTGCAGTTTCTGTGACTTGTGTCATGCCATCAGTGAGTGAGCTTTTGACCTTTCTAAGGTGCCGTTTACACGAAGCCGTTTTCATTTTGAAACGGTGTCGTTTTGATGCGTTTCGCCCTTCTCTTTACACGACAACAGAGTGAAAACGATGTGTTTTGGAAACGGGGTCCAGAGTGGAGCGTTTCAGAAACGCACCGGCTTGCGTTCTCGTGTAAACACTTGAAACCGGGGTGATTTGAAACCGCTCGACTCGCACATGCACACTATGGTTGCGACGGCCACAGTTTTTCGCGCACGCGCAAATTGATAAACAGTACTCGCGGATTCACGAGTGCTTCTTATGCTTTTCCTGTGTTTTTACCGTTTTGTAATTCAGCGTTGTGTGCAGCAGCGATCCAACCTCATCGTCAGTCCACACAAAACCTCTCACATTGGCCGTTTTGTAAATAATGAACAATTTGCCGCACTACCTACTGTGTCACTCCACGCATGCGCGTCTTGCATAAACAAACTTTGCAAAGAGAAAACCAACGCCAACTTGTGGCCTGGCATGGGAACTACATCGTTTTCATCGTTTCACATGTCCTCGTGTAAACGCGGGTCGTTTCTGAAACGCCATCGTGTAAACGAAAGGCTGAAACGCATCAAAACGACACCGTTTCCAGTGAAAACGGCTTCGTGTAAACGGCACCTAAGGTTAGATCATGTTAATTTACATCGTTAAGTGACAGTGAAAATGTGCCAGAAGCAGCCCACAGTCTCATTCACACCTCACAGGAGAGCAGGCTGCAGCCTTAAAGTCCACACTCTTAAATTTAGGTCAGCCTGTTGCTGTGACAGTCTCAGCTGACACTGCTCCACCACAACAATGAAGCAATCCTTGCTGTTGTTAAATAGCTCGTGTTGGTGAAATCCTGCTGTGGCACTTCAGGAAGAGACTCAGCCGTGGAAACAGAAGTGCCAAACCATCGACCAAAACAGTGCATCGCTGCACCAGCACACAGAGAACATGGAAGACTTAAAAACTGGGAGCTGCAGGCAGCAGCTGCAGCTCTGGCGGTTGGTAGTCTGATTCCTGTTTTCTCCACACGCTGAAGTGTCCTCAGGCAAGACACTGAGGGTTTTTGTTCCAGTGGCAGGCGAACACTTCGCATCAGAGCTTCCAGTGAATGAGAAACACGTGCGCTGCAGAATCACTCAGGTTAGATGGAGATATATACGCACATCATTCACCCCTGCTGAGCTCCACAGGAGGAACGTCTCCTTCAAGCTGCTCAGATGAATAACATCATACACAAATGAGTCCTTGTTTAAATGTGAAAGTGCAGATTTTAAAGTGAGAGTGCAGATCTTGACTCTTCAGCGTCTGAAGAAAACATGTTTTTGTGTTTTACATTTCATTTAAAAGAAAGAAAATAAATCCCCAAACACACACAGACGTGTCCTCTGGGACTCTGAGCCACAAGGAAATACTTTAAAACAGATTTTGGGTGAGATCCAAAGTCGGATTGTTGCTGACAGGTGTGGTAATTCACCCCGAGTCCTGACTTACAGGCTTCTTTGTAATGTTTTCACTCAGCCCCAAAACTTCAGCCCTCATTGGTCTTTAACAGTCGCTCCGTCCTCGTCCCCGTGAAGAGTTAAACAGCGAGTGGACGAGCTGCACTTCATAAATGTGTGTGTGTGTGTGTGTGTGTCGGCTGCCCTTGCTGTGATTGATGGCATTGTTTAAAGCCAGGGAGGCTTTGGAAAGCTCTGCTATTGTTTCAGCTCTTGGCAGGGAGGCTTCTTTAGAAAAACAGAAGTGGGGGAGGAGGCGGGCGGACGAGCGAATAGAAAGAATTAGAAACAAAACAAGAGTTGTCTTCACTTTTTAAAGGCAGGGTCCGAGCTTGATGCTGAATCTGATAGTGGCCCGCTGGGATTCCTCCAAACTGCAACTCCATCCAAAAACACTCCACCCCCTCCTCACACTGCCACCGCCAACCAAACCACAGCTATCCGTGCCCCCCCCACCCGGCCAGCCCCTGAGAAGATGGAGAGCAAGGGGACAGAGCGGGAAAAAGAAAACACTCCCCAGGAATGTACCAACACACAAACATGGCGTCCGCCCAGGCCCTCCACTCTCCTCCGCTGTTATTCTTTACAAGATGTTTTGGGCTCGGCTCTGCTCGCCCAGCCTGACACAAACCACAGAATTTCTGATATTTCTCTGCGTCCACCCCCCACCGCTGCTCCCACCACCTCTGCCTCCACCGGCCGCGGAGCCTCTGGGAATGTTTTGTGCAAATACAGCGATGCAGGGCTCGGACGGTGGTCCGCTGCATAAAGAGTGGTGAGCACAGCTACGAGGACCGCCGGCCCCCGTCAGCCCGCAGGGGCCTCATCAGCACCAGCCGACCAGCGCTGTGCCCCCAAGGGGGGAGCATGTTGTTCCAGTCCGGTCCTGTCCACTCTGATGGATGGGGGAACATTTTGTTCCGAGTTCCAGCTTTCCTTATGATCAGTGTTCCTTCTGTAACGTTCATAATCACATAGCTTTCTCACGTAAATGACTTTAGCGCTGAATCATGTGTAATTTGCACCAAATGGGGTCTCCCAGAACGTCCTGTATGCTGCATGTGTTCTGGCTGCGGAGAGCAGCCATTCATCAGCTGTTTTTGTCAAATACTGCAGTTTCAGCTGCACCCTCATCAAAGCTGTAAGGAAGAGCAAGGATAACAGCCAGTGACACTCATGTTGTTGAACCTGCTCTAAAGAGACTCACAATCTCTTTTGGTCAGAGCGGCACCAGCTGCAGCACTTTGATTTGCCACCAGGTACAAATGGGGTCCAGTAATAGCTGCAGGGTGAAGATGGTCTATAGAATAACAGCTGCAGCTCTGCTCTGCAGTGCTGGGGGGCACCGAGTCACCGAGCATCACCTGACATCCTGCATCTAATCACAGAAACCAGTTTTAGGTCTCTGATGAAGTGTTTCATGTGCGGATTATGTTTAGAGCAGGGTCATGATTCATTTATCTTTGTTGTGCGCGTGAAGCTGCTCAGCTGCTCTGTCACCATCATCAAACAGCCCAAACACATCTCCTGTTTCTGAAGTGATTCAGAGTGACGATCACCCAACAGATCAACAGCTCGTTTATCCTTCCCCAGAACAGCGGCGGCAGCCTGTGTACGAGCGCTCCGTGTGTTTGTGTGTGTGCGCAGACGGTCTAATTGGAGACAGGTGAATAATTGGTGGATTAAGGCACCGCCCTGCGTCTGGATTGGCTGGGCGTGGAGGAATGAAGTTAAGTGTGATTACCTGCTCATTACACACATAAATACCCCCGCAGTGTGTTTAGGCTTATCTGCGGTCGAGCTGTATTACCGCTGATTCCCATGTCAGACTGTCAGACGGTCACTAGGCAACACAACAACAAGCACACAGCGAATCCATCAGTCAGGATCAGGCCGCCTCTCAGAGGACGTGAAACGAGAACAAACCGTGGAAATCAAACCTTTAACATTAAAGAGACAAAAGCTGACGTCTGCTTTTCATCATATTTTGAACTCTCGTAGGTGCATCAACTCATTGTTCACCTTTATTTACATGTGCGCTACCGACACAACCTTTAGTCAGCTTTGTCCTGATTTGGGTCTTAGTCTTGCCTGAGTTCCTCATTCTAAAAACAAGGAATAACAATAAGGAGTTTGGAGGCACATTTATCTGCATTAGAGTGCGACGAGCTCCAGTCTTTACTGGTATGTTAACATTTCCATGTCTGTAAGTGTGTGAGAGTCCAGTTGGGAACTCGAGGCTCTGTGTAGGTGTGCAGTTCGCTACAAAGCATCAATTATGCATGCATGCTCCAAACAGAGTGCTAGGAAACACGGATCAGGAAAAACTATGTTTCAAAGAGCTACTTGGCCATGTTTCCCACACATATCTGTGCCTGCAAGCTATTATAATTCCAACCTTATATTTCTGTCAGGCATCTAAGAAGCTGCACTTCTGCATCTCTGTGATAGGCTGACATTCAGTTAATACATGAACACATTTGTTGGTTTCTGTAGGCCAAACGTGCACATCCAATAATTAAAAGGGTGCAGGAACAAAAACAGTTACATAAGTGGAAGAAGAAAGTCCGCACACCGGAGCGCTCCTGGGAGATAATTTATTACAAAAAGACCTTCAATTAATCTGTAACATTTCTGGTATCCATGCCCTTCATCAGGATGCCCGAAATGTTCCCAATTAATTGAAGGTCTTTTTGGAATAAATTATCTCCCAGGAGCGCTCCGGTGTGCGGACTTTCTTCTTCCACAGATTCAAACTGGATGTAAAGACTTCCAATCTGTGCAGACGACAGGAACACACAGTGAAAACACTGCAGAGTGCGTACACCGTCATCCCTGAGCTTATCACTGCTTACATGACAACACTGGTAATGATAATATACACTGTGTACATTACTGATAGGCTTTCCGACCCCCGGCTGGATGAGGCCTTTCTTTGTGGACGTTGTACGTTCACCCCGTGGTCTGGTTTCCAGCTACGACCCAAAGACGTGAGGTCAGGTCAGTGGCTGTCTGTGAACGGCTTCCTGTCTGTCTGTGGTGACCTGTGCAGAGCAAACCCCTCCTCCAGCCCAGGGATAAATGCCAACCCTCATTTATCTATGATTTTAAATGCACTCAGTAGTAATTCAGATGATATCATCCCTCCACTTGTCCCAGTCACCTGTACCATCTTAAGCTTTACCCTTGGACCATCTACTGTCTTCAGAGCTTCAGTGAACATGTGTATCTATATGTATTTAGCATATTCAGGCAGCACCCTGCTCCCATGCTGCCCCTCCACCAGAAAACATGTTGGATGTATGGTGTAAATACGGGATCAAAGCATCTCTGCAGGGATGTCATGGTGGTGGCTGCTTCAGTTTCCAGGTTTGCTTCTAAAGACGGCTGCAGCAGTTACAGTAAACGTGAGGAGCTGCAGCCGAATGTTAAGAAACACCAGATGTTTTGCATCATCTCGAAACAGCTGATGCTTTCCAATTCTGCACTTGATGTCGGTCTCTGGCTCTCCATTTCAGCACATGATGCTGATCAGGTACATAAATTCCCATCATTTCCAGCTGTTTTGGTCAAACTATCATTCTGTTTAGTGTCTCTGTTGCTCGTGTGTCTGAGCTTGGATTCTTTTCTTCTGAGGCCAGCTTTGCCCACTTCACAGTCCAGATCCCCGAGGAAGGCTCGAGTAAACCGTGACCAAAGAAAATTAAACTGTCTTAAAATTGGACTCAAAATAAATTATTATCAGGTGCCACAATGAAAACAGCCCAATGCCGTCTTCAGGTGTGAAATGTTTGGTAAGATTGTTCCTGTGCATGAGCGCTCCATGACGGAGCCGCTGTCCGTGAACACCCCACACAGCAGGTTTCACTCAGCCAAACCCCAGGAAGGAAACTGTAAACTCTTCATGTCTTCAAGTGGAGGACAAGAACAACAATTGAGTCTGGAGTCCGAGAGACAGATGGGATGTGGAATCAAAGAATGTTTCCTTTTGCATCCCTGTTTTCACCCAGAGGACAGCGCAGACATAAATACACACAAACAACACACAAAAGGATTTTTTAAAACTCTGACAGAAACTGCAGCACGGCGGCGAAACTCAACAACATCCGGATGGAGCCTTTGGTCCAGCAGCAGCATCAGGTCCAAACAAGGCTGCGGTAAGCATCGTGAACCATTAGCTTAGCTTACCGTTAGCTTAGCTAACAGAGGAAATAGCCCCCTCTAACAGCTCCTTCACCCTCCAGGTAGAAAGAGAAATAAAAAAGACACCGTGTCAGCGCTGAAGCTGTTTGTTAGGGAAGCTCTCAAAGTGGAGATCATGTGACGCATGATTCATTTATAAGCATTCGATATGAACAGAAGAAGATAAACAGCTAAGAGCAAAATGAGGTTTGACAACATTTTGCAGCTGTTCGTCAGTTTGGTATCTTTTTTTGTCTCTGGTGCCAATTTGTGTGTCTTTGTGTGCAGATGAAACTTTTCTGTTAGGCTTGTCTTTCTGTGGGGAGGTTATTGGCCTCCAAACTATCAACATGTGATTTTGGTGTATGTCAGTATATTTAACTGAGCTGTGATTCATAAGCACAAAATATTATGGTTTTATACAGATTGTTTACAGTTTATGATTGTGTACAGGAACCCTGATCAGCAGTGGATGCAGCACCAGCCGTCGGTTGTGACCGACTGCACACGATAACGCCATCAGCTGCTCGGTGGCCCACAAGTGTCGGCTGAGATCACGAAGGCTGAAGCTCAGAAACTTCAGATTTCCTCTGTGAATGAATCCAAACGAGTCACACACGGTGCAAATAAACAAAAACACATCACAAAGATCAGATGTAGCTCGTGTGAACCCCTCCCTCTGCCCCAGACTCACACACACAATCCTGGTACACACAGACCAATCTGCTTTAGTGTCACTGCAATAATGCTGAGTTAAACACACACACACACACACACACACACACACACACACACACACACACACACACACGCACATGCACACACACACCACAGCTTCATTCATCACACACCCACACACCCTTCAACATGACAGGACAGGATCGACTGCAGGATAGACTCACCTTTCAACACACTCGCTGATTACAATAATACACAATGAGACAATAGCTGCACGTCACTGTCAGCACTCAGCAGGAGAAAAATGTTTGAAAAACTTGTTTGTTATGATGTGACTTTTGTTTTTACCCTGTTATTGACTGTTAAGCAGCCCCCGGGGGGGTGGGGGTGTTTAATAGGTGTGCTGTGGAGCTGTTTTCAGCAGGGAGCTATCTGTTAGCGCTGTTAGCTCTGTTAGCACAGTTGTAAATCAGCCGTGTGAAAGAAACACAGAAAATACGCTTCTGCTTTCTCTGAGAGTTCATATGCAGCATGTTTCTGATAGACAAACAAAGAGATACAAAATGTTAACAGACACACAACGTACCTGCAAACACAGAGACGCACAGCAACAAAAAAATGAGATGCAAAAGACACAAAAAATATACATTCAAAAACAACTTTGGATGGATGGATGGATGGATGTAAGGATGGATGACTCTAAGTAGGCCCACAGGTGTGATAGTGTTACAGGATAACACAGGTTGTGTGCAGTAGTGAGGTGGTACTCTAAAAAAGCTAAAGAGAGCTGTCCCTGGGTGTGTGTGTGTTGTGAGTCATGTGAGCTTTATTTGTATTTACTTTCTATTATGACCTGTCCTGTCTGTCAGATTTTACAGTCAGAAGCATGTTTGCTTTTCCAAGATGAGCTCTATAAACTGCTTAAAGTGATACCTGATGGTGCACAGAGCCTCTTATGGTGCTAATCAGACTAGAAAACATTGCAGTTTGACTGCATTAGATATTAATCTGTGCAGTCCTGGGGAGTCGGCTTCGGGGCTTTACATGGATGGAGGTATCAGGATGCATCAGTGTGGATCAGTGTGGATCAGCTCCAGACACATAATGAGGGGAGTTGGATGATCAGCGCTAACACCGCACTCAGTCTCCTCACCACACATCAAAACACACTCACACATTCCTCACATGCCTCTGAATGACAGCCACTGGAGGCGGAGAATAAACACCACGCTGTGTGTGGGTATTTACCTGACTGTGTGTGTCATTACCTGGTGATACCTGAGGGGTGGGCGGAGCTGAGGGATGGGGGCGTAAACACACCTTTCTACACCACATTTACATTCCTGACACAGATAGTCACTGAGGTGTGTGTGATGTACACTCACCCACACACACACTTGTGCTTCTACCTTTGTGAGGACCCACTCATCACCAAGGCCATCCCCTCCAAGAAGGTCCTCGGTCCCAAAGTGAGGACTGTAAAGTGCCTTAATGATTGGTGTGAATTCATTATACACTGCTCAAAAAACACTCACAGTTTTCCCTCCTCATCTTTTCTGACTGGTAGTCCAACTCCTCCAGGATGGCACATCAATACGTGCCATTGGCAGAAGGTTTGCTGTGTCTCCCAGCACAGTCTCAGAGCATGGAGGAGACTCCAGGAGACAAGAAGTTACTCTAGGAGAGCTGGACAGGGTCAAGGTCCTTAACCCATCAGCGGGACCAGGATCTGCTCCTTTGTGCAGGAGGAACAGGATGAGCAGGTTCACCTGATCATGTGACAGATGTGAAAGGGTCTGGAGAAGCCGTGGAGAACGTTATGCTGCCCGTAACAACAGCATGACCGGTTTGGTGGTGGGTCAGTGATGGTCTGGGAGGCAGATCCACGGAGGGACACACAGACCTCTACAGGCTAGGCTACAGCACCCTGACTGCCAGCAGGTATCAGGATGAAATCCTTGGACCTGTCAGACCCTACGCTGGTGCAGTAGGTCCTGGTTCCTCCTGGTGCCTCGTGTGGTGAGAGTATGCAGGCAGGTCCTGGAGGATGAAGAAACTGATACCACTGACTGGCCCCCACGCTCACCTGACCTAAATCCAACAGAACACCTCTGGGACATCATGTTTCAGCCCATCTGAAACTGCCAGGTTGCACCTCAGTCTGTCCAGGAGCTCAGTGATGCCCTGGTCCAGATCTGGGAGGAGATCCTCCAGGACACCATCCATCATCTCATTAGGAACCCCGATGCTATCAGGCTGCATACTAGCAGGTGGGGGCCACACAAACTACTGAGGACCATTTAGAGGTGCTGCAATGAAATTTCAGCTAAATGTTCCAGCTGCTGCATCATTTTTCACTGTGATTTTCAGGGTGTTTAAATTCAGCCTCTGCAGGCTGATAATTATAATTTCCATCAAATGATGTGGCGTGCTTTCATCCCACATTACGTGGTTCATTTCAGCACAGATATCCTGCAGGATTTTTCCTCCCCTTTGAGATCTGAAGTGTTTTCAAAGTGTTCCTTTAAGTGTTTTAAACATTTTATATAAATAAAATTAACCTGAATAAAGCAATATATCCCCACTTTCCACAAACGTCCCTGATAAGTTCCTGATGTGTCCCGGCTTTGTTATCACTCTGCCCACTTTTGAAATCCGTCCCCACACCTCATGAGTGTTCCCACTTTTCCCAAAGTTTCCCAGATTAACAGTTGAAATGTGCAGTCTTTGGTTTGCAGAACCTAATGATGTAATGAAGTAATGATCCTGCCTCAGGAATATGTGATAGATTTCCACATGTGGGAGAACTCAGTTTCCTCTTTGTAGAATTTTAAATATTTTACATATATTAAATTATTACTTAATATTTGTTTAGATTTCAGATGAGCTTTTCCCTCATTAAGATATTTGGTCATGATGTGTTTTACTTATGTTTAACCTTATTTTTAACCACTGCAACAAAGGAACCTCCCAAATTTGGAGTAAATAAAGTCAGTGCTATAAAAAGTGTGTCATTGGGATAAATAAAAATGGGATCATCTTCTTATGTGCTTTAGGAGCGTCGATGAGGAAAGAGACACTCGCCTCACAAACATGAGGATTATCTGGTTTGTGAGTCTGTTCCTGCAGCACAGACTGGTCACATGGATCCTCTCTCTCATCTGCATACAGACCAACAACACCTGCCCCCCACCCACACACACCACACACACACCCTGCACTTCCTTAGAAACACACACACTCACTGTGTGAGGTTTTACTGTTTCACAGCAGGTAATAGATGCAAAGCAATATTGGACCTGTGTTTGGATTCTCTCCATGTTCCACCTGCAGGTGTGTGTGGAGGTCAAAGTTCAGCAGGGGGAATGTTAACCAGAGCAGGTTTTGTTAACCAATCAGGACAAAGACAGCAGCCACAAACACTCCTGTTTTTGGCCTCCGTGTCGCAGCGTGAGCTCCAGTGTTTGCAGCCGCACTGAGAACAAAACAAAACAAAAAAAAGATGAGTTTGTGAGTCCTGAGGCAGAACTGGACCAGGTTCAACTCAGAACTGTGAGTCTGGTGAGTGTCAGCAGGACGGACCAGAGCAGCATCAGACACCAGCATCAGTGCAACCTATTGAAACACTGTAACAGCATTTCTTTCTGTAATTCTAACGTTTTTATTAAAAATAAGGACAACAAAGTGGACTTCATATCTGAATTCTTGTCCTGTGCTGCCATGAGGTCATCTCTAGTGCATTTCACTCATGCACACCATAAGAATAAGTGTCTTGTTGTCTTTGTGTGAATGAGGATGATATCTGCTGGGGAGGTCAGGCTGGGGGGATGAGCGGGAGGAGGAGCTGGCTTTGCATGAACTCAGTCTCATGATGTTCGGTCTGGAGCTGCTCCAATGACTACTTCTTCTTTCAGGAAGTCCCCCGAAGAAACAGCAGTCTGAGCTCTGAGGCTGTGTGAGTGATGCAGAACGACACGTCTCCAGGAGCTTGTTAGAGACCCAGGTTAACGATGGGGCTCACCTCAGATGGGTCCAAACGTCTGGTTCCCACAAGCTGAGCCGTTTTCTTCAGCACTTTGATTGGTTTGGACTTTAGACTTTAATTCAAGAGGGTTCACAAAAGAATCTCATTAACTATTTCCAAATTATAGCTATTTATAAACATAATCCCTCATTTTCAATGGGTCACATGTGATTGGATGATTGAGAGGCAGTTTGATAGCCAGGTGAGGACTTTTCCTTCATTATTTTCCATGACTAAGCAAATAAAAGCTCTGTAGTTGATTCCAAGTCTTGAACTTGCATTTTGTTCCCTGCAATTCTCAATATGAGACCCACCGAGAAGTTAAATGCAGTAAGTGAGGTCATCGTCAGGCCAAAGAGCCAAACCCAATCAGCAGTGTTGTAGTCGAGACCGGGCTCGACTACAACACTATTAAACAGAGAGATTCCTTCTTTTTAAGCTCAGAAACATCCTTCTCAGCATCTAACTGAGTCAGAAACACTCTGGAGGAGGAGAACTCGAGATCACAGTCAGAATCTGCAACCAAGAGACATTTTCATGAACGTTGTTGTGAACAGAGACTTTACAACAAGGTGCAAAACACTGGTTACACCCAAGAAAAAGACTAAAAGAGCCTGGACCTGAAAAGAGACCCTGATGAACTCATACCAGATCGATGGGAAGAGGAGAAAGACAGAAACAGCTCTGATCTGAAGCACACCGCATCATCTGCCAGGCATGGTGGAGACAGCATTATGGTGTGGGTGTGTATGGCTGCCAGGGGAGCTAGGCTGCTGCTGTTTTTTGGTGATGTGGCTGCTGAGAGAAGCAGCAGGATGTACTGGGCTTTAGCCAAAAGCTCAGACAGAGCTTCACAGAGCAGAGGGATAAAGACCCACAGCAGTCTGCAAAGGCAACACACAGAGCGGGAGTTAGAACGAGTTTGTCAGAACAAAGAAATGGGATATTCTTTAATGACCAATCTGATCTGAACCCAGCAGGGCAGCTTTTCAGTTACTGAAGGCAAACCTGAGTGTAGACAGACCCACAAACACGCAGCAGCTGAAGGCAGTCAAAGGCCGTCCCTGCTTCCCTTCCTGCTTTAGCACAGCACTGTGTGTTGGTAAGTAATGTTTACATTGCTCTCAGTATGTTAAATGATTCATTTAATATGTTACTTTCCAGACCTGAGCTTCAGTTTGCATTTTTAATTTCTCCTACATGTTTGTGATCAGATGGACCTGACATGTATCTAAACTTAACTTCCTTTTCAAACAGGAAGTTCTGTTTTGTTACATGGTTGTTACACAGTTTTGAATAAAAAGGACGTCCTCGGATGGGGACGGTGGGTTTATTTTACAGCATAACACAACAATATGGCTTAACACAGTACAAAACACTACTGAGCAGAACGAAGTAGGAGGTGCAGCAATGCCAAAATGTAACACCCCCACATGAAGACGCGGGGTGTTAGGAGGTTAATGATGATCGTATTTTCCCTGTTTCATGTTATAAAATATTCTAAATAAAATCTGATTTTTCTTTTGTTTCTAGTGAGGCTTTTCCATCTTTTTTAGCAGGTGTAGTGAAACAATAATCCAGACCGCCCTGCTCTGCTGAGCAGGTGTTAGATTAATGGGTACCTGCATAGTTACAGATTTGGCTACAGTGTTTACCTGAGAGGAACAAAGTGCAGAAATGTGGGACTGACCAACACCAATCCTTCATGAATATGAAGCCACTGTTTGTGCGCCCTCACAAACTTACTACACCAGCAGTTCTCACAGGTCGGCCCCCATGGGAGCATACAGCCATGAATATGAAAGAGTGAATCAATATAGATTCACAAAATGCAACCGAGCAGACCTTTAATTCACTAAAATTCATCTTGCATTATTTTTGGTACGAGAACTACTGCAATCCACAAATCAGCACACATGAATGCACGAGGCCGTACACAACAATGTAAGAAAGCATAAACCAATGAAAACAGGTTTTACAGTGTTCTGCTGTGTGTGTGTGTGTGTGTGTGTGTGTGTGTGTGTGTGTGTGTGTGTGTGTGTGTGTGTGTTAGTGTGTGTGTTAGTGTGTGTGTGTGTGTGTTAGTGTGTGTGTTAGTGTGTGTGCGTATGTGTGTGTGTGTGTGTGTGTGTGTGTGTATGTGCGTGTTAGTGTGTGTGTTAGTGTGTGTGTGCGTATGTGTGTGTGTGTGTGTGTGTGTGTAAGTGTGTGTGTGCGTGTTAGTGTGTGTGTTAGTGTGTGTGTGTGTTAGTGTGTGTGTGCGTGTTAGTGTGTGTGTTAGTGTGTGTGTGTGCGTGCGTGTGTGTGTGTGTGTGTGTGTGTGTGTGTAAGTGTGTGTGTGCGTGTTAGTGTGTGTGTGTGTGTGTGTGTGTGTGTGTGTGTGTGCGTGTTAGTGTGCGTGTGTGTGCGTGCGTGTGTGTGTGTGTGTGTGTGTGTGTGTGTGTGTGTGTGTGTGCGTGTTAGTGTGTGTGTGTGCATGTTAGTGTGTGTGTGTGTGTGTGTGTGTGTGTGTGTGCGTGTTAGTGTGTGTGTGTGTGTGTGTGTGTGTGCATGTTAGTGTGTGTGTGTGTGTGTGTGTGTGTGTGTGGCGTTAGTGTGCGTGTGTGTGTGTGTGTGTGTGTGTGTGTGTGCGTGTTAGTGTGTGTGTGTGCGTGTTAGTGTGTGTGTTAGTGTGTGTGCGTGTGTGTGTGTGTGTGTGTGTGTGTGTGTGTGTGTGTGTGTGTGTGCGTGTTAGTGTGTGTGTGTGCGCGTGTATGTGTGTGTGTGTGTGTGTGTGTGTGTGCGTGTTAGTGTGTGTGTTAGTGTGTGTGTGTGTGTGTGTATGTGTGTGTGTGTGTGCGTGTTAGTGTGCGTGTTAGTGTGTGTGTGTGTGTGTGTGTGCGTGTTAGTGTGTGTGTTAGTGTGTGTGTGTGTGTGTGTATGTGTGTGTGTGTGTGCGTGTTAGTGTGCGTGTTAGTGTGTGTGTGTGCGCGTGTATGTGTGTGTGTGTGCGTGTGTGTGTGTGCGTGTTAGTGTGTGTGTGTGTGTGTGTGTGTGTGTGTGTGTGTATTCAGATCATCCTCAGTCCAGGAGAGGAACTGAAACGTTTCCTGGTGGCTGCAGCTTCTCTGTCTGGTCTTCAAGAGATTCTGTGTAACTGCTGGCCCCCAGTCGGCCCCCAGGGCCTCTGGTTAGACTGGCTGTTCTGTGTTGGCCTGTACCAGCCTGTTATTTCCAGCACTGACAGAGCTAAAAGGGACCCCCCCGCTGCCTGGTAATCTCCTAGAATTCCAATAATTTGTGCCGTTGCGGCCTGTCATCAGTCGCCAGTGTCGCGCCGCAGACCGGTCTGTCCGGCTCAGCGTGGACATGGATGCTGAGTGTATTGTTCTTTGTATTTACTCAGAACTGCAGCTCTCACAGTCTCTGTGTGGCCAAACTGCGGCTGCCTCCAGTAAAGAGGCACAAATGCCTAAAAATAGTTTCTCTGTAAAAATAGTGGAGCCGCTTTCTGTTCGGAGGCTCCACTGAAACCAGAGGTGCTGTTTGAGTTGGAGCAGAGTGTGGGATCGCTGCCTCTCTCTCTGGATGTCTTCCTCACACGCCCACTTCTGTGTGTGTGTGTGTGTGTTGTCTTTCTATGTTTTAGTGGAAACATTTTTGTTGAATCATTGCAGTGAAGACATTTCTGCACATTTTGGCCTCAGAGCTTCATCATATTTCATTTCTCTCAGCTGCAGAACGAGCAGCGTGCACGAGTCATGTCCAGGAGTTGGAGCGCTTCTGCATGTACAAGCAGGCATTTGCTGTGAGTGTGTGTGTGTGCACATCTGTGTGTGGCTGCATGCACAAGCATGTATCAGGTAATTACACGGACATGTGTATAATAACGTGAGTGCATGTGTGCATTCATTCACAGAATTGCAGCGACATGTGTTTATGAGCAGCTTTATTGTTTTAATTCATCAGCAGGGATTCAAGGTGAACTAAAGCCTAACAGGAAATATAAATCCAGGATATCAACCTTTAAAAACAACTCACAAATATAGTTTATCCTTCAAAATGTAGACTCAGTAAACAGCTGATGATGCAGTTTACTAAGAGTGTTTGTGAGTCTGCTGAGGCTCTCGGTTCGGTCTGCCTGGGCCTGAGTGACGTGATGTGGTCATAAGGTGGGTGTGAGGGTCTGTGCAGACGTCCAGAAAGAAGTGGGGAGAAAGAAAAGGTGCAGCAGCCAGTAAGGTTAGACTTACGGCCAGAGTGGGACGGGCACACTGGGTAAGTGTGATTTTGCAATGGACACAGTTAATGCTGTGAAAGGCCTATTTTCATGAAGCCTTATACAGTAGGTAGTTTCTATTGCATGAAGCTGTCCAGTGAGTAAAGACAGAACTGATCAGCATGCAGAGCTTCCAACAGGACAAGAACTGTGACATCATCACAACAAAGATGCCACAGGACAACATCTGCAACATCTGACAGAACAACATTATTTGGCTCATTGGGACGATCCACCTGTTAGACACTCAGGCTGAGGAGCAGCACCAGAGGCAGAGTTAACACACACACACACACACACACACACACACACACACACACACACACACACACACACACACACACACACACACACACACCACACACACACACACAGATGCTGATTCTAATAATGTGAGAACTTAAAAACAGGAGTCAGTGATATTTATTTATGACATGAAGCGCTGCACAACAAAATAACTAAAAACTAAGAAAATCCAAACAGTTAATAGTTATATAAACCATGTTAAAAACAGGATAAAACAGATAAACTGAGCAGAAAGGTAAACAGAAAAGTTTTAGCTGCTCTTTGAAGGAGTCCAGATTCACCTGTGTCCCATCTGTGGCTGTGGGGTTTCAGCAGGTCAGTCACTGCACACCTGCCTCTCATCAGCCTGCGCTGCTCACAGCGTGTCCTTCAGTGAGGATTTTGATCTCTGCTGTGAATGCACGATGGTGTACATCCAAACTGACTCAGTCTTTCCTCAAACATCTCTCTCAACAAATAAGTATAAAAACTATAAGACAATATACAAGTATACAAATTGCAAATATACAGAGATATTAGAGCTATAACTATAGCACAATATTACAAAATTACAAAATATACAGTGCAGAGACTAATTAAAAGATAAAAGAATGTAAACTATATTCCACTAATATGTACATCAGTGCAGTCAGACAGGTGCATAGACATGGGGTCATCAGCGTTTGTGGAGGGTGGTGGTAACAGTCTTAGGGTAATTGTTCATGAGTCCAACAGCAGAGGGGAAGAAACTGTTCTTATGGCGGGAGGTTCTGGTCCGTATGGACCGTAGCCTCCTGCCTGAGGGGAGAGGGTCAAAAAGTCTGTGCCCAGGGTGAGAGTGGTCGGCTGTGATCCGACCTGCACGCCCCAGTGTCCTGGAGGTGTACAGGTCCTGGAGAGATGGGAGGTTACAGCCAATCACCTTCTCAGCAGAGTGCACAACGCGCTGTAGTCTCTGTTTGTCCCTAGTGGTGGCTCCAGCGTACCACACAGTGATGGAGGAGGTGAGGATGGACTCAATGATGGCAGTATAGAACTGCACCATGGTCCTTGCTGGCAAGTTGAATTTCTTCAACTGCCGCAGGAAGTACATCCTCTGCTGGGCCTTTTTGATGACAGAGGTGATGGTGGGCTCCCACTTGAGGTCCTGGGTGATGGTAGTTCCCAGGAAGCGAGAAGAGTCCACTGTGGTGATGGGGGTGTCAGTCAGGATGATGGAGGGTAGAGGGGCTGTGTGCTTCCTAAAGTCCACTATAATCTCCACTGTCTTCTGGGCGTTCAGTACCAGGTTATTGTGGCTGCACCAGGACGCCAGACGTTTGACCTCCATCCTGTAGGCCGACTCGTCCCCGTCTGAGATGAGTCCGATGAGAGTCATGTCGTCTGCAAACTTAATAAGCTTGACAGACTGGTGGTCAGAGGTGCAGCAGTTGGTATACAGGGAGAAGAGCAGAGGAGAGAGGACACAGCCCTGAGGAGTGCCGGTGCTGATGGTCCGGGAGTCCGAGACATTCTTCCCCAGCCTCACGTGCTGCTTCCTGTTCATCAGGAAGTCAATGATCCACCTGCAGATGGGATCTGGCACGTTCATCTGGGACAGCTTGTCTTGGAGGAGATCAGGGATGATGGTGTTGAAGGCAGAGCTGAAGTCCACAAACAGGATCCTGGCGTAGGTTCCCTGGGAGTCCAGATGCTGTAGGATGAAGTGCAGAGTCAGGTTGATGGCGTCGTCCACAGACCTGTTGGCTCTGTAGGCAAACTGCAGGGGGTCCAGAAGGGGGGCTGTGAGGGACTTGAGGTGGGACAGCACCAGACGCTCAAATGACTTCATGACCACAGAAGTCAGTGCCACAGGTCTGTAGTCATTTAGTCCAGTGATCCTTGGCTTCTTGGGGACAGGAACAATGGTAGCGGTTTTAAAGCAGACAGGCACGTGGCAAGCCTCCAGTGAGGAGTTGAAGATGTTCGTGAACAATGGGGCAAGCTCGTTAGCACAGTGGCTCAGTGTGGCAGGTGAGACACCATCTGGACCTGGAGCTTTGCGAGCTTTGACACTCCTGAACTGCTTTAGCACCTGGTCCTCCTGAATACAAAAGACTGTGGGGGTGGGGGAGGAGGGGGACTCTGGGGTGGGAGTCCTTGATGATGTGGGCTTCTCTGAGGTGTGGGGAGTGGGGGAGGTTGGGGGGTGAATATTTGTGTTGGCTGTATTGTAGTTGGGACTGGTGGAGGTGTGAAGGCTGCTGAATTGACCATCAAAACGACAATAGAACTCGTTCAGTCTATTTGCAGTTTGTAGGTCGTCTGTGGAGTGGGGGGTTTTAGGCTTGTAGTTGGTAATCTGCCTAAAGCTTTTCCATACAGAGGCCGCGTCGTTCTCTGAGATCTGCTGCTGTATATTCTCAGAGTGATGTGATCTAGCAGTGGCCACTTCCTTGCTAAACCTGTACTTGGCCTCTTTGTAGCAGTCTTTGTCCCCACTTTTAAAAGCCTCCCTCTTCTCTATCCACAGCTGCTTCAGTTTGGGAGTAAACCAGGGTTTGTCACTGTTATAACACACCCTGGTGCGTGATGGCACAATGCTGTCCTCGCAGAAGTGGATATACGAGGTTACAGTGTCCGTGTAGTCATCCAGACTGTCACAGGCAGCCCTCATTGAGTCCCAGTCTGTAGTTTCGAAGCATGTGCGGAGCTCCTCCACAGCCTCACGGGTCCACTGCTTTGTTGTCCTCACCACAGGTTTTGAGAGCTTCAGCCTCTGTCTGTACGCGGGGATCAGGTGGATCATGTCGTGGTCAGAGAGGCCGAGTGCAGCGCGGGGCACTGCGTGATAAGCCCCGCTTATCGTGCTGTAGCAGTGGTCTAGTGTCTTCTCCTCTCTGGTCGGACATGTGATATATTGTTTATATTTGGGAAGTTCCTGTCTCAGGCTGGCTTTATTAAAGTCCCCAAGTACGATGATAAGAGAGTCCGGGTATGTCCGCTCCATGCACAGAATCTGCTCTGTGAGCGCGCACTGGGCCTCGTGCACGTCCGCGTCCGGCGGGATGTAAACAGCAGCCAGTATGAATGAAGCGAACTCCCGCGGAGAGTAGAACGGTTTACAGTGAATGAAAAGATATTCCAGTGAGGGAGAGCAGTGCTTAGCAATCTCTGTCACATCCGTACACCAGCCACTGTTTATGTAGAAGCAGACTCCTCCACCTGTAGCCTTGCCGGAAAGCGCAGCTTGCCGGTCTGCGCGGAGGAGATGAAATCCCTCCAACTGGAGCGCGCAGTCCGGTATCTCCTCACACAGCCATGACTCCGTGAAGCATAACACACAGGATATGGAAAAGTCTCTATTCATGCTCCTCATCAGTGTCAGTTTGTCCATTCGCGGCGCCATCTTGGATCTCATCCAAGATGTGTCTCTGCTCCAACACACCTGAATCAAATGGCTAAATTACCTCCTCAGTATGCAGTCAAGTTCTCCAGAGTCCTGCTAATGACTTCTACATTTGACTCAGGTGTGTTGGAGCAGAGACACATCTAAAACCTGCAGGACTCCGGCCCTTGAGGCCTGGAGTTGAGAACCACTCAATTAAACCCACCCCGTCTCCATCCTCTCAGACCGCCGTCACTCCCTGCAGTTTAAAAACTTTCAGATCATTGGCAAAAATAAACTTTTATTATTAATGACATCATTACAGTAATAAACTGGACTTAATGCCCCCCCCCCCCCCCCCCCCCCCCCCAAAAAAAAAAAAGTACTGGAACAGTGAGGCGTTATTTCTGCTGTGGACTGAAAAGATTCGGGTTCGACATTAAAAGATGAATATGAGGGCGCCTGGGTGGCTTAGTGGTGAAGCCGGCGACCACATACACACGCTGCGTTGCGGTGCGGATGGCATGGGTTCGCGTCCCGGCCCGCCGCCAATTTGCCCGCGTGTCTTCCCCCGTATCTTTCCCCCATTTCCTGTCACTCTCCACTGTAGACCAAAGCTGCTGTGGCCAAAAATGCAAAAAAAAAAAAGATGAATATGAGATCAACATTTCTGCTTTTATTCCAGGTATTTCCACGTCAGTGACCCAATGACATCACTACACGTTTGCATTCTTCTTCTGTGGTGCTTTTCCAGCTTTCACCACAGCTCTTTTTTTTTTTTTTTTTTTTTTTTTTTTTTTGCTTTTCTGCTCTTTTTTTGGGGGGGGGTGCTCCCTTCAGTCTCCTCTAGCAGCTAAAATGCTCTGTAAGGTTTATAATTAATAATTATTCGAGACTTATTCCTAATCTTTCATTCTTCAGTTGTCCAAAAACAACTCAATGAATAGATTTCAACTTACAGTCTTCATGGAGGACCAATCAGGGATCAGAACCTCCCACAGCACAGAAACAGCTCTTACTGAGGTCATCAGTGACCTGAAGATCGATGGTGACTCAGAGAGTTTCAGTGTGAGTTCTTGTTGTTCTCACTGCTGCTTTCAGCACTGTTGATCATTCTGATTCACAGCTTCATCGCTCAGTTGGTTTAACAGTCAGGTTCTCGATTGGCTCTCAGCATGTCTAAAGGGTCAAAGTTCAATCGCAGTTTCAGATCTGCACAAATAAAAATTCAATCAGGGGTTCCTCAGGGTTCTGGTCTTGGTCCGTCAGTCTTTAACCTTTACATGATCCCACTTGGTACTGTAATTATAATATATCCCAGCATTCTTATGCAGATGATACACAGTTATCATTATCATTTCCCTCTGATAATCTAACCTCTGTTCACAAACTAATGAACTGCTTTGGAGATATTAACTGCTGGATGTCTCTGAACATTTTTGAACAGGGGTCAGGTCAGGAACCTCACACTGTTCTGGATGGTGACCTCACATCAGTGAGGTCACCAGATCTGCTTTCTACCACTTAATAATGTGTCTAAGGTTAGAAGGTCTCAGATCTCAAACAGACTCTGAGGAATCGGTCCATGCTTTCACATCGAGCAGGTTGGATTATTGCAACGCTCTGTTTGCCGGATTATGCAAATCATCAGCAGGACGGCTTCAGCTCATTCAAAATGCAGCAGCCAGAGTCCTCACAGGTAAGCAAGGATGTGATCTTATGACCGCAGTGCTGAGATCACTTTATTGGCTTCCAGTGCAACATAAATTTACCTTTAAAATACTTTTATTGCTTCATAAAGTTCTTAAGTATGAAAAGCTCATCCTTTTCATACTTAAGTAATTCTGGATTTCTTAAATCTTGCACTGCTATTGCCTATTTTTATATTTATGTATCTATTTATTTATTTTATATTTTTTGCACTGTAACTCGAGAACTCTGCACAAGAATGTACCCAGACCTAGGGTGTGAGTACAAATGGCAAAAAAAGTCTCGTGAATCTTCTTGTAATAAAGATCTAAATGATTTCCCACAACTTTCACTGACCTGTATCTGCTTCCTGCTTTGGTTCGATTTCACCGACACTCATTTGGGACGATGTGACGTGCCTCCCTGCAGCCTCGCTTGTAATCAGACTCTAAATGATGACATTATGGACAGTAGCTGGTGGAGCCAGAGGCAGGTTAGTGGAGGAGAAACTGCTCGAGTGTGTAAACTCTGAGGTTTACTGAAACAACAGGCTTCGTCTGATGGGAGCCCAGAGTTTGACCACAGGGAGGTTTTAATGATACTGTCCAGGAGTCCTGCTTAGACCGAGAACCAAGAGGGAAGGAGGGAGACACGGGGGAGTATATGAAATCTCTGAGAAAAGCTTAAACTTTTATTTTAATTTGGGAAGAGGGAGGAGGACTCAGACCCCGAGAGGACAACGAGCAGTTTTTCTTTGGTTTTAGGCCTCACATATTTTACTGCATATAAATTTTACTGCTTCTCTGCATCTGGGGAAACACTTTGCTGCCAGTAAGAAAAACAGGACTGTTACAAGGGATGAGTTATAAATATAATTATGAGTTTTAGATTATTAGATAAAGTAAAAATTCTGATCCTAAAAGTGCCTTTTTCTTTTAACTTTGACTTTTATCTAACAACCTCCCAAATTTTGAGACAGCGATAAATCGAGCTAAAAGAAGAAAAACCTACAAATGTGAAGCGTCTCAGTCACAACAGCAGTGTGGATGAGCGCGCACAATCAGGTGTAAAACCAAAGCCAAGCAAAAGGAAAAGCATGCGCACAGGCGAGAGAAGATGGACGGATTTTAACTTCCAGGATCAACTTGGCTCAGGTGCTGCAGCTCCAGCTGACTGCCTCTGAGACCTTCAATGGCAAACACAGCAACTTCAGCAGAAAGTTTTCTCTTTATTATCTGATAATTTCCATCTAATAATTTCACATATTTAATATTGACATTAAATCTCAAACTCAAAACTGCTTTAATCATCTTAGAATGTTTGTTTTTCTTACAGTACTGACAAAGTGCAATCTGATTGTCATCCATCCATCCATCCACCCATCCATCCATTATACTTAGTTGTGTCATGGTGGCAGCTGGTGGAGCAGGCTGTTTCTGGCATCCTTTCTAGAGGATTCCCAGTTATACACTGACTGGATCCTTATAGAATCCTCCAGCAGGGTCTGAAGAAGAGCCATGACTTCCATGAGTTGATGGATGCTGCAGAAACCTGAAATATCTGTATCCTCCATCCAGCTTGAGCTGACTGATGTTCTTCCAGGTAGAACAAACACAGTTTCTGACATCTGAAAATGGTTTCAGAAATGTTTGTTATGGTTAATAGTAGGGCTGCAGCTATCGATTATTTTAGTAATAGAGTATTCTATCAATTATTCCACTGATTACTCGAGTAATTGGATAAGAAATACTTTTTTTCTTATTAAGAGTTCATCAGCATATTTTAACTTCCGTACTGCAGTTTTTCCCTGTGTGAAACAAACAGGGTGGATGGAGCAGCTACAAAGTTCTCTTTTCTTCACTTACTGATCAGGTGGTTGATGAAGGACCTCCAGCTGTTTCCCAGTAAAGGTTTAATGGAGGTTACAGGTGAAAAAGCTTCTTTTGGAAGCTTCTTTCCATCTGAGCTCACCGGCTCTGCCTCTCTGCGCTTGTGCAGACAGACTGCGCGTAAAACAGCTGACTGCTGCTGTTGTGTTATCAGTGTTTATGGTGAAAAACTGGCGGCTGCAAGAGCGCAATGTTGTAATGCTTTGTGTTCACGAGCATTCTCCTAAACACGTTTCTACTGCAGGTCTATATTTAGTCACTAATCAGGGATTTAAGTATAAAAAACATTTTGACGGGGAAGGGGTCCTTCCGGTACCGGACGATCGCTAGTGCTAATGGCGGCAGTCGCTGGTAAACTGCGGTTAAACTGGAAGCTGAAGTAGAGAACAAATAACAGCTGAAATCCTCAGCACAGCGATCACAGCACACAAACACAGCAGAGCGCGGTGTGGAAAACATGTCAGCGATGATCCACTCAGTGTTAAAGGGAACCCGTCACAGCGACGCAGAGGTTTTTTTTTAGAATTTAAGGGTTTTTTAAACGCCTGATACACACTCCAGATCAGTAGGTGGCGGTAATGCAGCTCTAGACTGGTTTGTCCATTAAACCCACAAGAAGAAAAAGACGACAACTACGGAGAACTGTAATGGTGCTGTTGTGGGTGAACATTTACACGGAGATATCTGACCGCTGCAGAGTTTAAACGAAGCATCGAAGCGGCAAATTAATGTCGAGAATTTTTTATATTCGAATTATTCGAGTTACTCGATGAATCGTTGCAGCCTTAGTTAATAGTGTGTCCTGAAAATGATACAGCAACATAATTTTAATAAGTGGATTCATCGAGTGTTTGAAAACCAGACATTTAAATATGAAAAGAAATAAGAGTGAAGCTGAATTTAGCAGGAACAGCTCCATCTCTGCCTCAGCATTGTGTAAAGTGGATGAAGAGGGTTTAATCCTCCCTTCTCGTCTCTCAGTGATGAAGCCAGACTCTTTAGGTGTGTTTAGTTTGTGTTTCAGGCCTTGGTGGGACTTTCTGGGAGTTTTGCCATCAAACACACATTGAGCATTCCTCACAATTGATAAGCGCAGATATGGGCTCTCTGGGGTCATTTTCACTCATGATTTAGTCTTACATAACAGAGATGTAGATTAAATCACTCTGACTCTGGTATTTATCAGGAGAGAAGCTCTGCAGGCCAACCAGTGAGGAGTAACCTCTTTTATCCTTCCTTCTCTTCCTTGGAACCGAGACCTGCAGGGATGAATAACATCAGAAAATTCTTCATGGAGTTTACACTCTCATTCCAGCTGAATCAGCTGAGACAAACATCATGACTGCCTCTCCCTCCAGTTTCCAGAGCAACAACCATCAACACACACACATGCAACAATCCTCGACAGATGTGGAGGGGCATCCAGGCCTTAACAATCTACAGAGGCCAGAGCCCCACATCCTCCAGAGTGAGCAGCAGCACGCTGGCAGAGGAGCTCAACAACTTCTTTGCCCGGTATGAGACCACCACACACCTGGACCCCAACACCCCTCCTCGCTCCCTCCAAGAACATGAGCTGAGGTAACAACTGAGAGCAGTGAACCCCAGGAGGGCTGCTGGACCTGACGCCATCCCGGGAGCAGTGGTCAAAGCATGCGCAGACCAGCTGGCAGGGATCCTCATCAAACTCTTCAACCTGTCCCTGGCACATGCCACTGTCCCCACCTGTTTAAAGGCCTCCACCATCATTCACTCCATGTCCTCAGGAAAAACCAGTGGGACAAGAAGCTGCTGGCCTTCTATTGCTCCTCTGTGGAAAGTGTCCTGATGTCTGTACGTAAGCTCCACATTCGAGAAAGGGAAAGCAGTGCAGAGGGTTAAATAAACAATGCCCCCCCTCCCCCCAAAAAGCCATCTGTTTCACAGTTTTCCACAGGTATGTCTATCACACCTCTGGTAGAGGACCTGAGCTTGGAGGACAAAGACCGCCCACAGGGCGAGGGCGGAATTTTGTCATCTTCCAAAAATGCTTCCAGCTTTGTAAAACTCTCCCACGTTGCTAAACTGTCTTCATAAGGGTCTCAGGTTTTAAAAGGATCCTTATTTTACAAAAATACCCCCCCCCCACCTACACACACACACACACACACACACACACACACACAAAGCCCTCACTCTGAAAATGTCCTACTTTGCTAAATGTTTTACATTTTTAAAAAATGGTTTTCAATTTCCTGAAATGTCCAACTTTAAATAAAAAAATCTATCCAAGGTTTTACCTAACCTTCACTTTAATCCAGAGTGATGTGACCCTGAAGGTGAAAGTAAGGTAATGCAGCATCCCAGGAAGTAACAGGAACAGGAGTGTGTGTCTGCGTGAAGAGCACAGTGCTGCTGACGGCAGAGAAAGTGAAGGAGGGGCTGGTGAAGAGGAGCAGTGCCAAAGTGTTTCTACCTCAGGCACTAAACTCTCCGTGAACCAGAAACTGTGATGGAGAGCTGAGAGACTGAAGTCGCACACACAACATCAGCAGTGTGTGTTGTGTGTGCAATTCCAGCCTAAGGAGGAGCAGTTAGACTCAAGGGCCTGCTCTTCACCTCATCACAAGATTGAGGGTTAAATTTGGCTTCAGGTTTAGGAGATGGAAAACGGGTTTTGCCAGTGAAGATCTGCACAAGTAAAGTGAGAGGATACAGATGACGACAAAATTATTATACACCCTGCTTATGTTGTACAAACCAACAAACACATCTCCACGGCGGTGGAAGTATTGCACTGTGTGATGCTTCAGTGCATCTGGAACTAAGAATCTCATCAAGATGAAAGAATCATGAAGAAAGATAATTTTGATAATCATTTTAATAATTTCAACCCTGTTAGTTTTTGGTTTTTGTGAAATCGTTTTGTGTTGGCGTTGCTCTTTGATGTTATACACGAGAAACATCAGATGCGACTCAGCAAAACACGTCTCAAGTCAGGACAGGTACGCTGTGAGTCAGGGCCCAATGCAAAACAGTTTCAAATAAACAAGTAAAATTAAGTGTCGAGGGCCAAAGTTGAGCCAAGGTGCTTAAACAGGCAAGTCTTAACAAATTAATACATTTTCAAGTCAAGTCCCATCTTTGGTGATGTCACAGGGTCAAATCAACCCAAGCCAAGTCCAAGTCAGGACAGGTGAGTCCAGAGAAACAAATGTAACCAGATTTTCTTTTGTGCTTCGATGTATGTTGGACATGAACATGCACAAACAGAGCAAATGTTTTGCACATGTTATGTTCCATCATGGAAAAGCAACCAAGCAAACATGAGTTTAATGTAAATAAAATGCTGAACTTTACACACAACACTTTTTAATCAGCAGTGGTGTTTGTGTTTACGTGGCTCTTATTTGTTTTTGTGCCTCTAATGTATGAGTGTGAAACAAGTGTTTACATACATGTGCAGTGTGTGAGTGTTTGAGGGTAAATACTCTGTGGTGTGTTTCTTTGTAACAAACTTATCAGACTGACAATCAACAAGTCCTGGAATGCACAATTATGTGTGTGCAGGTATCAGCGGGTGCAGATGCTGCATGATATCAGGCTGTTTTTGTAAGGTGGGAGTGAGCGGCTGCTTGATGAAAAGATACCACAGAGCCAGAAAGAGAGACGGCAAAGTATGAAAGAAACGAAAAAAGGTGTCAAATGAAGTTATTAGCATGAAGGATAAAAAGTTAACAAAGTCATATATAACGCATGAATCTATAACCTGTTTTTTCGCCCCAAAATAGCGATTTTGCAAAAATGTGCATACTTTGAAAAAAATCTTTACTTTTTCAAAATTTTCTCCACCTTCCAAAATTCCCACTTTCCCCCAGACTGTGTCCCCCTTATATCCCTATTTTCCAAAACTGTACCCCCTTTTCAAAGACGTCCTTACAGTCTCACAATGATCCTTCTTTGGAAAAAGGTTTCACTTTCTAAAATTGTCCCCTCTGAAAAAATACCCACATTTTACAACTCCTTAAAAAAGCCACCATTTTCCAAAGTTAATCCTAACTTCCAAAAACATTCCCATTTTCCAAAGATGTGCCCACTTTGCAAAATTGCTTCCAATTTTTTAGGTCTGAGTCCTCATAAAGATGGGAGAATCAGCTGCATGTAGTGCTGCATGCAGCTGCAGTGCAGCCTGATGGTCTCCAGCATTAAGCAGCATTATACATGAAGACGAACGAATACGAGGTGGGAAACTGTTCTGTTACAGTGTGGCCACAGAAAATCCTGACTTCTGATTGATGATATAGGACGTCCAGAAAGCTTCTCGGTCAGCTGCTCCCACTCTAAACATATGAACACCTGGGGAAACATCTCCATTCTGTGAACTTTGAATGCTGCAGCTCAGCAGCTCACCTGTGATCCAGACCAACAGTGGTGACCCCAGAAGTGGCATTAATAGAAAGCGTTGCTCACCACTGTTTTTGCTGACTTGCTGAAGTGACCGTCCACATCTTGTAATGCCGTGCGAGTGGGTCCCTGAAAACCAGAAGTGAAAGCAGGCAGATGTTTCCACGTTTCACAGTCAGCAGTTTTACATGAGAATCGCACACAGACAGTCAACTGTCATGTCAACTCACATCGACCTGATCCAGCTGTGCAGAGCAACATCACAGCTGCATGAACCTGTAACAGTGAGTTTTGGTGTTCTGGTGCTGCTGTGCTGGTGCCTCAACCTTCATTCCTGCTCCAGAACTGTGGCGACATTACAGCAGATGCAAGCACTGATACATACTGTTTAATATTCATCATGTTGTTGCTGCAAATGCCAACAAACTGAATCAGGACTCTGGATGCAGCCTGTTTCTCTTTGTATTTGCCTTCTACTTTTCCAAGTGTGTTGGTAATTATAGGTTTTCTTGTGTGTGACCTTTGGGCCTCTCTTGGTGTTTTAACACATGCACAACAGCCCTGAACTCAAAGTATCCAGATATCCCCAAGAGGAGCTGGATTTGAGAATGCAATGGTCTGAATTAATTATACCTTTCAGCTCCAGAGTCATTTGAATAGAGCAGATTGTTTTCTGCAGAACTGAAAGTGAGCAAAAGGATTGTGTCCATCTTTTAACAGGAAAATCTAATATAAGTAACTGGAGGATTTGCTCATCCAGTAATTTTCAGTTCATTTCAATTTTATTTATATAGCACCAAATCACAACAAACAGTCGCCTCAAGGCGCTTTGTATTGTGGGTAAAGACCCTACAATAATACAGAGAAAACAGTCAGAACGACCCCCTATGAGCAGCACTTGGTGACAGTGGGAAGGAAAAACTCCCTTTAACAGGAAGAAACCTCCATCAGAACCAGGCTCAGGGAGGGGGGGTCATCTGCTGAGGAGACAGGACAAAAGACACACTGTGGAAGAGAGCCAGAGATTAATAATAACTAATGATTAAATGCAGAGTGGAGTATAAACAAAGTAAATAAGGTGAATGAAAAGAAACAGTGCATTATGGGAACCCCCCAGCAGACTAGGCCTATAGCAGCATAACTAAGGGATGGTTCAGGGTCACCTGATCCAGCCCTAACTATAAGCTTGATCATAAAGGAAAGTTTTAAGCCTAATTTTAAAAATAGAGAGGGTGTCTGTCTCCTGAATCCAAGCTGGGAGCTGGTTCCACAGAAGAGGGGCCTGAAAGCTGAAGGCTCTGCCTCCCATTCTACTCTTAAGTATCCAAAGAACCACAAGTAAGCCAGCAGTCTGAGAGCGAAGTGCTCTGTTGGGGTGATATGGTACTATGAGGTCTTTGAGATAAGATGGTGCCTGATTATTCAAGACCTTGTAGGTGAGGAGAAGGATTTTAAATTCTATTGTAGATTTAACAGGGAGCCAATGAAGAGAAGCCAATATGGGAGAAATCTGCTCTCTCTTTCTAGTCCCTGTCAGTACTCTAGCTGCAGCATTTTGGATCAGCTGAAGGCTTTTCAGGGAGCTTTTAGGACAGCCTGATAATAATGAATTACAATAGTCCAGCCTAGAAGTAATAAATGCATGAATTAGCTTTTCAGCATCACTCTGAGAAAGGATGTATCTAATTTTAGAAATATTGTGCAAATGCAAAAAAGCACCTTATGTCCAACATTACAAGGACCAGGGTCATCTGTGATCCAGATTTGACAAACTTTACCATAAAAAAAGGACAGAAAAAAGTTACTATTCTTTGAAAAAGTGGTAAACATAAAATTTGGATATAAAATACAGGTAAAATTTATTTTCTAGCAACTTCAGTGCCTGTAGAAGAAAAACTAGAAAGACTGCAGCAGCAGTTTTCGCAACGACTGACTCATCATTTTTTTTTTCTGGGAAAACATAAAAATATTGCAGCAACAGAAAACAGTGTGTGTAGGAACGGGCAGCCAGTGTGTCTGCAGCTTGTTGCTGGCTGTGTTTACAGTGAATGGCTGCAGTCTATTTAAGGCGGCTCGGTGTATTTATGTCAGTTGTATACAGCGTGGAGGAGCCGGCGGGGCTCACTCTGCTGCTGCGGTTCACTCAGGGTCATTTTGGGCTCCAGGGGTTTGTAGAGAGAGGAAAAAAAAACAGGTTGGATTGTAGTCAGTGTTGAGCTGAACTGATGTCTGAACCCAGTGAGGCCACAGCAACTCCCATCAACACTGTATGTGAAAGTGCATTTCAGGTACTTTCTTACTTTCACTACTTTTTGTTTCAGAAAGCTCTAACACACTGCACACACACTGAAACTATACCAAACATTAGTTCAATAAGGAGCGATCACTAAGAGGGATTAAACATAATTTATTCATATACAGAATTATTTGGTTTGGTTATTAGACTCCGATGGACCATCATGGCAGAACGGAATGCCAGCGGTGATTAGGAATTAGGGCAGGCCGAAGGAGGCTGGGAACACTGAGTCCGAGTGGATCGTGTTCCACAGCTCCATTGCTGAGGCAGTGGTGGTTCCCATCTTTAAGAAGGGGGACCAGAGGGTTTGTTTCAACCACAGGGGATCACACTCCCCAGCCTCCCAGGGAAAGTCTATACCAGGATGCTGGAGAGGACAAGTCATCTGTTAGTCACATCTCAGATTCAGGAGGAACAAAGTGGTTTTCTTCCTGGTCACTGAACACTGGACCAGCTCTTCATCCTCTCAAGGATATTGGAGGATGCCTGGGAGTTTGCCCAACATGTACTTGGAGAAGGCATCCGACCATGCCCCTCTGGGTATCCTGTGGGAGGTGCTTCAAGAGTATGGGGTGTCTGGGCCGTTGTTTTTGGTCCATTCGGGAAGTCCGAGGCTCAGGTTCTCAGCTGGAAAAGGGTGGTCAGGGTGTAGGAAGTCAGAGCTTCTCTGCTTAGATTACTCCTCCCGCAGCCCAAGCCTGGATAAGCAACAGAAAATGGATGGATGGATGGATGGATGGATGGATGGATGGATGGATGGATGGATGGATGGATGGATGGATGGATGGAAAAACATTTTTTGAGCATTATTTTTTTTATATTGCTGACTTGTTCAGTATGTATATTCATGTAAAGATAAAAATACATTTTCAGAAAACAGACTTTTAGTGAAGTGGGAGGATAAAGTTTCCATAAAATGCCCGTGTTGAAGATCTTTGTCTAGTGTGAGACTCACATCTGAATTCATTCATGACATCATGATTTAAAGCACATCTGTAGGTGACAGTCTGTGACATCACTGATGATGCTGCAGTGTCATACACAACTACTCTGCCCTCTGTGCAAACATCTGAAAAGATCAGTCAAATAAAATTGTTTCCAATGATCAGGCGTTCTGGATAAATCAAGCACATACCAGATCACCTTCTAATTTCCAAACAGACACCAGAGAAGCTTCACTGACTGGATGATCATTGTCCAGTAAACTGGGGTTTGCATTTTAATCCGTTCTCCAGTCAGGGACAGAAACCTTGGCATGGCATTGCCAAACAATTATGCATGTGCAAAATGATCTGAAACGTCTTAGTTTGGTTTTGATTTCCGAGCTGTATTATGAACAGATGCAGGCCAGCGTGCATCTGGGCACGAGACACAATTGGATAGACTGACAAACAGTCACAGCACAGGAGCACGTGATGCAGGGCTGAGTGGGAGGAAAATGTAAGCAGACATTGTCCACAAATATCAGTGACTGTGCTTTCTACCTGACAGGATAAATTCAGGGTAAGATCGGACAGTCACCCCATCCTTCCTTCCAGCTGGACCCTTTCTGAGCTGAAACCTGAGTTGAGCTCTCGCGGGAACTCTTTCCTCCATCAGTGAAGAAGGTTTTTTACTCTGGCAGAGAAGCTGTATCAGTTTGGGCCATCTGGGGCTGCCATGATCACAACAGCAGAGCGTGAGCAAGAAAACCTTCCTGCTGTGTTCATGCTATTTTCATGCTTGTTTGTCATGCATATTAATGTGCACACACTGCACGCTGTGGCTCTGCAGGCTGGACAGCCTGACCGCAGCCAATCATCTGCTTCCTTTCTTGACTTCCTCCTGCAGGCGCTCAGAGCTGAGCGCAGCTTACATAAGGAAATAAAAGAACCATTGAGCTGTGTTTATTCCACACATCCTCCATACACTCTTTATATAATAGTCAGCTCAAAGGGCTGAGACGCAGACGAAGCTTGAACGGAGTAAAGTCCACCCCGAGCCAGTAAGCAGGATTTATCTAAGCAGACTTTAAACTGTTCGAGTTACTGATCAACCTGCAGCCTGAGGCCCGAGAATGCTGCACGTCTGCTGCAGCACACAACCAGGGTGACCTCTGACCTTAAACAGGGCACCAAACCACCGCCTGCCAAACATAACTCATAGACTCTTGATACCATATATCACATGGACATACAGTGTGTTAAAGCACCTATACTGTAAAAATGCTGATGTAAACCAAACTAAGCCGACATCTACAAACCCAAACCTGCAAACATGTTCAAACACAGTTCAGACAGCGCAGCAGGAAAGGAACTGTACTGTCTGTTTACTTTATTACTTTTTAGAATAAGAACTTTTTCTGTATGCACTGTACTGTATATTTTTATTGTATTTTAATCTTTTTGTTCTATGTAGCACGCCTGGTCCCTGGAGGAACATTGTTTCATTTCAGTTTGTACTTCTATATATTTGTAATAACAATGAAACCTCAACTCAGAACTCAGAGCCTGAACTCAGGAAAAGCAGCAAACTGCTAAATAAACACCTCCAGCTGATGAGGTTATTTAACAGCATGTTTTATATATATATATATATAAACATGCTGTTTGTTCAGTGCTGTGGTGGGATGGCACTGAGCTGTCAGCTTGTTTATACACATGTACACATACAGTTTCTGTGTAACAGTGATAAATATATGTCTTTCTTCCCCATTCATTGAGATACAGACTCACTGATGAGGCTGCAAACACAGCCTTGTTTGTGCTGCTGCATTATTTTCATCTTATTTATTCTCACACCAACGTTTGGTTTAGTTAGAAAATAAAATGAGAAACTTTGTTCCTGTTTTAATTTGAAAATCTAAATGTTTCTCACACATATTTGATGTGATGTGAACCAGTTAGTTTTATTTTATTTCACAGGGTACTTTATGTGAAGCAGGTTTAATCATACACTCTTTTTTATTCTATAACTATTTTTTCCAACAAATTGCATACTTATGGCAGCACAGTTGCGCGGTGGTTAGCACTGCTGCCTCCCAGCAAGAAGGTCCTAGATTCAGTTCCACCTTGGCCCGGGTCATCCTGTGTGGAGTTTGCATGTTCTGCGTAGGTTCTCCGGTCTCCTCCCACAGACATGCATTTAGGTTACCTGGTGAGTCTAAATTGCCCACAGGTACGGATGGTTGTCTGTCTCTCTGTGTTGGCCCTGTGACGGGCTGGCGACCTGCACAGGTGTACCCTGCCTCTCGCCCTATGACAGCTGGGATAGGCTCCAGCCCCCCCGTGACCCTTAACAGGATGTGCGGAAGCGAATGGATGGATGGATCATCATTGCCACAGATGCATTGATATATTATATTCAGCTATAATATAATTGTGGTTATTTTTCACCACCATTTAAGAATTGTATCAGGCATTTCATGAATAATATAGTTTAAATGATTTTTAGTGCTTTTATTTTCTCGATGTGTCGGCAGTTTCTCGGCAGGTCTGAGGTCAAACTCACGCTTTAAGTTTGGAAAAATAAGAAGTTCCCATCAGGGCACTGATGCAGGACGGAATGAAGGAACCTTTCTCAGGCTGAAGAGACGCAGTCGATGCTGTGGGTGACATCTGACAGATTTTACTGAGGCAGCCTCTGATTGGTCAGGAGTAGATACACAATGACCTTTATGAAATGAAACCTGCCCGGAGATTTTTCTTTATCCCCGCTGGTTATTCTGTGAGACCTCAGCTCGTCAGTGTTAAATGTGGGGGCTGGAGCAGGAGCCTGTGATGGCAGAGAACCAGAGCGTGGTCATTTCTGGAGATCCTGCTCCACACATTCGATCATTAACAGTCTTCATACTGCTGAAAACGAACCAAGAAAAATACTCAGTGTTTGTCAAATCTGCACATTCGAGAGGTGAAGTTTAGCAGAGCCAAAGAGAGGTCAAAGGTCAGCTTGGAGACACAGAACAGACACCAGTTCAGGGTCCTATGTTTCTTCAGTCCAGAGCAGACTGTACTCTAAACCAACCTCAGTGATGCACTTCTGGTTCTGTGTGCTGGTGAACCGAGAGGACAGAAACCCGTCCACCTCTGACTCAACGCTTTCCTTTAAACCTGCACAGCAGGCGGTTACTGAGTGAACGGGCAGGTTCATATAGAGCCGGCCGGTGGGTCACCGTATTCACTCAGGTCTCTCAGCTTTAATAAAGGCTCTAAATAATTCATCAAAACTGGAACAAAAACAACCTCATTGTTGTCTGGCATGTGTTATTGTGGATCCACATGTGTGTCTGCGTGTGTTGAGGTAATTGTGTCCTTATGTAAGAAAGATAACAGCGACGTAAGCCAGACAGACAGAGAGTGAAAACCAACCTCACATCCGAGCTTCAGTTACACAGCGACTCTTCCTCCTCGCCCCGTCTCAGCTCCCGCCTGGAGCTGTGGTTTCCTGCTCTGTGTCTGCAGCCGCTGATAACATCTCCCTCTCTGCTGGACTTCCTCCATCTCACACACAGGGCGTGATAAAAACACCGTAAGGTGCTCTCAAACACACCACATAAACCTGAGGGAGGAAATGGAAAAGAAGCAGCCACCAGTTTGTTGACTAAATGTTATTTTTCTTTAATAAAATCCATAAATGTAAAGTTATGCTGTGAACAGACAGACGAGAAATATCATAGGTGTGGCTTTTTAGCACCCTTTATCAGTTTCCATAAATAAACACTGTGCATAAAGTTACATTTCTTCTTTTGTTGCATGATTTGAATGAATTATTGTGTGACGTTGGTGAGATCAAGCACATGAGACACTCACGGGTGGTGTGGATGTTCTTCATGGAGTCGATCCTTCTGAACTTGTCTGTGAGAGTTGGATTAAATCATCAACATGCAGCACTGATGAAGATTAAAGGCCCAAAATGATCTGAGCATTATTTATTGTTCAGATTGTTCAGGTCACAGATTGGAAGTTGGATTAACAGGATTAAAAGTAAAAACATTTTTAAGGACAGACTGATGGGAAGTGTGAACTTTGGAGCTGACAGGTGGTCAGGTGCCTCTCTGAACCCTGCTCAGGCCGGGTCAGATTACAGCCACAGTCCCAGACTCAGCATCCATCAGGATCGCTGCCGTCACATCTCTGCTGTCTTTGCTTGAGGAAATTACCCACACTTTACGGTGCTGTGACAGTGAAGTCGGGGTTGGAGGGGATCGAAGGAGCAACCGAGCAAGAAAAAGGAAGTTTAAGGAAATGCAGCATGTGCTGTATTTTACATGTTGTTCCTAATAAAAGACACAAACAGTGAAGTTGTGACAAAAATCTTTAAAAAGTAAAATATGCAGTCACAAACGCACAAATGAGAGAAAGTGTCCATTCTGAGCCTCACACACTCACACACACTGCTGTGTGTGTGCTCACCTGAAATCTCCACAGCACCTGTAACAGCAGCCTCATGCACACAAATATAATCAGCTGAGGTGCTCAGACTCAAACAGCCTGTTACCATTCACGTTCTTTCATATCCAGACAAACGTTTATGGGCACACACGATGCAGCAACAGCTGACTTTAATGAGAGTGTGATCTGATGGAACACGATCAGTGTTTACATCTCTCTGTTCCATCCACAAACACCCTGAGATGATACTGTGCAGAATATATTTATACGGCCATCGGTGCACACGGACGTGAACCGAGGACTGTCCGAACCTCCCCGTCAGCTCCAACTCCTTCATCAGATGCTGTCCGCCTGTCAGATGTGTCTGATATGGCAGATATGTGCCGGAGGTGTCCCTGCTCATCTCCAGGAGACCACGTCTTTGTTTAAAGTGTGCAGCGGGGAGCTGGAGGCACGGCGTGGATAATGTGATGTTTCTGAGCCGGAGGCCGCGGTCCCTGTAGGACCTTTCTGTTTGGCTTTGTTTTCACTCGCTGATTTTGTTTAGGCACTGAAAACGACTCGAGTAGGTACAAGAAAAGATTGTGGTCTGGGCTAAAATATGCTTCTTCACAACATTAAACCTGCAGTTTGAAAATGGACTCTAACCCACTGCATCTAAAATATCAAGGGGCCCGTTACAGGTTCCCATATATGATGAATGTGGAATAAAATGCTGCTGTAACCCAGTGCCTAACAAGCAAAGGACACACTGTGTGTGTGTGTGTGTGTGTGTGTGTGTGTGTGTGTAGACACCAGTGTGTTTGACAGACAGCAGCTATTTGATGGGTCTCTGGTTTTATCTCAGAAATCCTCCTCAGTGTGAGTCAGTAACACACAGTTGTGTTTGTGCAGACGGGGAAACAAAGCCTTCCCTCACTGAACACTGTACACACATCCTGCTGTAATACAGGAGCTCATCAGCCATTTTTACTCTGTGGCAGCCCGGTGGCACCACACTCTGACAGTGAAGGATGTGTGTGTGAAACCTGTATGTGTGTGTGTGCGCGCTTCCTGCATTTTTTTTCTATATTCCTGTTTCACAAAAACCAAAATGAAGGAGGCGGTGGAGCCAGAGCTGGCCCCGAGGAATTCCTGTGAGAGCGCTGAGTTTCTACGGTGCTGAGGCTGCAATGGTGTGTGACTGCTCCACAGCCAGCAGGCCTATTGTTCTGTACTCTCCAAAAATGGTCTCAGGACTCCAAATACACGGCCTGATGGAATCATGTTTGTTGTTGCAGTGGAAAATGACAAGAAAGTCCTCAACAAACCAACAGTTGCTCCACATGCCACAAAAGCCTGGTCTGGCTCTCAGCGAGCGCCCAGGCTTCGGATTTACAAAGCCGCAGCTTTAAGGCGGTTGATGCTGGTAGCCGGGCGGACGGCTCGACGCCGCGGCCACATAAGCCCATGATTGTCCCCGGGGCTTTAGGAAACACTGCAAAGTGTTATCTGTGTCTGGAAGGTTGTTGTGTGGGCAGCCGGAAAGGTGAGTCATGTGGGGAGATTAGTGGTGAGTCTGGATGGGGTGTTAGGGACTTAGCTCGTGTCACGGTGATACGGTGTGAGCTGATGGAGGGATGAGCCGCCTGTGTTCACATGGAAGCACGACTCCTCTCCAGCGGTCGCACTGGCTGCCAAACCGCCTCATAAAAATGTCCTGAAAGCAGCAGAAAATGCAGATGATCGCTTGTGATGGATGAGCAGATCAGGTCCTCCTGCAAAGAAAGGACTGTATGCATGTGACGTGTCAGCAGCCAGTGTGAGCGCCTCTTTGTGTGGTCCACAGGCCTTGCCATTCGAACCTATAACCACACCTAATATTTACACTCAAACAGCAATAAGGTAATCACAAGCTGCTGTCCGTCAGTCACCCAGCAACTAATGAGCACTCAGCTGCTCAAATGATTTCCAGGTTTTCTGCATCGCTGCATCGTTTCTTTAGTAGAAATTTCTACGATATGAAGCTAAGGTCACCGTATCCTGGTTATCATGGAGGCGGAGAAACTCAAGACTGTGGGAGGACGTACTCGGGAGAACCAATACAGGAGAACATCCACACAGAACCTGACCAGGAGATTTGAACTCAGAACCTTCTTGCTGTGAGGCCTCCTCTCCTCAGGTCAGTTTTACTCACATGGTGCCAGCTCACACAGCATTTCCACCTTCATCAGAAGCTCCTCTTTAATTGGTTCATCAGATGGCTCCAATGGATGCCACAAGCATGAAAACAATAAAGTTGTTCTCTAGACTTTGGATGCTGCTGGATTTTTTTACCTCTTCCTCTCCTCTGTGTGCCATGAAAAAAGCTGAAACTCTGCCAGAAGTGTGCATGTATGATAAATACATAAATAAAACCTAAAACATGCAGGAACACAGGGTTTACCCTGGAGCTACAATCTTACAGCTCTTATTTTGACAGTCTTTAGCTTACCCAGGCAAACACATCCTGGACCCAGGAAACTGAAATCCATCTGAAGCGTTGATCGAGAGGGTTTCGGCTCTAAAATATCAAACCGTACCCACCCGTGACAGCTTTTGTTGCTCTGTACCATGAAGCATCAGCTTACAGCTCCGTGCTTGTGCCAACACTTCTCCCGAGTATGTTTCGGCCTCTTTTTGTGCTCCGTTGCTTTTCCTGTGGGTACGAAGCTGCTCGCTGACACGACAAACCTGACAGCATGACAGCTTCAGTCGTGTTGACTGCTCACGTTCACTGATGCTGAACAGACTCAAAGCCAACATGAAAGCCGAGCAGTCGCCCTCAGCCTGCATCGCTCATGCACAGCCCGGAGCTGAGCGCCTCTCTGGCTGTTTTATCACGCTGTAATATCACATTGTGAAAATTTCAGGCTTATTTTGGGCTGATGTGTTGAACTTGGCCTGTACCTGCATGTTTCTGATTGTTAAATCTTTGCAGGGAAAAGAATCTGGCCTGCAGCCCCAGGAGGGGGGCTCTGCAGGGAAGAGCGGGCTGAGGAGAACCAGAGGGGTGGGCTTCATCCTCCCACTCAGTCCAGAAAGGACAGAATTCCAGTTTGCAGATGTTAAATCGACTGATATTTGTGATGTGCTTTGAAATCACTGTTGTTGTGGTAAAAATGCAGCTGGTAAAAACAGATTCATACCCTCACATTAAACACAAATATATGTGCGTCTGAAAAACTATTCATTATATTTTTGTTTTTCATATAAGTCCATGGAAGGACTTTGAGCCGGCGCGCTCACTGTACATGTATCACAGACGTCGGTTAGCCTGTTGCATGGGTCTAGGTCCAATTAATTGATTACGTATATTAATTAATAATACAGCGATTATTATTAATTGTTAATTGCAGCATTAAGCCATGTTTAAAATGTATAGTTTCCAGTTTAACCTAAAAACAAGAGTTTTATTAATTAAATATATAAAATGTAGGATTAATGACAAGTAACAATCATTTTCTGAATATTTAATCTTCTGAGTTTCTCCTCATTAACTTTGTGTGTGTCATTAACAAAGTCTCACATTAATGTACTCTGCACTGAATGGCAGTGTTTAAGTCCAAACTACTTCTGCAGAAAGGAATTTTTGATGCTATTTGAAAGTAAGAAGAGTCTCATCTTACTCTCCCCTGCAGAACTCAGTGTTTTCACAATAAAAGTCCTCATGCTGGTGTTTGTAGCAGCTGCTGGCAGGGAGCACTCAGTAAAATGATCCCAGTGTGGAGCAACGTGCACATCACCTTTAATCACCTTCAGTCTCTAATATCTGTGTGTGTTTGAGTGTAAATGGGATAGTTCTTATACAATGCTTTTCTACTCTGTCAGAGCACTCATACAACACGTCTACATTTACCCCATCCATGATTAACTAAGCTAAGTGCTTTACTAACTAACATTCACACTCCAACGCTTGCACTGGAGAGCAACTTGGGGTTCAGCATCTGATACAAGGATACAGCCAGGAATCGAACCACCAACCTTCTGATCAGTAGGTGACCTGCTCTACCTCCTGGGCTACAGCCACTCTGTGCGTGTGTGTGTGCGTATGTTTATAATACCTTGTGGGGACAATTTTCCTGACATATACTACGTTGTGGGGACCAATTGCTCCTTGTGGGGACTGGAACCTTGTCCCCACAAGGGGAAACCCTGTTTTTGGGTCAGGGGTCAGAGTTAGGGCTAAGGTATGAATTGAGTTTAGGTTAGGGTTAGGGTTAGGTATGTGATGGTTAGGGTTAGGAAAAGGGTAAAGGTAAGGTTTAGGCTGTAGAAATGAATGGAAGTCAATGGAAATTCCCCACAAAGATAGCAAAACACACTTGTGTGTGTGTGTGTGTGTGTGTGTGTGTGTGTGTGTGTGTGTGTGTGTGTGTGTGTGTGTGTGTGTGTGTGTGTGTGTGTGTGTGTGTGTATCTGGATCAGCTTTAAACATTCACAGAAACAAGCAACCTTTGACTGTCAGCCTCTAATGGGCCCCTCACAGACCATTACTGACACTGGAGCATGATAGTGCACACACACACACACACACACACACACACACTTAGGTGTGTGTTTAAGCAGTGCTGTCATCTGCTCTTACCATCATGATCAACTTCAGTCTGGAATCATGAGTGCTGAGTTTAAGTCCTGTGGTTATGGTCCTACAGCAGCCCTGCTGTGTTTTAAAAGGACATGTTTTTATTTTCTGTCACATATAATGTTACAGTGTCACATTAAATGTAGCCAGATTTTCACATACTGAGGGAAAAGTTTGTAAAAGCAATCCAAGTGGGCCAAAACCCTCAGATCACATACAGTCAGTACAGCTCTGGACTGCTGGGTGCTGCCCCTCAGCAGGCTTCCTGAAACTGGCCAGTCAGGAAAAAGGGGCTTTGGTGGGAGGGGTGTTGTTTCAGACATGATGAGCTGAGAGGGTTACATAAAGGACCATTAAAAGATAAATAAAGCTCGTAAAAAGGAAATGAGACTACTGATGGTGCCCAGAATACTAATAAATTAACTAATAAAGATCAAATCAGGTTTAATTTACAGAAGCACGTGCACACTTTTGCTGTTAAAAACCAGTGAATAATAACTTTATCTCATAATGATGCATTTCACAGGGCGTGTTTGTGAATGTCTGTTTAAAATGGTTCATGTAATAATCTGGTTTACTGGAACGTTTCTAAGACAGTTTGCTGTTTGCAGGGAAACACGGAAAAACACGGATACTGAGTGTATCTGTGTTTTTCCGTGTTTCCCTGAGTCTCCATATAACAAGTCAACTGAAATAAAGTGGAATGATCCTTTACAGGCAGGTTTGGTTTGTGTGAAAACAGCGACACGTCCTCCAACCTGACCCACTTCATGTGAATTTATCCCCAATTCAAAGAGCAATGAGCCAGCCCGAGCTTAAAGACAGTTCCAAGAATGACATCTTTCCTTCTCCACACAGCTTCTGAATTCCAAGAACACAATCTATTACTGTAATCTAATTCCAGAAACAGCATCCATATACCAAGAATGTCCTTGTTGATTCTAAATATTGCTGGTAAATATTTCTGTTTACACAAATACTAGAACATATCTTTCCATCACAGCATGGCAGGGAACTACTGTCAAGGAAAACAAAAGAGTGAACATTTGCACAGCAGCGGCTGTGACTTTTAAAGGTTTCATAAAGGTTTATTTATCTCAGCTGGAGTTTGCATTTGGGCTAAAAACTCTGCAAAGAGCTGCTGACCTACGTGGTCTGCCTCGGTAATAATGATGTATTTTTGTTAGAATGAGTTCATGTGAGAAGATATTATAGCTGTATTTCCACCTGACTGCCCGCTGTGTTCACCTTCTTCATTTTATTTTCTCTTTTTATATTAAAATGTGAGCGTGGAGCTGAAACTCCTGACAGGGCTGGAGCTCCTGCTGCTGCAGATCTTCCACACAGACAGAGAGATACGAGTCTGTTTAAAGCTTCTTCGGTATCATCTTCCACTCCCACACTGATGCATTTCTTCTCCCTGCAGGGACGCCCAGTGGCATCGATCTGGCTGGAAGGAAAGCCTGAGACTGTGCAGGACTGACCTCCAAAGCTGGAAGCTTGCCTGTGTGTTGCAGCACATGTTATAATATGAAGACCAGCACAGAATACAAAACATAATGAAGGCACATTTCAAAACAAGTGTGCTGAAATAATGCCAGCACCAAAAACTAAATACATAAACACTAAACAGTCGTGTCAGGGTTCACGGACTCCACTTAAAGTTCAGCCAGTGTCCCGTTTTTAGATTCACTTCATTCAAAGCTGCCTTCAGATAACTGTTTACCTCTGATTCTGATTCAGAATAACGAAAATAGAAACAGTGTAACAAGTACCTATAAAGAAAACAACACAAAACTAAATATAAGCAACGACAAAACAAAAACTACAAAAAAACCCAACAAATAAAAACTGAAATGCAAACATCTCATAAACAGCAAGAAAAACTAAAAACAAACTAAATATAAACAAAATCACTAAATGCAATAATAGAGTCTAACAGCAGCAGCATGGCTCACCCTTTAAAAAGGATTTTGGTTCCACGCCTTTCAAACTTTAAATGATGTTAAATTGTAAACCTGTAATTTTTGTTACCATACTTTCTGCATCTAAGGGCAAATATTTTGCATTGATCATTGCACAAATACATAATTTTTATTCAAAATTTTTCATTCATGCACCATCCACATCCTCCCAGATCATTTTCTATGTTCATTCCAGGGATGACTTTCTGAGTGTGTGGCTTTGTTGTGTTATTACAGACTCCTTGTTCCTCCTCAGTATCAGAGGCTCATAGACAGTTTCTCCCACAGAGCAGAGATAATGCTGATCAGAGATCAGCAGAGTCACTCATGAATCATGCTGACAGGGTTGGGTGGGTGGCTCATGACTCAGGAGCACAGTGGCTAAGTGCACATATGTGACCACTGGACAAATACAGATAATTAAGGAGTCCAACACAAAGTTTTACTGTGATCTTAAATGTTCTCCTTTGGGAGGCAGCTAAGAGAAACCTCCATAAATCTGCTCAGAAAACATTAAAAAAGGATTTGAGAATCTGATCCTTTTGTTGTGTGATATAGATCCTCAGCACATGAAGTAATACTCTATACCACCAAAAGTATTCACTCACCATCCAGATCATTGAATTCAGGTGTCCCAGTCACTTCCACAGGTGTATAAACCAGCACCTAGGCATGCAGACCACTTCTACAAACATCAGTGAAAGAATGGGTCGCTCTCAGGAGCTCAGTGAGTTCCAGCGTGGTACCCTGATAGGATGATACCTGTGCAACAAGTCCAGTCACTACTAAATATTCCACAGTCAGCTGTTAGTGGGATTATAACAAAGTGGAAGCATTTGGGAACGACAGCACATAAAATCACAGAGCGGGGTCAGAGGATGGTGAGGTGGATACACTGTTCAATTCAATTCACTTCAATTCAATTTTATTTATATAGCGCCAAATCACAACAAACAGTCGCCTCAAGGCGCTTTGTATTGCAGGTAAAGACCCTACAATAATACCATACCATCTTTATTTATAAAGCGCTTTAAAACAACCACAGCTGACACAAAGAGCTGCACATTAGAACACAAATAAATAACAATTAAATAACTCTTTCAGGTTGGAAAATAAATGTATTTACTTCTTTGGCTGCAGCTTTGCTCTCTTGCTTTTCGGTGTGTTTCTGTTACCCGGGGACCAGATGTACAGTAGATCCCCACAGATTTTCCTTATCTCTGGAAGCCTGACAGTCCACTGTTTCCCTCAGCTGTGAGAAGCAATCACCTTTATTTACTTACTGACTCGATGAGTCACTGAAATCACTTCTGTCCAAGGACAGCAATACTGAGCTGAGTTTTTGAGGATATCCTGATCTTTTCTGTCAGTAAGCGCTGCTGTTTTTGCTGCTCTTACTGTTAGCTGCTCTTCTAGCTGCTCTGTTAGCTCTGTTAGTGTCCATTAGCTGCTTTGGTAGCTGCTCTGTTAGCTGGCATTAGTGAAACTCTTTGAAGGGGATGCAACTTTGTTGGACTCAGACACTTAATGAAATTGTGATTTTTAGGACGCTCGAACCCAACATTAGCTAGCATAATGTTAGCTTAGAACCAGCTGCTTTGAGGTCACATGTCTGGTCTGCTGACAGTGAGTAATGGCGACAATATCAGGAATAAATAAACAGGTTTTCGTGTGTTAGAGCTTCAGATCAGGAGGTGAGGCTTGAAGTGAGGAGGAAGACGTATAATTAAGGCGCCGGTGACGTCGTCTCTGTCCTTCCGTAATGGATTCATTCTGATTTGTGTGATTCTGTCTTCCAGGCACGTGAGCAGCTACTCAGTGTATGGTTGATAAAGAGACAGTATTAGTCACAGATGTAATTATCATGTGATTGGGAAAAGTGTGGGTAATTATTGTGAATATGAGTGCTGATTTTAGTTCAGGTGGGTTGCATCTCCGTTGGCTTCTCCAGGGTGTTTGGCCAACCGAGGGTCTGAACACTTTCTGAAGGTTCTGGGAGAGACCAGGGAGGAAACTGGGTGGGAAGTTGATGTTTTTAGGTGTTGTTTGGGATTTGTAGGGTTATTTAGTTTTAAAGCAAATCTATGTTTTATGTATGCTTTTAGGTGATATCTTTAATTATAATATATAAATGCTTACATGGCTTAACAGCCTCTTTGGGAAGTTAGGAACACCCCTGCATGCTAAAAGTGAAGTGTGGCTCATCAGCAGGAGGGTCTAAACTCTTACCCAGTTAGTGCTGTTTTTGCTGCTGGTATAGGTCACCGCTGCTACACAGAGCTGCTGTGTTAAGCTTTGTAAATTAAAGCTTGGATAAATAAAAATAATTAGGCTGCACTAAAGCGCTGTCTCGACTGTGATGATTGTAGCCTAGCTGCTCAAAGTTCATTCTTCACACCGGAGCCACCTTAAACAAAGTCATTCAGATAAGTTGAACCCTCCTTCAGACAGTCCTGGGCCCTACATGCTAAGGCCAAGTCACCAGACATTCTCTTTGAGCTCCCTCCCCAGTAACCCTATCCCGGCAGGGTAAACTGTTCCCTGGATCGTTCTTCCATATTGTTCAAGTCACTCATTCTCTGGCTCCTCACCCAGGACCAGATTGCCTTGAGAGACCCTATCAGGGGGCAAAAGCCCCTGGACAGCTCCTGCGATCACTGGGACACACAAACCACCACCACGATAAGGTGGTGAGTCTCCAGAAGTGAGTCTCAGTTAAAAACCAAATACAAACACATTTTCTGAAACAGACAGTAATACAAATAAAGAGACCAACCAACCAAACAGTAAACACAAACAAACAAAAGAGAAAAGACAACAAAGTAACCAACAAACATGAAACAAGAAATTTTTGTATTGTGTTTTCTGACGTGTTGAGTTTTGCACCTCAGAACCACCTGGAAAAAATAAAAATCACTGAAAACAGCATTCAGCAAAGACGCAAACAGGACGACCCACAACAAACAATATATCTATAATAAAATCTGCAGAGACTAATCACAGAGGGAAGAAAAACATCCGACTGATTCTAAAACAACTAAAAATCTCTGACCTCTGACCCGTAATGCTGTCTCTGTCTCACTGCTTCCCCTCAGCACGGTGACGTACCTGCACATCCGGCCCCGCGACATCGCCAGGTGGAGACGATACGATCTGAGGAGACCAAAGATGCATTCCTGCAAGAAAAACAAACTCCTGCTCAGTGAAGAACGGCCAGTTCTTACTTCCTCATTCAAAACTGCCTAAAGCAGCATTATTAGCAGCATATGAGCCATTTTTATTTATATATATTATTTTATGCAGTGACTCAGTGTGGTTACTTTCACTGTTTTTAATTTATCTAAAACATTTTTATTATTATTTTAACACACACATTAATTGAAGTTCAAATAATCTCTTTTTTTTCCGTCCTGCATTATAAAATTATTATAATTATCATATCAATCAATTATTATCATTTTATTATTATGTGGACAGTAGAAGCATCTCTTCCCAGGATCCAATCACTCTAATGAAATAAAACCACGATGGAGTGAGTGTCACTCCTGCTTTTGTAGCCGGAGAGTCCAAAAGAGTGAAATCATTATGGTAAATTAACCTAGCCTTATAATAATGTAATCTCCATAAACAGATGTCTGCATGTAAACACAGAGAAACTGTAGGCAGGGTTTATGGTGCTGATTTGTGCTGACTGGTCACATCTGACATGCTGGTAAACTGTCTGCACCAAAGATGGAACGTCAGGTCTGAATCCCTGCTGTGCTACGAGGCTTGGAAAACTTTCCATCGCTCCCGGAGTTTTGTCAACAGATGGGAAGCGATAGGTTCCCAGACTGACTGAGTCTCACGTGAAGGAAGCTGTTATTAAAAACTGTTATTAACCTTGAACTGAGCTGAATTTCATCTTTAACCATTAAACTCCTGTCACTGTAACCTTAATGTAAACCTGAATCCGTATGAAGCTCAAGCCAGAGATTTAGTTTTCAAGCTCAGTGGAAAAATATGCAGTGAGATGTTTTATGTCTAGAAAATAAACATGAGGTCATGATTATAGAAATAATAAAATTCTGGGAAACACTGGTTTAACCTGGCCCAACTGTATTCTTCACCCAGAAGTCTTCAGCTTAAAGTTTGATGATTTACTGCTGATAATTAGTATGTTTTGTCCCCACAGTGCGACTGTGTGATAGATGTATTTTGCCACGAGGAACTCAGATACAGAAGGACACACAAACTCTTTCAGGACTTCCTCAAACCGAAGAACTGATCGGTGAAGTTTTGCGATCAATGACACTGAAAGATCAAACCAACCACAGGAACAACACAATCACTTCATTGCTGCTCATTTTTACACTCTTGCAGCTGCACAAAGATGATTGCTTCATCTCTGACAGTAAAAAGTGAACCTGAATCCATCTGCTTTCATTCAGCTTTAACATGTAGATGCTGCAGTATTTATTTCTCAGCCTCATCATGACTTTTACTTTTAGCACTTTTACTTCAGTGAAAGTTCTCAGTACTTCCTCCTCCAGTGCAGATAAACTGCAGGGTGTCATAACATCTGTAGATCAACATCTTATATGTTCATACTGGTGCACATTAACATGCACTTTCCTATTAGGAAAGGACATAAACAGAATTACTCAAAGTAAAACTTTCTCTGCGTGTTCATTCAGTGATGAAGCAGACAGAGAGGAGGAGGAGACACCAGGGGGGGTAAAACAGTTGGACAATAGAAGGATGATAAGGAGGAAGATGAAGTGGGGGAGTGAGAGTTTATTGCTTTCAGCTCAAAGATAATACCTATCAGTATTATTGATACGCCTCATTGGAGCTGATCAGCTGAGCCGCTGGCTTCCTGCTGTGACAGGAAGCAGCCATCACTGCAACTCCATGATAAGGAGGTGGCTGCCAGTGACACACACACAAACACACGCACACACACACACAGAGTTTTTCTCCATGTTCTGATGGTCGGGGTCAGTTGTGTGTCTGTGAGCAGGATTACAGGCTCATGAAAGCTGGTGGAGACGCGGAGCGTTCCTGCAGCTCCAACTGAGTTTGTGTTCTTTAGAAATGTTGAGTCGTAATAAGAAAAATCAGAGACAGTTGTGAGTTTTTAATTAAAGTTGCTCATTAATGTCACATCCCAGGTCAAAGGTCAACATGTGATTCTGAACATGAGTTTTTGCCCTCTCGTCCGACACATCAGCGTCACAGTGAGAAACAGGCTCAGGAGGTCCCGCGCAGTTTGTGCTGCAGTGTTTGTTGTAAATGTGGAGCTGCTCAGTGAATCGTTAGCCAGCTTCTCTTCTTCTGCTGCGTTAAATAACACCTGAAATTCAGCTGCAGCTTCACATGCAAAATACCTGAAAGCCCTGAAACAGCAACCAAACGTAAAACCACGTTTGTGAAACCAAACCTGCGCTTTGTCTTTTCATTAAAAACCTCTGAAGCTGTTTAACTTCTGCAGCATGTGTGCTTTGACATTTTCTCACAGGTCTTTCCTCAGATTTTTATGGCAGTCTAGGACTGAAGGGCCCTGATGTTGCTGCTCTCTGTGGGAGTGGTCCAAACTAAGCTCTTCTCTTATGAATTCATCTACATACCAGTTTTGCACCCATAAGCTGCTGTGTTTGTGGAGAAGCCAGTTTTCCAAAACAGATCCCAAAGTGAAACATGGTGTATTTTGGGGATTCGTGGGACGAGCAGTTGACTCTGTTCAGGCTTTATTAGCAGCAGTGGAGTCTGGATGGGGGCCGATCCTGGTCCCTGGAGTCAGAGCGTGATGTTTACATAAAACAGGATGCGTCACAGAACCGGAACAGTCATGTCCATTTTTTTTTTCCTTGACGCAAAACCCACCTTTACACCGGCAGGTGAGCAAATCTTCTCACGGCTGATATGTGTCAATAAACTGAAGAGAGAAGCTGCCAGTCTGTTGGCCAATGCTCAGTGCTGTCTTTATCCCTTCTTCTTCTCCTCCTCCACCCAGAGGAAGATGCTGTAAGTGGTGAAAACACTTTCTCAATGAGTAACTGCCAACCGCCACGGAGCACGCACACCACACGGGTATTTATAACCTGAAGCAGGACGGAGAATCAGATGAAATAAAGAGAAGAGTAAACTGTGTTGTTGTGCTGAGCAGCAGGCAGATGGGCTCAGAGATTAGATCTGACCTCAGATCAGAGCCGCCGCTGTTATTTAAGCTGCGGTGGGCCGTGGCTACAAGCTGGTGTAACAGCCAGACCTGCTGCAAGTAGGGGGGGTTTGGAGGGAGGGGGTGAGGTAACTGCAGGAGCTGATAGGAGCTGAGGATGCTTGGAACCACAGACACACTCTAACCCTGCCTCCTCCTCCCCCGCGGCGTGGACGGCCACAGGAAGCGTGTGGGCCCTACAGGAGCTGAACAACAGTGCAACACACTTCCTCTTTTCAGTGGTAGAGCACACACACACACACACACACACACACACACACACACTCACACACACACACACATACACACACACACACACACAACATGGTCTTCTCCAAGTTACATAAGCAACACTTCATAACAAACTCTGAGGCCATGCCCCCCCCCCCCCCCCCCCCGCCTTTAAACCCTGCTGTTCTGTCTTTAACCTGCAGATAAGTTCATGCTTCATCAAATTAAAACCAAAAACTGAGGAGCAGAAAACATAATCCAGTGTGTAACCACTGAAAACTAAATCTCTCTGAAAGTTTCTTTTTCACATTTCATGTATTGAGTTAAAAATGAAGAATTCTGCATGAAAATCCAAACCCTCCTTTCCAGCTGATCATAAACACAACAAATTCTCCACAGTTACAGAAACCAAACACAAATGCAGAGAAACAAGCTGAAACGCTGCGACAGGATTAATAACATGTTGTAGACTTCAGCATAAAGTCAGAGAGGTCCCAGTTATAAACACATACATCATAACTGTGTATGAACCTGTGCACACAGAGCACATTAAAGAAAATTAGCTTCATCCATGAATTCTGCTTTCCAAACCTTTTAAGGCTGAATTTTCATAAACATTAGTAATGACATGAGCCTGGTGCCCCGGTGCTGTGACCTCTGCCCTTTACACTCATCTCTGTTTCCTGATTGTTTCTGCTAAGCTCAACATAACAGCAGCAAAGGTTTAATACTGACTGCAGTTTTTCTCAGTGAGTCACAGAGTGGAAAAAACAGAACCAACCCTGCAACAACTGCAGATTCACAACCTGCAGAAGTCTGCTTTAAATCCTCTGGAGCTGTAACAAAGCTTCATGTTTATCGTGTATTGTAACAAAACCGCATTCAAACGTAACTCTGTCTCTTTTTCACGCTGTGGGACACGTTTCAGGATCAGTGCGATGCACGAAAACTCGGACAGATTTCATGTTACCCGAGGCGCTCTCTGAGACCTCACAGAAAACTACATGTAATAAGAAGCATAGTTAATATAACAGGTTCAGTGAAAGGACTACTGTAGCCCACAAACAAGCTCCGCCCTCTGGGCCTGAAAAAATGGGACCCATATCCAAGTGACTGACATAAGCAGGTTTACATCCTGTCTGAAAAATAACTTTGGTCTCTGCAGATAATTTCCACCATTGTGACAACATGTTTTCTTTTTTAATAACTCACCCTTTTAGATTTTATGAAGGTCCTGGGCCTTTTGAGTTTTGTTCTCTTAGGTTGAGTTTCATTGAAATTCTTCTGTTGTGTTTTCCTGTTTTTTTATGCTTTTGATTGTTAGTTTATTAGGTTTGAGTCCTGTTATTATTTTTACTGCATGCCTTTGTTTGCGTCTGTGCTCCAGGGCCTTCTTATTTCCTGTTTTACTTTGTCGATCTTGGTCTACTTCCTGGTCTTGATGAATTATTTCCAGCTGTGTCTCCACCTGTTCCCGATCCTCTGTCTGTATTTAACTTATTCTAACTGAGATGTTTGCACCTCGACTCATTCTGGCTCTGGCCACAATACAAAAGTTCTGGAAAGAAATAATCACCAAACTTTCTCAAACCTTTGGCCACAGCATCCTGTTATCCTCCTCCGTCTGCTTACTTGGCAGTCTAGAAGAATTGAACATGAGCTCCAAACAGACCCAAACACCGCTGCTTGTGGCCCCGACTATCGCCAAGAAAACAATACTGCTTAACTGGAAAAACAGGAAAAAGATCAGTACATCACAATGGCTAGATCTTCCCACACAGATATCAATGGAACAACAATCAGCAACAGATAAAAATCAGTTTGAATATTTCATTAAAATATATTCCATAATTCTAAACGCCATTTCAATGCCGGTGAGTTAATGCCACTGCAGAAACAAAGACCAGGGGAGGAGAGGGGCGGTTCGATCCCTGGCTGCTCCAGTCTGTGTGCCAATGTACCCTTGAGCAAGATAGAGAAACTGAGTTGCTCTGTGATGTGTTCATCTGAGAGTGCATGTTTGATAGAAGGCTCTGAGGTGCAGGAAAAGGTGCTTGGATGGATGAGACATGTCGAGTAGAAAGGTGCTGTATAAGGTGCTTCACTCTCAAATATGGATTCCTCCGACTCCAAGAACAAGCTCTCATTTATATAATGAACTGACAGCACACAGAGGAACCCGAGCAGCCGCAGGGAGAGCCCAGCACTCCAGCGGGTTTGAACCAGGGACCGCAGGATGTTCAATAACATGAAACATGTGGTGCACGTGTAATACGTCATGTACCTGCTGCTCCTGTGCAGCACTGGACAGGAAGCCGGCGGTCTGCCACACATACATTAACAATGATTAGCAGGCTAACACGCTAACACGATGCTAAAGTAACCACAGTGGGATTAAAGGCTGAAGTGTTTCATCCAAATCTGCTGGTGTGAACCTGTTTCCAGCATGTTTGGCTCAGTGGGCAAAGTCCCATTTTAACCATACCTGACCTTTGACCTGTGTCATAGAAAGATAATGTTGATGACTAAGAGATAAGTTAGTGACCAAAGATCTCCTGACACTCAAATGTTTATGACCTGTGCGGCTCGGGTGACTAATATTAATGTTAATGATATAAATGCGTGCCTGTGATTGACACAAGATGGCGGCGCGCATAGTCGCAGCGGCTCAGTGCTCTCCTTTTCGGTGCTCTGTGAAATTGTGTATGTTGTTATGTGTGCTTCAACTGTGGCTCAACACATCACCATTATGTCGGGCGGACATTATAACATACAGACGGCACGAACTCCTACATATAGGAGCACAAAGTGAGCAGGCGGTTATGGCTGACTTCCTCCACTCTCACAACATCCCGGTGGACATCGCCAGACCACCTGGCTCTTTGTGGTTCATCATCCCTGTGAGGGGCGGTCGCAGACGGAGACGGCACAGAGAAAGGAGGCAGAAAAGAGGCGGCAGAGCTGGCGTTTTGGAGAGGCTACGTAAACGGCCTCATAGACCTCCGTTACCCAGTGTTTTCCTCGCCAATGTAAGATCACTCCCGAATAAAATGGATGAGTTGAGACTGCTGGTGGCTACAAACAGGACCGTGAAGGACTGCTGCGTTTTGCTCTTCACTGAGACCTGGCTTCATTCATCCATTCCTGATGCAGCCATCGAGCTAGCCGGCAGGACAACGCACCGGCATGACAGAATGCGGACCTCCGGTAAGAGCAGAGGAGGGGGTGTGTGCTTGTATGTAAACAACAGCTGGTGTACAGACAGTATGACTGTGAACAGCCACTGCTCCCCGGACCTGGAGTACATGACTGTTAAATGCAGGCCCATCTATCTGCCCCGTGAGTTTACAGCTGTTTTGATCACTGTTGTTTATCTTCCCCCTGATGCTAATGCTAACTCGGCTGTTAGTCTCTTACATGACACGGTTTGCAGTCAACAGAGCAGATATCCTGAGGCTGTACACATCATTGCAGGAGACTTTAACCATGTCGATTTAAAGACTGTTCTACCCAAGTTCCATCAGCATGTTAAATGCCCTACAAGAGGGAACAACACACTGGATAAAGTCTACTCTAACATCAAGCTGGGTTTCAGGGCTGTGCCACTGCCACATCTGGGCCAGTCAGACCATCTGTCCCTGCTTATGATTCCAGCATACACCCCCCTCAGCAAAACTGCTCTTTCTACATCTAAGACTGTTCAGACCTGGCCTGAAGGTGCCTCTCAACAGCTGCAGGACTGCTTTGAAACAACTGACTGGGACGTATTCAAGCACCAGGACCTGGAGCAGTACACCTCGGCTGTTCTGGACTACATCAAGTTCTGCACCGACACTCTAACTGTGGCCAAGAATATCCGGGTTTTTCCAAATAGAAAGCCATGGATGAATGGAAAGGTGCAGAGCTTACTCAGAAAGAGGAACATCGCCTTCAGAGCTGGTGATGGGGCGCTTTACAGCGCTGCCAGAGCCAACCTGAAGAGGGGCATCAGGGAGGCCAAGGCTGTGTATAAGAGGAGGATTGAGGACTGTTTCCAGAGCCACGACTTCAGGCAGGTGTGGCAAGGGGTTCGGCATATTTTGAACTACAAACCCAGCCTGTTAGTTGATCAGCGTAACATCAATCTGGCAGAGGAGCTGAACAGCTTCTTTGCACGCTTTGAGGTACAGCAATCAGAGACAGCCATTCAACATCCCTCAGCAGGCAGCAGCAGCATCCTCAGGCTGCAAGAGCAAGAGGTGAGGCGTATGCTGGAAACTGTGAACCCCAGGAAAGCTGTGGGGCCCGATGGTGTCTCTGGACGGATACTGAAGGTCTGTGCGGCTCAGCTGGCTGGTATTTTTACCAGCATTTTTAACCAGTCCCTGAGCCAGGCTGCTGTCCCTTCCTGCCTGAAGTCCTCCATTATCGTCCCCATCCCCAAGAAGAACACTATCAGAGGTTTGAATGACTACAGGCCAGTAGCACTCACACCAATTGTTATGAAGTGCTTTGAAAAGCTTGTCCGGGCTCACGTCATCTCCAGTCTCTCCCCCAGACTAGACCCCCACCAGTTTGCCTACAGAGCCAACCGGTCCACAGAGGACGCCATTGCCACGGCCCTCCACTCTGCCTTCTCTCCCCTGGAGCAGGGGGGGAACTACGCTCGGCTGCTCTTTGTGGACTTCAGCTCGGCGTTTAACACCATCCTTCCTGGCAGACTGGTGACTAAACTGTCAGATCTGGGGATACCACGCTCCACCTGTCTTTGGATCAAGGACTTCCTGACAGACCGTTCCCAGAGGGTAAGAGTAGGTCCCCACCTCTCTTCAGCCATCAGCCTCAGCCCCGGCTCTCCACAGGGCTGTGTGCTGAGTCCCCTACTCTTCACCCTCTACACACATGACTGCACCTCCATACATGCCAGTAACTGCATCGGATGACACCACTGTGGTGGGGCTCATATCAGGCGGGGATGAGTCAGCATACCGGGACGAGGTGCAGCGGCTGTCAAGGTGGTGCAGTGAGAATAACTTGATCCTGAACACCACTAAGACAAAGGAGATGGTAGTAGACTTTAGGAGGACAACACATGTCATTCAACCTCTGTTCATCGAGGGGGATGAAGTGGAGCTGGTTTCAGATTTTAGGTTCCTGGGAGTACATCTGCAGGATGATTTGACCTGGAGTATCAATACGACCAGCATTGTCAGGAAGGCCCAACAGAGACTGCATTTCCTGAGGGTTCTTAGGAGCAACTATCTGACCCAGAATCTGCTGGTGTCCTTCTACCGTTGCTCTGTAGAGAGCATCCTGACCTACTGTCTGTGCGTGTGGTTCAACAGCTGCACAGCAGCAGACAGGAAAACACTCCAGCGAATCATCAACACGGCTCAAAAGATCATAGGCTGTCCCCTGCCCTCCCTCCAGGAACTGTTCAATGCCCGCTGCCAGAGGAGGGCACAGAACATCCTCCAGGACCCCTCACACCCTGGACACTCCTTGTTTCAGCTACTGCCATCAGGCAGACGTTTCAGGACAATGAAGGCCAGAACAAACAGACTGAGGAACAGCTTTTATGCCAGGGCTATCATTGAACTGAACTCTGTGTGGTTTGGACAGTGATGTGGGGTGGTAGTGCTGACTGTGTGCGTGCGTTGGTGTGTATTGGGGCTAGATTCGTCTGTTAATTTACTATTGTGCACTGTATTTTAGTAATCATTTTTATCACTCATATTTTTATTATTTTATTATTTATTGTCTGAGGCACCTAGAAAGGAATGCATTTTAAATTTCGTTGTGCAACTTCTGTGTACAATGACAATAAAGATTCTGATTCTGTAATCTGTCTTTGATTACTGTAATCTGGATATTTTACCTTCTTGTTGTTTCCATTAATAGTTTGGCTCTGTTGGTCATAAAGACTGCACATACAGACCTTTTTATGTAACTTTTTCCAGACGCTGCTGAGAGGCATCATTCGTCTCAGGCCGCGTCCGTCTCCATCTTCAAGGCTTTGTTTGACAGGGCGACCGCGTCCGTCTGTGTTTGTCCGTCCGGTAAACACAGGCCTTTGTTTTTCTGCTGCGGACACTTAAGAAGAGGTTTGTCCCGCTTTTGGGCTGCAGGGAAGTTATTTTCTGGTTTGTTTTGGAGGGCTTGTAAATAGTTGGTGATTTGCGGCGAGCTGGGCCGTCAGCTCCTCTCGGGAGCAGAGAGGTTTTTCCCAGCTGTCTCCATCTGTCCCTCTTCCTCCGTCACTCTCTCCTCTTTCACATCAGAAAAATATCGCTGCAAAGCTGCTGCAGCGAGGCGCCGGCGCTCCGACCGCAGGTCCAAGCAGCGCTCACACACACAGGGGAATATGGGTGCTGTGTCCTTTAGAGACACAAAGGAGTTTGGTGGCTGTACTAGAAGAAAAATATCCAGATTATTTATTCTCACACAGTCTGACTTCTCTGTACCAACAGAAACCCGAGGGCTGCTTTGACAGCAGTAACGACTGGATGATGAACGGTATTAAATCTTTAAACCTGACCATTGTCCAACTCTTCTTCTCTCAGTTGTGTAACAGCATCAACTTTCAGAAACCTCTTCAAATTCCAGCCTCTTCATCTCAAGAGTCTCCTTCCTTCCCCTCTCTCCTTTGCAGCCCCAAACTCGGCTGCTGTTACCGTTAAACCGCCTGAACTTTGGTTGTGTTCATGGTGAAAATTATACAGGATAACAAACAGGAGATCAGAAGTGTGTGAAGTGATTTTTGGAGATATGGCTCTGTGTAAGTGTTAAGTTATGAGTGAAACTTTGCAGTGTTTCTTTTTGGAGTTTTGTCTCCAGCTCACTGTCCATCTGAACCATGGTTGGAAAGATCAGTGTTTGTATTTGTAACATTTCACTCGGAGATAATCATCAGGGAAGGTCCTGGGTTCAATCCCCAGTGGAAACGCTCAGCTTGTTTCTGAGTGTCCTGATACCTCAGTTTAATCCACTGCATTTATTTCATTTTGCATTTAGCTGGTGTGACGTACAGTCTGTGTGTGTGTGTGTGTGTGTGTGTGTGTGTGTGTGTGTGTGTGTGTGTGTGTGTGTGTGTGTGTGTGTGTGTGTGTGTGTGACTTGTGGTTGATAGAAAATGCTTGATTATTGTGTCTGTAGCAGCGCTGCCTCAGGAGCTGGGAGCAGAGGATGAAGCAGAGAAGAATCTGTTGGATGAATAAGAGCACCAGCAGTTGAAGGGAGAACTGGGAGCCACTGGTTTAACTGGGAGAGAGAACGGGGCTGCACAGACCTGCAGCAGCGGCGCCGATGTTTGACACATCGGGATGATTGTGGTGTTGTGAATATTTGTGCCTCCCGTGTTCCTCGGGGTCCGGTGTCAGCACGTGGGCAGCGATCTTTGGCGCTGGCACCCCGACGAGAGCTGGCATTTCCTGAATACATTCACTGTAGTTCCCCCCTGCAGAGAGCCACTCACCCCTGGTCCAGTTTCACAATGACATGCATGCACACCACAGACACACTGCAGACACACACAGCAATTGTTCAGAGTTAAAGGAACAATCTGCTGTTTTACAGATTCCTTCTTGTTCGTCAGTTCATGGAAAATGTTTTCTCCTGTAGTTTTAGTCTCTTGCTTCATTCCCTTCAGTCCTCTTTCTGATTCTCATTGCACTCCTCTGCAGTGTACATAGCAGATTTATCAGTGAGCTTTCCTTCCAAATGGCAAATGTTAAACTCTGCGTGGACAGATTTCCTCCTCCGTGATCTGCGGCCATCAGCAAGGCAGATTTAAAGGCCAACAGAAGAGAGCGGATCAGTTGTATCAGCACCACGCTGAAGACAAACGACCCCGCTGTGAGGAATGCGATGCGGGGGAGTGTCGTCTGAGCAGCCTCCCTCTAGACGCTGACATGAAGCTAATGGCGGTCATTTATCGCCAGCAGCAGCAGAGTGAGGAGAAACAGTTGTAGAAGCTCTGACCCCAAACCGTCCTGTCCCAAGAAACGTGTCCACATGATCACAGCATCATAAATTAACTCCCAGAGGAACATATCGTCTTCATGATAACTTTCCAAGCTGCTGACTGCAGCAATCGTCAAACTACAGACAGATAAATAAGGGCTGCTTCCACCTGTTCGGTCTGTTTACCTTTCCATTTCCACCAGACTCACGAAAAGGTGTAAATTCAGCTCCACAAACAGCTCCTGCTCAGGGCGTCGTGTTTTCTAAAGTAGCTGTACTGTCTAACACGAAGCCGAAGCAGAGGCAGCTCAGACTGCACGTTTGCCGACCAGAAGCATCCGCATACAGCTTGGTTATTCATATCAGCATGGATTTTAGAAGATAGGATTAGGAGCTGAGGTCTGAACTCTGTCAGCTTTAATTTGTCAGGGAAAAACTCTGATCTGCTAAGAGAAAAGACCTCGTGCACCAGACTCAGCTGATTTCTCTCTACAGTCCAACTTACAGTAAGCTGTAAAGTACAACTGAACACCACAGTATGTAATATAACGTGTGTCCATAAAAATCACTCACAAAACACAGACACAATGTACAGCCACAGTTCCAGATGAGACACATGTAAATAATAACACACTGCAATGATCTCATAAACCCATATTTTATTCACAATAGAATTTACAGTAGAAAACAAATGTTTAAACTAAGACTTTTGTTTTTTCAAGTATGCCAAGTAATGTTAATGGTGACATCACTGAACATCAGTGATCTGTTGCTAAGAACATCCATCCCACAGGTTCGTAGGAGAACCTGTGTCCTCTGACCCATTTTGCTGGATCGGGTCACATATCATTAAAAATATCAGCTCATATTGATTTTGATAAGAGGAGAACGTTTCCAGTACATCTCAAAAAAGTTGGGCCTCCAGCTGAAGGAACATTTAGCAACTACTTATTAACATGATTGGGTATAAAATGAGAGTTTCTCAGAACAATGTTCCTCAGCATCAAACTGCACAGACTTTAAATATCACGTCGTCTACAGTAGATAAAATCATCCAAAGATTCAGAGACTGGAGACCTAAAGGCACTGAAACAGCCGCTGTTTCAGAGGAGGCTTTGCATGTTAAACCACCAACATGTCGACTGCAGCTGTTACAGCTGAACCGGCCTGCAGTCCTCACCTCTGATCAGCTGCAATCATTTGGACCATCATCAACTGAAGACTATGGCAGAGCAGACCCAGCACTGCGGAGCAGCTAGATCCTCTCAGACGAGACAAGGACGTTCCTGTTCCCAGACGTACGGCAGGAAACGGACCTGCAACAACTTTTTTGAGATGCATTGCTGCCATCGAATTCAAAATGATCTCAGATTTTTCTGAAAGTGTAGCATTTTCTCTCAGTCTAAGCATTTAATGTGCTACATAAGTTTCATATGTTCTGTGGTGAATAAAATGTGTGTTTGTGAGAACTGCTTTGGGACTGTAAAACCACTGGATGTATGTGCACCCTGGATTCAACATATTAAGCACTGTATGACATTTACTGCAGAGTGGAAAAATATTGCATTAATAACTGAAGAGCAGAAAAATCTTTTATCTTTTTACTGCAGCTGTCCTCAGTCACTGATCAGGTGGTGATCAGGCTTATCATTCATTCATGATTCATTCCAGATGAGCAGACATGGCTGTGTTACTGGAAACCTTCATGTCCAACTGCCTCTGCCGCGTTTTACATCACATCATTAGTAACAACTGATCTCAGTTGATCCAAAGTCAGTGTGGCTTCTTTCTTTCTTTCTTTTTCAACACTGCTGCACATCCTTTCCAGCTCTATCTCTCTGCCTAGCCAATCAGTCCTTTCCTCCTTCCTTAGTGCCCAGCCTCACTATAAGCCTTCTCCTTTGCCACCTCTCTCTGCTGTTCTCCTAGCCTCCCAGTACTCCCGTCTACTTTTGGCTATCCCACTTCTTCTGTGCTAACTTTGAATACTTTCCTTCCTCATTCACTCACCAAGGCTTCTCTTTTTCAGCTGTACTTTCATCTGCTAACTCTTCCCTTCCACCAGAGCCACCTCCTTTCCTTGATTTTCAGGGCCATCCTACAGACTTCCATCCCATGCTGCCTAGCTGCATCCTCCCCTGACATCGTCTTGCAGTCTCCTCCTCTTTAAATTGCTCCTTCTGTGGCCATAAACACTGGTAACACCTGTGATGCTCCTGGCCTTGCTTACCTTCCACCCGCTCACCTGCACACACTGGATATCTGCCCTCGTCTTCATCATATCAGCCAGGTCTCTCTCATAGTCCCTAAATTTACAGTCCCTACTCTCATCTCCACTTCCCCACCTTTCCTTCGCTCTTGCTGCCTCTTAACAAACCTCCCCCCTCTCCTCGTCCATTGTCTCAGGCCAACAGTAGCACAGTTTCCCCCTGATTGGCCAACAGCACTGGAGGTTAACACGGGCCCCATGTTTGATCTGGCTGGATGACCTTCCTGATGCAACCCTCCCCATTTATCTGAATTTGGACCCAGCAGTAGGAGAACACTGGCTTGTGCCCCCCTCCCGTGGCTGAGTTATACTGATAAAGAAATATCAACACCTGTCTGTGAAATAGTTTTTAATGGCTCGACTAATTACATTTTATCCCCTGAAAACAGAAAATATGAAACTGTATGAGTGCAATTCCACAATAATTAATTAGTTTTTTTTTTATTTTGTCAACTTCATGAATTAAAGCTGTCATCACATACAGTGTATCACAAAAGTGAGTACACCCCTCACATGTCTGCAGATATTTAAGTATATCTTTTCATGGGACAGCACTGACAAAATGACACTTTGACACAAAGTCGTCTGTGTGCAGCTTATGTAACAGTCTTCATGTAGAGCAACAATTTGTCTTTAAGATCCTCACAGACTTCTTTGCCATGTTGGAACTTTCAGTGACCAGTATGAGAGAGTGTGAGAGCTGTACTAAAAAACTGAACACACCTGCTCCCTGTGCACACCTGAGACCTAGTAACACTAACGAGTCACATGACATTTTGGAGGGGAAATGACAAGCAGCGCTCAGTTTGGACATTTACGGGTGTAGTCTCTTAGGGGTGTACTCACTTTTGTTGCCGCTGGTTTGGACATTGATGGCTGTATATTGAGTTATTTTGAGGGAAGAATAAATTTACACTGTTATAGAAGCTGCACACAGACTACTTTTCATTGTGTCAAAGGGTCATTTTGTCAGTGTTGTCCCATGAAAAGATATACTTAACAATCTGCAGACATGTGAGGGGTGTACTCACTTTTGTGATACACTGTAACTGCACCTTCAGTGTGTGCGGTAAACTGACAATAATAATAATTTAATAATAATAATTTTTAAAATCCATGTTTCAGTGTCCATATACAGGGGTTGGACAATGAAACTGAAACACCTGGTTTTAGACCACAATAATTTATTAGTATGGTGTAGGGCCTCCTTTTGCGGCCAATACAGCGTCAGTTCGTCTTGGGAATGACATATACAAGTCCTGCACAGTGGTGAGAGGGATTTTAAGCCATTCTTCTTGCAGGATAGTGGCCAGGTCACGATGTGATGCTGGTGGAGGAAAACGTTTCCTGACTCGCTCCTCCAAAACACCCCAAAGTGGCTCAATAATATTTAGATCTGGTGACTGTGCAGGCCATGGGAGATGTTCACCTTCACTTTCATCAAACCAATCTTTCACCAGTCTTGCTGTGTGTATTGGTGCATTGTCATCCTGATACACGGCACCGCCTTCAGGATACAATGTTTGAACCATTGGATGCACATGGTCCTCCAGAATGGTTCGGTAGTCCTTGGCAGTGACGCGTCCATCTAGCACAAGTATTGGGCCGAGGGAATGCCATGATATGGCAGCCCAAACCATCACTGATCCACCCCCATGCTTCACTCTGGGCATGCAACAGTCTGGGTGGTACACTTCTTTGGGGCTTCTCCACACCGTAACTCTCCCGGATGTGGGGAAAACAGTAAAGGTGGACTCATCAGAGAACAATACATGTTTCACATTGTCCACAGGCCAAGATTTGCGCTCCTTGCACCATTGAAACCGACGTTTGGCATTGGCACGAGTGACCAAAGGTTTGGCTATAGCAGCCCAGCCGTGTATATTGACCCTGTGGAGCTCCTGACGGACAGTTTTGGTGGAAACAGGAGAGCTGAGGTGCACATTTAATTCTGCTGTGATTTGGGCAGCCGTGGTTTTATGTTTTTTGGATACAATCCATGTTAGCACCCGAACATCCCTTTCACACAGCTTCCTCTTGCATCCACAGTTAATCCTGTTGGATGTGGTTCATCCTTCTTGGTGGTATGCTGACATTACCCTGGATACCGTGGCTCTTGATACATCACAAAGACTTGCTGTCTTGGTCACAGATGTGCCAGCAAGACGTGCACCAACAATCTGTACTCTTTTGAACTCTGGTATGTCACCCATAATGTTGTGTGCGTTACAATATTTTGAGCAAAACTGTGCTCTTACCCTGCTAATTAGACCTTTACACTCTGCTCTTACTGGTGCAATGTGCAATTAATGAAGATTGGCCACCAGGCTGGTCCAATTTAGCCATGAAACCTCCCACACTAAAATGACAGGTGTTTCAGTTTCATTGTCCAGCCCCTGTATGTGCGTGCACGTGTGTGTGTGTGTGTGTGTGTGTGTGCGTGTGTGATGCATGGTTTGACATGTAGTTACTTGGCAGTAATGTGATCAGCTGATATGGTTGTTATAGAAACAGAGACCTTCACATTAGAAAGAGGTGAGCTGATTGGGGGGGCAGTGAACGGTGAGTCAGTGATGACAGCTGGTTTAACCTTTGACATCTTGATGACTGATTCCTGATACATGTTTCAGCCCATTCTGAATCAGGGTGCAGAGACTCGCAGGTCCCACCGCAGCCGAGCTCTCCTCTGCGCGCCGCTGTGACGGTGTCGCTCCTTCGAGGGACGTTCTCTCACAGGGACGACGCTTCGCGCTGTCTGATGTTGCACAACATGTCAGACTTTTCAGTAACAGTGGCAGAAGCAGATACTGGGGAATGACCCGCTGACAGCGACGGGCGTGTCCCAGCATGCCACAGGAACACGGACCTGAGTGGATTGACTCACACTGGTTTACATCACAACACACACACTTCCTGATTTAGATTCTGTGTGTCACCACTAAACAAAATAATTCCCACACATCAGTCCCGAGCTCACAAAATCCATCTGTGAATGCATGAAAATGAAGGGTGGGGCAAAAAGTTCCACTTTCCCAGTTTATGTACCAAATAAGGTTTTCTACTGGCCATTCCAGATTTTGAGCACGTCCTTACTGCAAACTCACCTGTTCTTTTAGAACCTGATGGAGGCTAAAAGCCAAGATGATTCAGGTGTTATCACAGCTCCACCTGTGCGTGTGTCCCTAACCCAACCAGCTGTTATAATAAAGGTCATCCATCACAGTGGGGGAACAATCCTTAGAGACCTTCTGTACAAATTCTAACACAACTCACTGTTAATGTAACGATTAGCTGCCAAACAAGCCGATTCCATGTTTGATTTGTATCCCAGCAGAATCAGACCTGTTTTCCTGCCTCATCCTCACAGCTAAGTGCATGTTTTCCTTTACTTTGGCACTGAGTTACTTAGGCAGAGTTGTATGGGAGAAGCCAGGACCCTCTGTCTTCACAGACAAATTTTCCACCATCATAATGAAATGGTTCAAGAACCTGAGCTTCTTTATGGGAAAACGTCCCCAGTGACTGCCTTGGAATTCCAAAATATTCAGTTCATTTCCAGCAGTTCTGGAACTTTGTGGTTCTTACAGGATATTTGTTTGATTTGTTTTGCGTGTAAATGGTTGAAATCTATGGTTGGGAAAGAGAACCTAAACAGTGCTGTGTTTAATGACATGAGTATGCATGGCTATAAGCTGAGCTGTTCTCAGTCTTTCAGTTTTTCCCTGCAGTGGAACCAACCGGTTCACATCAGGAAAACCTTTTCTGTGGCTGATCTGAGAAAACTGAACACCTCTCCTTCGGTTTGCAGCATCTCTCGTTTTTTTCTTTCTGTCAGTAAAAAGCTGAGAGGTGAAAGCACAAAATGTAATAAAGTGTTAGATGTAGCAACATGTATGCATGTGGTTATTATTTCCAGGAACATTTCATTCCTGGAGAGGACAGATAGTTATATCTGTGTGTTGTTGTGTGTGTGTTTGGGGATAGTAGTGGGTGGGTGTGGGTGTAGAAAAGGGGAAACTTACGGGAAGGAAGGAGGAAGGAGAGGAGGAAGTGTGAGTGACGGGAAAGAGAGGCCGCGGGTACCAAAATATGACGAAGGACGAAGGAACAGGACAAACCGCAGCAGGACAGCTGCACACACCTCTGAGTCTCCCCACATCCTCTGTGCTCATCTCCCTTTGACCTCCAGTGTGAAGCTGCAGCTCGGACACCTCAACTCTACTCAGTTCTACTGGTTTTTACTGAGAATTCATTTATCTGAGTCTGATTCAGCATCCTTTGTTTTTATTATCTCATAATTTGGAGGCTAAACTCCAAATTGTGTGTGTGTGTGTGTGTGTGTGTGTGTGTGTGTGTGTGTGTGCGTGTGCCTGTGTGTGTGTGCGTGTGTGTGTGTGTGTGTGCGTGCGTGTGTGTGTGTGTGTGTGTGTGTGTGTGTGTGTGTGCCTGCCTGTGTGTGTGTGTGTGTGTGTGTGTGTGCCTGCCTGTGTGTGTGTGTGTGTGTGTGTGTGTGTGTGTGTGTGTGTGTGTGTGTGTGTGTGTGTGTGTGTGTGTGCCTGTGTGTGTGTGCGTAGCTGAGATGTGATTTTGGAGGATGTGTGTGGTTTGTTGAACATCACATGCTCCTGGCCTGGATGGAGCCCACAGTTCACATGTCTGTGCTATAATTAAACTGCAGTGACTGATGCTGCAGACATCCAAACTGCCACAGTTATTGCTTCTTTAAGCAATCAGCGTGTTTCCACTGTGCCAACATAATAAGAAAAGCTTTTTCTTTGAGTGTGATTAATGATTAATGACTCCATTAGTCACATAACTACAGTATAAATAGAATGTGGCCTTACTAATAATTAAAGTAAGAACACGCCAACAAGCCGGGTAACAAGGAAAACATGTTTAATTGTTCTATAAGCTGCTGTAACTGGATACATGAACGGAGTTTTGTGTGTTTAGGAAACAATAAATCAATTATTTAAAGATTTTATTAATTGATTATTTGAGAGGTTTTGGGGATGTGGGACTTTTTTGTCCTTTGTATTTAAAGGGTTGGTTGACCTAAATTAATATTAACTTTGCATTAAGTTGAAGAATCTCAAACTTCATCCACGGTCCCCTCATGAACGACCCTGCTGACATTTCACCAGAGTCACTTCATCTCCTACCTGAACTTTGGTAGTGTGGAAACATTGTGGCTGTTTCTGGTTAAACTGGCATCATGTCTGTGAGGCTCATCCAGGTCGTGGTGTCCCTGAACCAGGAGACCGGGCCTGTTTCAGTTTCAGTTTCAGTGGCGGTGGTTCACAGTGGACACACAGGAGTAAAAGAAGCCCTCTGTGGCCGCTGTGTCACTGAACTCAGGTGAAGGCTTACAACACCAACTGTCAGCCACCCACGATGCAGTCCTGAGCTCCCTTCCCAGGAGCCTCAACCCCCACTCACACTTCCCTTCAGGTGACATTAGTAGGTCATGTGATAGAGTGAGAGGAAGTCCCACTGTGGCTTCACCTGAGACCTTGCACCTGAAGACGAGAGCATGATGTGAGCGCTGCAGCGTGGAGGTTCATGGATGCATTTTTAAACTCTCACACAGCATCTGCCTCTGATGCACGCTTACTAGTTTGGTAAAAGTAGAGTAAAGTCAGGATTACCAGGCTTGTGCCACAAAAAACACTCAGCATTCCTCATGTGTCAACTTTTAATTAAATGGATTTCTACATCCCACAAACATCCCTCCAGGATCTGGAATCAGCTCGGAGTTTCTGCCGGTAATCACTGAATGGCAGAAATCCCAGACAGGCTCTTTAATATGTAGCCTGACACATACAGTATATACATACATACTGTATGATTTCTTCACTAGCAGAGCACCCGTCCTGCATGCTGTCAGTAATAGAGCAATAGTTACTGGCAGAAACATAAATATAACTGTGCATGTTTGTACTCATGAAAGAGGCACATCAGGCTTGTGGCTGTCAGGTTTCCATTCTTCACAGTATTTATTTGTAACAAGTGGTTCGTCTCTTTGATTGGTGCAGGATCACTGAAGGCCGATGATGCCGGAGTTTATCGCTGCTATGATCGCAGATTCCGGTCTGTGTTCCTGAGAATTTTCACTACACGACTCCCGCCGAGTCAGTGAGCATGAATTTCAGTCCAAACGACTTTCTTCCTTGAACTATTTTTGTCAAGCAGAAAGTCATTCTTAGTAATGATTCACTTCATGCTCTGTTCTGAGCCTGTTTCCATCATTTCCCCTCAGATTTCTGAAGTTGTACACAAAGGTTTTCATGCACACGGATCACAGTGCCTGCAGAACACTCACAGCTCTCAGTAAATGATGCAAGACAGGACAGACGGTGTGCAGGAAAGAGTGTGAGAGGCTCTGCATGCACAGCGGCTCAGACACCTCACCGAGTACACGCTGTGCATCCTGGATCCACGCCATCACGGGCAGAGTGCATGTGACAGTGTAGGCAGATCTACACGTCCTCAAACACGTCCCTGTGCGCTTGACCCAAAGACAAAAAACTCCTGAAGTTTCCAAGTTTTAGAGAAAAGGTTACGATCATATTCATACACCACTGAGCTGTTTAACTGCGCCTGCTGCAGGTGCTTCCTCCACCTACACAGCATCACTTCTGCTGGCAGGTTTGTTTTTGAATGTGTTAAACTGGCCAAAAAAAAACTACCAGATTTTGGAAACTACCCCTGTGCACCTACTACATGGTGGAAAACTGAATTCTGTGGTCACATCCATCATTAGCCACCAGCATGCTAACATCCATCACAAAAGCTGGGAAACAGTTTCAGCAGCGATATTAGAGGACAAGTCGAAGTGATGGCACAAGTTGCGTTCACGACCACCTTGGAGAATGGGGGATTTCCCCTTTCCAGAAAACTCACGAACAGAATCGATGTGTTAAATAATGTTTGCTCCCAGACTGAAATTAGCTAACAGCGTCTCACTCGTTTCCCTTTTTTTATTATGAAGCTCTGATGCTGAAAGCTTTTTCACTGTGATCGGTCCTAAGTCTGTCAGGACAGCGAACCAGGACCCAAACACAGCACTCAGATGGGATTAACTCAAAGCTCAGCTTTATTTGCTGGAAGACACAAAGGTTTAAACTGAGCACGACTGGAACCAGAACTACCTAAGCTAAGACTAAACTAAGAACAAACAGCGCACACGGGAGCCATCGACAAGGACACAACACAGAAAGCTGAGGCCTAAATGCACACGAGGTCATTAAGGACACAGGTGAGCAGAATCAGGCTAACGAGATGAGGGAAGCAAAGCTAAACACAATGCTACCAAAACAAAACAGGAAATGACTAAACACGACAGAAACGCACACGGAGGACATCGGATCAGATCTGAAGGATGAAACTGAGCCCAGCAGGAGATCAAAACCATACAACAGAAAGCTGTGCCACATCACACCGACATGCTCCCAGCCTGGGAGGCCGTGCAGGCCATCTGCCACATGGAAGGTCAGGGGTTTGATACCCGCCTCCACCAGCCTACATATCTGTGTATGAATATTAGACACGGCACTTAGATAAAAGGTGTTTGCATGAATGTGTGAATGAGGCTGGCAGTAAAAAGCAGTTGATTTAACCTGTGGCTCCAGTGTGCGTGCACATCATCAGTATGTATATATATCAGTGAGGCGTCTTTCTGGTTAAACCTGCTTCATATTCATGTTTTATCCACTGAGGCGGTCGTTTCTTTGTGTGTTTCTGTCTGTAAACAGCTCAAAAACTTCTGAATGAATTCTGATCAAAGCTTGTAGGGGTGCAGAGGTCAGAGGTCATGTTAACAATCCCCTGACATCCCCAGCTTCACGATTTATCTGCCCAAACCTGAGAAAAGCCTGAAAACTTGCTATATGGTGCAGAAAGTACCATATAAAAGTTAAAAATATCAGGTCACATCTGACCTCTGACCTCTCTTTCAAGGTCAATGTATTGGTCCGAAGGTCAGAGTGATGATAATGCTGCATAGAGCTGTGCCTTTGTTTGTAATAATAAGCTCGAGTTATTCCTGAATCCGTCCCTGTCATCATCTCCTGCTCCTCCATGTTTGTGTCCTGCTGCTCTGATCTGATTTTCCTGAACTACAAACTTGTTAAAGTATGTTTATAAAGACCAAAGAAAACTAAATTAATATCTGATAAAACAGGAAATGCTGCCAGAGGGCGAGCTGCCTCGCTGTGTTGGTGCTCTCAGCGCTTTTTGTTGAATATACTGTATGCTGCAAACTTTCCAACTCAGTGTGTTTACTGCAGATAAATCCAAAGGACGTTCAGCTCCTTGGAGGCGGAGCCACGTGGGAAGTTTTCACAAGCGTGTAAATGTGAGATTGAAGCAACTGAGAAAGTCGGCCGTGACTCAGTGGATGTACAGAAAACACAGAGCCGGCCCTGCGGAGGATGTTGGTCCATCGACTCAGACAGAAAAGAAGAAGGTGAGAGGGTGGAGATTGAGGCAGGGAAACCCCAGCTTGTTCCTGTGATGTAATCTAAGGTTTTACTTATATGACTTTGCATAATGATCGCATCCTGTTCACATCGTGTTCATCTTCCACTGCGTCAGGACAAAACAAGTGTTCACATATTATATACACACACATCTGTGATTCAGTACTGAATAACTTCAGAGGACATCACAGCTCCAGCAGAAGGAGATTCAGTTACCTGCTCAAACAAGTACACAACATGTAGTTTATATTAGTACAGTTATTTACACTGTAGAAATTAGGATTAAGATTAAGATGAAGATAGTGTTTATTTGTCACATGCACAGTTATACACAGTACAATGCACAGTGAGATGTATTTTGTACCTGCAACCATATATACACACACATATAAATAAGAAGAATAAAAATAAAAATAAGTAATTCACACTATACACTATACTCTATATACTATACACTATACACACTTTTATAAATTATAATATTTACATTGTGCAATAATGGTCCAGTTAGGGCTCAGAGTTGAGCAGACGGATGGCTTGTGGGTAAAAACTCTTCTTCAACCTTTCAGTCTTAGCCCTCAGGCAGCGGTAACGCCGGCCTGATGGGAGCAGGGAGAAGAGAGAGTGTCCGGGGTGGCTGGGCTGTTTTAGGATCTTCATGGCCCTCAGCCTGCACTGCTTGGTGTAGATGTCCTGCAGGTTGGGGAGGGTGGTTCTGATGGTCCGTTCGGCTGAACGAACCACCCTTTTTAGGGCCATGAAGTCCTGCTTGGTGCAGTTTCCCATCCAGGTGGTGATGCTCCCACGCATGATGCTCTCGATGGTGCAGGTGTAAAAGTTCCTGAGCACCTTGAGTGGGAGCTTGAAGTCTCTCAGCCGCCTGAGGAGGTAGAGACGCTGTCTGGCCTTCTTCACAGTGATGTTAATGTGATGAGTCCAGGACAGGTCCTGTGAGATGGTCACTCCCAGGTATTTGAAAGTGTCCACTCTTTCCACCTCAGCACCACTGATGACAAGTGGATGGTAGTCCCTCTGCTGCTTCCTGCTGAAGTCCACGATCAGTTCCTTTGTTTTGCTGACGTTGAGCAGGAGGTGGTTCTCCTGGCACCAGTTCTCCAGGTGGGAGACCTCTCTCCTGTAGGCTGTCTCCTCATTGTGAGAGATTAGTCCCACACCAGCAGTGTCGTCAGCAAACTTGATGATGACGTTGGACTCTGACGTGGCCGCGCAGTCATGGGTGTACAGTGAGTACAGCAGAGGGCTGAGCACACAGCCTTGGGGGGATCCAGTGTTGAGGGTGAGGGAGGATGAGGTGAGGTGACCCACTCGTACCACCTGTGGTCTGCTGGTCAGGAAGCTGTGAACCCACCTGCACAGGGATGGGCCCAGGCCCAGGTCCAGCAGCTTAGAGACCAGCCTGGAGGGAACTATGGTGTTGAATGCTGAGCTGTAATCTACAAACAGCACTCTCACATAGTTCCCCTTACCAGTGTCTATGTGTGAAAGGGTCTTGTGGAGGAGGAAGGATATGGCGTCATCTGTGGATCTGTCTGGCCGGTATGCGAACTGTAGTGGGTCGAGGGTGGTGGGCAGTGAGGAGGTGATGAATGTCTTGATGAGTCTCTCAAAGCATTTCATCACCACAGAGGTGAGTGCTATGGGCCTGAAGTCATTGGGGCTGCTGGGGTGTGGTTTCTTTGGGACAGGGACTATGATGGACTTTTTGAAGCAGGTGGGAATCACACACAGTTTCAGTGAGAGGTTGAATATCAGTGTAAACACAGGTGCCAGCTGGTCAGCGCAGGTCTTAAGGACACGTCCGCTAATACCATCTGGTCCAGCCTACTAACCTACTAACATACGACTCATCAAACGCCTTAAACTTCCTGGTGTCCACGATGTGACGCTGACTTCAGGGGACGTGCGTGTGATCAATCAAATGTGGTGAACTTGACTCATTATGAGAGAGCAATTTATTTTACTAGAGAAAAGTCACCAGTAAAATGCACCTCACTGAAAGCCAGCATCCAGACTCCTAAGTAAGGATACAGAGACAAGCAGAAACCAAACCAGGCAGTGTGGTGAGTCCAAACATCACAGCACAGGATAGAGATGAGAACCAAGTGTCTGCAACCTGCATCAGAGGTCAAGAAGTAGAAGCAGTGTTAATGCCCATGTGATGCACACCACAACAGATAAATTACAGACAACATCCACATCCTTTACTAAACATGTTTCTGGTGATCAGTTTGTACTGATGCTCTGCAGCCTCCCCAGTAACAGCAACAAAAAGCACCACTAGGTAAACTGCATTTCAATGCCCTTGTATATTAAATATGAATATAATTGACATCAGAAGTTACAGGATCCTAGAAGTTTATCTGCTTGTATCTGCAGTCAGAACTCAGAACCAAACCTGCATATCACAGCCTCCATCATAATCTACACTGCAGTAAAAAAAAAAAAAAAAAAGCAACCGTTCAATTATCTATAATTAATTACAAAAAGCTGAAAAGCAGTGAGTGCACTAATCTTATGGAGTTATTTTGACCATAGTTGTGTTGAGTTTTGTGATTCATGTGAGTGTGATTGTTGGAAGTGTTGGAGTTGTTGCAGAGACTATGAAGTCGTTATCACAAACTGTGACTGTCCAGGACATAAAACCACATTCTGAGGAGGAGGAGGGCGGAGGGCGGAGGGCGGAGGAGGACCGGTGAGTCACGATACAACGGCTGCTCCTCACTCTTCTCCCCCACTGAGGAGAGCTGCTGGAGAAAGGGGAAGCGAAAAGGGCTGACGGAGAAAAGCAGGCTTCTCCTCATTTTCCTGTTTGTGTCATTTTTGGGCAAAGTAAGAAAAGTCAGCACACACACACATAGACACACCCCATCATGTGTCCAACCGACTGCATGCACAGAGCGAGGATGTTAGAGGTCAAAGGCCACGGCATCCAAACCACCTGAGGCTCCTGCTACATTCGGGCCACGTGGGACAGTGAGCGGAAAGATTCTCATGTGAATGACTTGTGAGCATCGACATCCTGAGATGCTCTGTGACTGCAGAGCAGGTGGAGGGTCGGGACCTGAGGTCGCCTCACACCAAAACCAGAGAAATCAGTGCAACAAAAATGAAAAGAAAGTCACAGCAAGGAGTCGAGGTTGGGGTCAGGTCTGGAGTCGGTGTAGGGGTCAGGGCTGGAGTCGGGGTTGGTGTTGGGGTTGGGGTCAGTGTTGGGGTCGTGGTCGGGGCTGGAGTCGGTGTAGGGGTCAGGGCTGGAGTCGGGGTCAGGGCTGGAGTCAGGGTTGGGGTTGGGGTTGGGGTCAGTGTTGGGGTTGGGGTCGGGGCTGGAGTCGGGATTGGTGTTGGGGTCGCTGTTGGGGTCGGGGTCGGGGCTAGAGTCAAGGTTGGGGTCAGGGCTGGAGTCAGGGTTGGGGTCGAGGTCGGGGCTGGGGTCGGGGTTGGGGTCAGGGCTGGAATCGGGGTTTGAGTCAGGGTTGGGGTCGCGGTTGGGGTCGGGGTTGGGGCTGGAGTAGGGGTTGGGGTCGATGTTGGGGTCGGGGTTGGGGCTGGAGTAGGGGTTGGGGTCGATGTTGGGGTCGGGGTTGGGGCTGGAGTCGGGGATGGGGTCGAGGTCGGGGTTGGGGTCAGGGCTGGAGTCGGGGTTTGAGTCAGGGTTGGGGTCGATGTTGGGGTCGGGGTTGGGGCTGGAGTAGGGGTTGGGGTCGATGTTCAGGTTGGGGTTGGGGCTGGAGTCGGGGATGGGGTCGGGGTTGGGATGATGATTTTGGCCTCGGCGGGTTAAAGTTCCTCTGGTGAGTCGGCTCCTTGTGTCAGACTGTCGGTCAGAGTGAATAAACGGTGAAAGGCAGCATCAGGACTCCGTGTGGTTACTTTCCAACAATGAATGACTGAAACAAATGATTGACAGTAACAAACGGTGTGTGATTACGGTGATCGTGCATGTGTGTGCGTGTCTGTTTTTCAGAGGGATGAGCACGTGAGGCCACTCACATGTTTGCATAAATCAGACTTGAGCAGGAATGTAAACAGCATGAAAACCCATAAACACCAATAAACAGCACTCTGATCTGAGCGGCAAACAAAAGTTCCCTCATGAAAACGCTAGTGACACACGCCGTTACCATGGTAACATGGGTACGTTTGAGAGCTGCAGATATACAGAAAGAGAGGAAACAGCAACAAACACTGATGGCACTCCTGCATTAACCCACAGATTTATGATGCTTGTGTTTATTTTTATCTATGTGGATATTTGTGCCAAAAACTACAGTTCCTCCAGTGGCCACTTGAGGCTGTCATGAAAAATGAGTCAGTCCTCACAGACTCCCATGTTAAAATGTCCAACTTCACAGCAGAAATAAACGTGTTTACAGGCTGATGCAGAAACTTCATCGCCCTTTTTTTAAGGCTTAAAGTTGTTCTCTGTGGTCACTTTGACTGGCAGGTGAATGCCGACACAGGTGGCTGTAGCTGCCCGCTGTGTTTGTGCCTTTTGGAGTATTTTTATTGCAAGTATCTGACAGGTTATCAAAGAGGTCTCTGATCTGTGAGTGAAATTTAATTACTGTTTCATTTATATATCAGTACTAATCTGTATTTGGGCAACACCGCCATACAATTCATAGCTGCAGTTTGCTCATGCAGTCACACTAGTATAAAAATAAGATGCCTGGTGATTGCACTGAACCTTTGTGTGAGTGCAGAGGTCACCTGGTGGGAAGCAAACTGTCTCCAAACAGTCAGACTGTAATCGCGCTCAGACAAGTTGGTGAAAGGTTTGCAAAAAACTGCCGTCTAATTTCTAAATGCAGACAGATCGTTGCAGTCGGTCAGAGTCAGACAGCACCGAGGAGCGCCGCTCATGTGTGATGTGTCTCTTTGCAAAAGGAGACTCGACTCAGCTGTTGCCAACAGGTTGCATTCTGGTCATATTCCATGAACATGTTTCATCCTGCAGCAACTACGTGACATGCACAACTTATTACACATGTTTGCAATAATTTCAATCGTGCCGTGGACTCCAACCACTGTACAACGTGACTGTAGCATAACCAGGCTTGCTAGCATTAGCTAATAACTTAGCTCCACCTCTCTAATCATAAAGGTTCTCCTCTGGCTCCAAAATCACAACATACCTTCCATTATGATGCTCATGGCTGACATCCATCAGTCTATGAGGATGATGCAGCTTTTCTGGGTACCACTCCCACTTCAGTCAGTGACAGTCTGAATGTTTCACATATGAGTCCACAAGAAACACGTCACTCATCCTCCTGCTTGGAGTCTCTGTGACCTCTGACCTTTTAGCTTCTGTTAATGATACTTTGCCAACAGCTTCAGTCTTGATGTCATTTGACTCGATTTTATTAGGAAATCTTAGTTTTCCTCTGTGGCATTTTAGTCGGATTTTCAAGGTTTAGTTTTGACTGAAAATTCAGCCTCCGGTTGTAAGTCAATAATAACTGGTTTATTTTTTTTTAAAGGATCACATGTATAATTAATATGGCAGCTACCTGCACCATCTCTGACATGGATGGAATCAGGTCCTGCATGAATCCCACATGATGGGAAAACAGAGTGGAGTTTTCTGGTTTCCAGTGAGAGACCGCAGCATCCCACAGACTGCTAGTCAGAGAGGAGCCTGGAGCATATTTCCACCCAGCTGTGCAGATTCCTAACCTCCCTCCTGTTTCCACTGACATTTAAAAAACTAAGCAGGTTTAATAAGGTGGGATATGATTGGTTGGAGGGAGGATGACAGGAGGGAGGTTCAAGTCTGGCAGCTGTTTTGGGGGAGAGGCTGCAATCATGGCAGCCATATTTGTGGTTTATGGAGGAAAGAAGACGTGATGAACAATGATGAGAATTAATAAAAGAGCTGCTTGTCATTCTTTCGCTGCTCTATTGGTTCTCTTTGTTCTCTACTGGATTTTATTTTAATTTCATGTCCCTGCTTTAACTCATCCAGAATATTTTCTTCATTAAAGTCGTTTATTTGTCTCGGAGGACGTCACAGTGACACATCAAGAAACAATAAATGAAAACCACAAATAACTGCCACACAAATTAGATTTACAGATGAAGCTTTAATAAAACTCAGAGTGGTTTTAAATCATTCATCAAAAGCAAACAAATGAAAATATGTCAAATACAATTACTCAAAGCACATTATTAAAACTTTTTACAGTCAAGCAGCGTTGACTGTAAAAAAAAATCATAGCATGTTTTATTAAACAAAATGTCATCCAGCTGGAACCAGTGTGGTTGGATGATCATTGATTGTGTGTCAGAAGAACTTTTAAGAAAATAAAAACTGCATTTGGTGAAGAATCTCCTTACAAACATGATTCCACATCATTTTCTTTAAAAAAATAAAACTCTGTAATGCATTAAAATGTCATGAAGGGTTTCAACAAATCATCAGTTAAAGACCTTTTGGAAACATTTAAGATGCTGTTGCACTTCTGCAGTTTCACTCAGTGAAGACTGATTTAAATGTGTTTCTCTAGACCACTTACATCACTGCTGCTGTCTGTACATTTCCTGTTCTAACCACCGCTGTGTGAGCGCTGCACGTTCACACGGACCTCAAAGAGCAAAAGCCCAAATCAAAAAGTGTTTGGGTCATTCCAACAACATCAGCCTCAGAGAGCAGCCGACTGTAAATGATGGTTTTTGGGTTTTCTCTGCAGATCCTCTGATCCTCCTGATATCAATTCAAATTGGACACTTTGCGAACAGAAGTTCAATTTATCATAAACACTTCACATTCAGGAAAGTTTGAACAGATTTTTATTTATTAGGATGTTTTTTTGCTGGAAGTCTTTCGGCTGCTTTGGAACTGCTGCAGTCTCACACATGGATGGATGGATGGATTTTTGCTAAGTGCTGGACATTCACTCAACAAGTGGGACCTGAGAAAAAGACCATAAAATAACAAAAATTTACCATCATGTAAAATTTTCCATAGTTAAAATACAGTTTTGTAGCTTGTGTATTTTTGTAGATGTAAAAAACACACAAACAAAACAGGAAGAAATGTAGCAGTTAAACCGAGGCCAAAGCTTGCTGTGTCTCTCATCTGCGGTCGAAGTACCAGGAGACAGGATGTTACAGGAGGAGAGTGAGACAGGACATCGGCCCAGTCACAGAACCAGTATATGACATACTGTACACCGCATTGCAAAATCACCTCCAGCATGTTACTCATGTATATTTCTGACCAAACTGTCAGAAAGAGATTCCATGAGGGCTGCATGAGGGTCTAGTGTCCTTTAGTGGGGCCTGTGCTCACAGCCTCATGCAGATCAACTGAGAACCAGAGAAGAGCACCACGGGCAGACCTGGCGCCCCGTTCTCTTCACAGAGGTTCACGCAGGACTGCCAGCTGCTCGCCTCTTTTGATCCATGCTGGGATTTATCTCAAAAAGCCATCTGTCCAATTAAACACAAACACAATCAGTAATTAAATGTGGACTCTACTGTTTTCATTTTTTACCAACAGAAGTAAGAAAATCGTGTCGGTTTGCACAGAGCGGTTAGATTACGTGATAACTCCAAATTATACAGTTTATTAAAAAGAGGAATCTATTGATTATGCATTTTATTGTGTAACAGCCTTTTGCATTTGTTCTCTTAACTCTGAACTTTTTACATACATGTAAAACACTTAGTGAGTCACAGAATTTACTTTATAGTGTTATAGAGTGTTATAATCTGTGAATGCACTGGCTTAATTAAATCACCTGTACAACTTTTAGGGAACTTAACGAGCACATGAACCATCCCCGTTAATACGATACAATAAAAATCATATAGTATAATAAGAGTGACGGTCAGTGTGAAAACCTGAATGTGCCTCAATCCAGAGATGAGTGTGTACTGAGCTGCATGCAGGTAACTGCTAACATCACCTCAGTCATGCTAACGAGCTCTGGGCATCATGAGGGGAGAGTTGTTTTAGTTTGTCATATGACTGCTGACAGAGGTTTAGTTAGAAAATAAAAATGTTACAGTTATTAACAGTTTCATGTTATTTTACATTAGGCATTAACAGTCTATTTTTTTTTATATTTAATAAGTTTAAAATAACAGGAAAACAATTTATAGGAAAAAGTGTTAAATTACAGGTGAATTCATCCACGGCTGCATGAATGAGACTGACTGACCTCCAACCAGCCACAAAAAAGACGTGGATCAAAGTCAGGTCTGAGGTTCCTCTGCTGTCACTTCCTGTCACACAGACCTCTCTGTCCAGTCATGAGGCTCGTGTGTGTGTGCGTGTGAGTGAGTGTGTGAGTGTGCATGTGAGTGTGTGTGTGAGTGTGCATGTGAGTGTGTGTGTGTGTGTGTGTTTCTATTGATATCCCGTTATAAAGGTCAGACAGTCTGTCACACTGTCAGCAGACTGTTTACAGTGTTTGAACACAATCTGCAGTAAAAGTGAACCAACCGTCAGAATCTGAAGATATATTGGTCCAGGATTTCTCTGCATCTGTTCAACCCTGAACAGAAACATTAATATTCACAGGCAACTTCTGAACTTCATGTTTTTATGATTTCTGAGCAGATAAAATAAAATATGTGTTAGAGAGCTGCGATGGCTCGGGCTGTTTATTAACTCTTTCTGGAAAAAAGACAAATCCTCACTGACCTTTAACCAGTTTAATGCACCTGCTGAGGTCAAAGGTCAACCAGGTAAATGGTTTAACTCTCCTCTGGACAAAGATTAGAGACAGTGCAGGACTCTGGTGGAAGGTTAAACGTCCCTAAATGAACTTTGGACACTCCCTTTGCTGCAAATGTTTGACTTTTATGGACCTTCTGAAAACATGAAGTAGATGACGTCAATCAGAAACAGTGAATAACGCCGATTAGGATTCACAAAGTGAGCAGTCTGCAGACGGCAGCAGTGACGTCGGTGTCTAATAGAGTTTATTAGAGCACACAGACTCAAAGCTCCTTAAAATTAAAGACTCTCATTAAACGCACCACACAGCGTCAGGTGTGCTTCGTAACACTGCACCACAACAAGACAACAAACAACACAATCATTCAAAAAACTTGTTTTTTCTTCTTTTTCATTTTTCTGCTCTTAGTCTGTTTTCTGTAAAGCAGTTTGTGCCTCCTGTCTGTAAATAAAATATATATTTAATATGAAATATACAAATACATAAATAGTAAGTATTTGGCACTGTGTTTATGTCAGGCCTGCTTAGAGCATAGATTGTGAAGCTAAATTGATTTTATTGTGAAAAGCTGCCAGCTGAACTGTAGATGGAACACAGGTATGTGAAGGACACGGCTCTTCGTCATACCTGATGATAGCAAAAAACCTTCGAGCCCAACTCTGACACACTGTATCCTTCATGGATGACAGGATTTTGTTAAGCTCGTCAGTAAAATCATCTGATTTTTTGTTTATTATGCCATCTTTGGACACAGGTTTAGTGTTTTCGCTTCATTTCATTTTTGCCGATGAATTCTAGGGGCACAAATAATCTGACAAAAGCAAATGGACACGCAGATCTGTATATAGATGACAAAAACACAGGGGTGCTTGTTACTAACACATGTGCAACTAATGAGGGTGGGACAGATGATCACGACAGAGAAAGGAACAACAGCATGATGTCAAACCTCAAGGAGACAAAAAATAACCTTCACAGTGAAACAGGAAGTAACCAAAACACAATTAACCAACACTAACACGGTGACAAAGACGAGGAAACACAGAAGGCACGAGTCACACCAGGAAGAGCTTTCTTTTTGACTTTGTTTACTTTGAAAACACTGATGAGATGCACCTGATCACACGCAGCTCGAGGAGACGAGATGTTTTCTGATTGATAATTCTCTGCAGTCGTTCCTCGGGGTAACATTTGCAGTGGCACATAATCAATAAAAAATAATTCAGATTTATTTGTGTTTGTGTATCAGGATCTCTGATCCTCGCATGCTGTTCAGCCCTGCACACGCTGAACATGTATTATTAAAAGTCTGTGCTCAGACCCTCACAGGCTGCTGTGTGTTCGTGCCTCTCGGTAAAGCCTGACTCGGTTACTCATCAGCTCCCAGTGTTTGTAGTGGTTAAATCATCCTCAGCTGCTCCTCTCAGGCCTTCACCACGTCCTGTGAAACCCCTCCAGCTTCTCTGCTGGGTTCTGCTTGCTCTGAAACCAGTTTACAAACCACACAGCACGAACCACGCCGTGAGCGTCCAGCTGTGCTCGATACAGCAGCTTCCATTAATAACGCCGTCCCCCGGAGGCTGCGGCGTTCCTGACAGCTGTCCTGATGGCCTGCATTAGCCTGTGAGGCGTCACAGCGATGATTTAGCTAAGATTACGTCATTGTATGGAAATGTGTTCAGGTCCCCATAAATCATAACAGCGAGTTATTCGAGTTGTGTTACCATCTGCACGTGATGTGAGGACGTCTGGATATTTATTCAGACCTTGAACATCAACACTCAGCAAACACTTTGGGATTGAATGACTCGTGTTTGAATTATAGTTCCAAAACAGAAAGTTAAACCAACATTTGGGATATTAGCTGCTCGGCGTCCTTCAGGAACACGAACGGAAAGATCATTCACAGATTTCTGTGAAGCTTTTTTTTTCAGTTACTCAGAAAAAAGAGGAGACAGCCTGGTCTCTGGGCAAAATATGGATGTATCTTCATCATGGACCAAGACTTCAACAGGTATATGTCACCCTGGCAACCAAGAAACAGAGCTTTTTATATTTGATTTAATTCAGTTTTATTTGTACAGTCGCCTCACAGTGAGGTTTCCATCCCGTTTGTGTGGCTCCATCAGGGAGCACTGAACATAGCTTATCCATCCCATAATTATTCCGGCTCTGCACCATTGCACACACAAGTCTGTAAACATGTTACACATGCTGTTATAGTCTGTGTATTCTGTCCACATGCTCCATAAAGCTCTGACCTCTCTGTGGGCATCAGGTCTGCTGCTTCCTGAGATCAGAGGGAGATCACCTCAGTGTTCAGTAATGACTGGGAGCTGTGGCTGATTTATTGTGTTTCTTGGAAATAATCAAGTTCATCTCTGTAAAGTATATGTGATTTTCATTTGATTATTTACAATGTTGCATTTTCTACAAACTATGAGGTTTTATTACCTCGTCCAAGGAGGTTATGTGATTGGTTCTGTTTGTCTGCTGGATTTGCATGAAAATGTAGCAGATTAAGTGCAGTGAAGGGATGGTGTGGGAATCTTTGGGCCTGGCAGGGATGTGCAGAATCAGGCTGTTTGTTATTTTGGTCCCGAGCATGTTTTTGGATCCCGGTCCTGCGTTTTTCACCTCGACTGCTCTCTGTAAAATAATCATTGTGTAAATATGTGTTATTAAAAGTGGTTCCATGATTTGTTCCTTATGTTGTTCGTTTGGCAAAAGGAGTGGCTGTGTTTGCTGCTGTGTGCTGGGAGTTTGAGGAAGGCCTATTATGATAATTCACCCTCCACATTTATTGGACCGTTCTTCTTTAAATCATCCTTATTTTTCTTACAGTCTGTTCTTATAGCAGCCCTCCAGTTTATCCTCTGTCTGAAACAAGCTGTTTATGAACAGCTGCCCCTCCCACAGAGTTTAGAGAGCAGGGGGGGTGGCCATAGCCAAAGCTGTGCCTGAGATGACCATATCACATGTTTATGAAATCACAAAGACCTGAAAAAACAAACTGAAGTCTGAGCCTTTTGCTCACAGGGATCCCAGAGTGTATGATCATTTAAAACCTTAGAAACATTTAACTTGAGCCCCGAGATGATCACAGCCAAATAAAACTAGGTGTAAAAGATACAAAACGATGAACTGATAGAGAGATAAAAAGGGATGTTTGTAGTTTGAGTTTTTGCTGATCAAGCAGGTGTGTTTGCTCACATCAGTGATGTCAGCTGTTTGGACTGTAAAACCTATTCTGAACTTCTTAAACCCGCTCCTATAAAAAAATAATGATTAATACCTCACATAGAATAATATTTATTGTGTGCGTGTGTGTGTGTGCGTGCGTGCGTGCCTGTGTGTGTGCGTGTGTGTATGTGTGTGTGTGTGTGTGTGTGGACAGAGGTACTGTGTCCATGGAAATCCGTGAAGCTCCCAGCGAACTGTTTTTGTGTGGATGTTCGTGCCTGCGCAGCTCTGCGGTTGTCGAGTCCGTGTGTTGTGGCTCTTTGTGACCTCACTCTGTAACTTTCTGTGGTCTCACACTTGGTGGCTGCTTTGCTGTGCTTCCTAAACACTTTCACTTTGCAGTAATCCCCTTTACAGCTGATTATGGAATAATTATGCTGGAGGGAAGAAATGTCACAAACTCACTTGTTGCAATATTGTCATCAGTACAGTACCATGCTCGAATTCAGAGACCTATTCTTTCAAATATCTGTACAGGATGACTGCATGAACGAGTGCCTGACTTTATACATCTGTGGCAGTGGGAAGGATAAACACCTGAATTCAAAGATTAAGAGATGTGGACTAATATTTTTGTCCATAGAGTATACATATGTATGACAAAAAAATCAGGAACCGCTGAAGGTCCCTTTTAGGTGCCTTACACTACAAATTTGTCTTAAAGACAAATCACACATGGTCACATTTAGTTTCTCGGGACACAGAAACCTGACCCACTGTAACAAACTGTTTCTGAGAGGTTCACCTGCATCTGTAGGTTTACCTGTATCTGTAGGTTTACCTGTATCTGTAGGTTTACCTGTATCTGTAGGTTCACCTTTATCTGTAGGTTTACCTGTATCTGTAGATTCGCCTGTATCTGTAGGTTCGCCTGTATCTGTAGGTTTACCTGTATCTGTAGGTTCGCCTGTATCTGTAGGTTCACCTGTATCTGTAGGTTTACCTGTATCTGTAGGTTCGCCTGTATCTGTAGGTTTACCTGTATCTGTAGGTTCGCCTGTATCTGTAGGTTTACCTGTATCTGTAGGTTCGCCTGTATCTGTAGGTTTACCTGTATCTGTAGGTTTACCTGTATCTGTAGGTTCGCCTGTATCTGTAGGTTCACCTGTATCTGTAGGTTTACCTGTATCTGTAGGTTCGCCTGTATCTGTAGGTTTACCTGTATCTGTAGGTTCGCCTGTATCTGTAGGTTTACCTGTATCTGTAGTTTCGCCTGTATCTGTAGGTTCGCCTGTATCTGTAGGTTTACCTGTATCTGTAGGTTCGCCTGTATCTGTAGGTTTACCTGTATCTGTAGGTTTACCTGTATCTGTAGGTTCGCCTGTATCTGTAGGTTCACCTGTATCTGTAGGTTTACCTGTATCTGTAGGTTCGCCTGTATCTGTAGGTTTACCTGTATCTGTAGGTTCGCCTGTATCTGTAGGTTTACCTGTATCTGTAGGTTCGCCTGTATCTGTAGGTTTACCTGTATCTGTAGGTTCACCTTTATCTGTAGGTTTACCTGTATCTGTAGGTTCCCCTGTATCTGTAGGTTTACCTGTATCTGTAGGTTCACCTTTATCTGTAGGTTTACCTGTATCTGTAGGTTCACCTTTATCTGTAGGTTTACCTGTATCTGTAGATTCGCCTGTATCTGTAGGTTTACCTGACCCAGAATCTGCTGGTGTCCTTCTACCGTTGCTGTGTAGAGAGCATCCTGACCTACTGTCTGTGCGTGTGGTTCAACAGCTGCACAGCAGCAGACAGGAAAACACTCCAGCGAATCATCAACACGGCTCAAAAGATCATAGGCTGTCCCCTGCCCTCCCTCCAGGAACTGTTCAATGCCCGCTGCCAGAGGAGGGCACAGAACATCCTCCAGGACCCCTCACACCCTGGACACTCCTTGTTTCAGCTACTGCCATCAGGCAGACGTTTCAGGACAATGAAGGCCAGAACAAACAGACTGAGGAACAGCTTTTATGCCAGGGCTATCATTGAACTGAACTCTGTGTGGTTTGGACAGTGATGTGGGGCGGTAGTGCTGACTGTGTGCGTGCGTTGGTGTGTGTATTGGGGCTAGATTCATCTTAATTTACTATTGTGCACTGTATTTTAGTAATCATTTTTATCACTCATATTTTTATTATTTTATTATTTATTGTCTGAGGCACCTAGAAAGGAATGCATTTTAAATTTCGTTGTGCAACTTCTGTGTACAATGACAATAAAGATTCTGATTCTGATTCTGATTCTGATTCTGATTCTGTATCTGTAGGTTCACCTGTATCTGTAGGTTTACCTGTATCTGTAGGTTTACCTGTATCTGTAGGTTCACCTTTATCTGTAGGTTTACCTACATCTGTAGGTTTACCTGTATCTGTAGCAGGGTTATTATAGTTAACAAAAACGAACGAAATAACGAAAACTGAAATTGAAAAAACATTGTCGTTAACTGAAATAAATAAAAACTAAAATTAAAAGGAAGAAACGACAACTAACTAAAACTGAATTGTGACTTTACAAAACTAACTAAAACTAACTGAAATTATAGATATTGTTATTTTTTCAAAAGTCTTGTGGATTGATATGAAATCATTTTTTTCCTCTCTCCGAGTTTAAGCTCGGAACGCCGTCGGGCAAATGGGTGCGCATGTGCGTGCGTGCGCACACCGCGCTGCTCCTCAGAGAGTCCCATGTGGTGTTTTTTTTTTTTTTTTTACTATGATAGCACAGATAGCAGCGAGTGTCTTGTTGTGGATGATGTTGTGGATGATGTACGGAACACTTCTTAGTCAGGAAAAAAAACACCAACATCAAAGTAGACCTGAGAAGCGCACACAAGGCAGCTACGGAAACCGCTCTCATCCTACAAGGCAACCCGGCCTGCACCTCCAGAGAAACGTGACTACTCGTCGGGTCAACGCAGCCCACAACGTTGTGTTTAGTCCTTGTGCTTTTCCGGCTACTTTATCAGTCAGATAATAACAATCAGGACTAATAATCAAAGCATCAATATAAGGACTCACAAATGTCAGCAAATTCCTGGAGGGAGCTGCTGAAACTATGGGAATGGACGTGAAGAAATGAAGAAAGTGAAAAAACAGGGACAAATATGTTTGCACCCTAAAAACTGAGCACAAAGAGCAAGGACCAAAAAACCCCCAGCACACAACCACAAGGTAATTAACACACGCAATCCAGCTATACATGCATAAATGCGGACATGAGGACACTTCCGTAGGCTACAGAGGCCGCAAAGACCCTGCAAGTCTAATCAGCGAGCATCTAACCAAGCTAGCTCCAAACCAGAAGCAGCATCAGGTGGAGAGAACATCAGGATGCAGCTGGATTTGAGCTTTGACTCCTTCAAGGAGTTTGTTTTTGTCAAACACCACATGTAGCTGTTGTTAATCTGCTGCACTGAGGCTGAACTTTATTGGGAGTTTATTGTAGAATTTATCGAGGTTTGGAGTTCATATTGTTAGCAGTTTCTCCCTGTTGATGTTCATGTGTGTCCTTAATATTACACACATTTAGCATGTAGTGCTGCTGTCTGTGAACAGTTGGTTGCTAAATTTATTTCTTTAAAGGGTATCTTTAAAGGGTACCTGATTAAGTATGAAAATACTAAAACTAATACTGAAACTAACTAAAACTAAGCATAAAACCAAAAATAAAAACTAATAAAAACGAGCAAAACCACTCTGAAAACTAATTAAAACTAACTGAATTAGAGAGAAAAAAGTAAAAACTAACTAAAACTAAACTATAATGTAAAATCCAAAACTATTATAACCCTGATCTGTAGGTTTACCTACATCTGTAGGTTCACCTGTATCTGTAGGTTCACCTACATCTGTAGGTTCACCTGTATCTGTAGGTTTACCTACATCTGTAGGTTTACCTGCATCTGTAAGTTCACCTGCATCTGTAGGTTTACCTGTATCTGTAGGTTTACCTACATCTGTAGGTTCACCTGTATCTGTAGGTTTACCTGCATCTGTAGGTTTACCTGCATCTGTAAGTTCACCTGCATCTGTAGGTTTACCTGTATCTGTAGGTTTACCTACATCTGTAGGTTCACCTGTATCTGTAGGTTCACCTGTATCTGTAGGTTTACCTACATCTGTAGGTTTACCTGCATCTGTAAGTTCACCTGCATCTGTAGGTTTACCTGTATCTGTAGGTTTACCTACATCTGTAGGTTCACCTGTATCTGTAGGTTTACCTGTATCTGTAGGTTTACCTGTATCTGTAGGTTCACCTGCATCTGTAGGTTCACCTGTATCTGTAGGTTCACCTGCATCTGTAGGTTCACCTGTATCTGTAGGTTCACCTGTATCTGTAGGTTTACCTGCACCTATTGGCAGAGGGCAAACAATAGTAAAGAGTTATTATCTGTCTGCTTAGCCAACAACAACATGACCTCGACAGCTTTATATCAGCTCTGCCGCCACATGTTCTGAGTTTATTGCTTTCTTCACGCTCGATGGTTGAAATATGACACAGTTTCATATATCAGAAATTCTCTCCTCTCATCCGAAAGGCTTCTTCAGTTCTCAGCCAAATGGTGGAGAGACCCAGGTATTTAAACCCCTGTGGGCGTAGTCCCCTGGAGGTGGTTAGGACCCTCTATTGTTCATGTGTGTAAACACATGAACAAAAACATACTTTGTATAATTACAGGAAGTAAATACTCCTCAAAAATCCACTCGAAACATTTTGTTGTAAGATAAAGACACAGAGTACCTAAAAGTCAGTATATGGTTGGGGTTGTATTTTGTATCATAATGACATCTTAAAGTCTTTTGAATTGAAGTTTTGTACTGTTACACAGATACGTTTCATTTTCTCTCCCTTCCTTCAGTCACTGCTTTGTTTTCATCCACCTGTTCTCTTCTTCTTTGTTTGCTTTCTTTTAGCACCTTCTTATTTCATCATCAATCATGTCTTGCACTGACATGATAGCACAAAAGCCTTTGTGTTGTATGAATGTGCCTTTGTGTTTCCATTCAAACTTCACTCTTGTTATTTGTCCAGATTTTCAGCTTTAATATTCAACCATTTAAAAAATAAAGGAGCCAGCAGTGAAACCTACTTTATAATGATTCATTTATTTTCAGCACAGCAGTCACATATAGTAAGCAGCTAAATGAGACTGGGATGGTTTCCAGTTAACATGAGCAAGGTCAGAAATTAACTGATGGGATTTCTTCTTTTATAATTATGCCTTCAAAGTGTATACAGCAAACTGCTTTACTCACCTACTGCAGTGATCCATGTTAAACAAAGAAAAACAGTCCATCATCACCTTAGGACATTGAACCAGTTGGATCTGTATCTTCAGACACTGCAGATGTTGAACCCTGCCATGGGGAGCTACAAGCCAGTGCTCTTCTCGTGCTGGTCTTAAGCCCAGGTAAATTGGAAGAGTTGCATCAGGAACAAAACGTCTTTGCCAACTCAAACATGCAGATAATGGAGATGGAGCTACTAGGCAGGAAGAAAAGAGCGAGCCCACAGAGAAGATTCATGGATGTAGTGAAGGGGGACATGCAGAGGGTTGGTGTGACAGAGGAGGATGCTGGTGACGAGGTGGGTGCAGGGAGATGAAGATGTTGCAGATGCTGATGTAGTCACTCCCAGCCTCCTCACGATGGGATTACATGACGCATCACTCCCTTTAGTGTCTCACTCTAGTTTCATCAGTCGATAATGTTGGTGCCATGCACAAATACTGGCAGATCATTGATGGAAATATTACACAAAATAATACGTAGCATTACTATAAACAAGATGGACAAACCAAACCTACTGAAGTCCACAGTGAAGAGTCGTGATTCCCTGCTACCACGAGCCCTTCATCCTCTAGGTGAAAGAGTGAGCCAAGACAAGACAAGGCCTAACCAGAACAGCAACATCCTCAGAGACACCAGTGACGTGCGTTCAGGGGAGGCAGGTGAGACAGTGCCTCCCCTGTCAACAAGTAAAATACTAACAATGATGAGAGAAAATACATTTGGCCACTTGACTGTTCTATTAAACTGTTTTATGAAACTGTTTCATGAATTATTTCAATCCTTTAATGGTCAAAATCATGAATGTACGCATCACCTGTTCAAACACATGGAAGAAACATGGGGTGAGGCAGTGCAGTGCCGTGGCTCACCTCTGGTGGCGCTGTGTCACATTCAATAAATGAAGCAGGCGGTTGGCGCATGCCCATTGCTGTCTCTCTTTATATCACCAATATACATGTTTGATTACACATGTGCTACACATGTTGATGTTCCACAGTCTGTCTAACATACTGAATGAATGTGTGTGACATGTTTATTCTTTGTGATCGGTCATAAATGCACGGTGAAAATATACAGGGGGAGGCAGGAAGTACCGTGCCGCACCGATAGGGGGCAGTGCTGCAACAGTGTGCAACAGAGTAAAGGAGATATTCGTGGAGAAGCATACGCGCATGGACTTTATCTTCAAATAAAGGTATACATGTTTTTTTTTATTATTTAAAAAGCCCCCCCCCCCCCCCCCCAAGAAAAAAGGTTGACCTTAAATTAAATCGGATCTGCAGGGCCTGTTTGAGTGATAGACCCTGTATCAAATCTCCTGCCTTCCACTATCACATGGCCTAAATCCCAACTGAGGTGCTTGGAGCACAGAGTGAAGAGAAAGCAGTCGAACCTTCAGCATATGAAAATTATGTTCTCTATGGTTCTTGTCATTTTGCATCTCTTTAGGTTTTTTGTATCTCTTGTTGGAAAAGCTCCAGGTGATTCTAAAAGATCAAATATTAAAATATCCCTGTGGGAAATGAGTGTTGTAGTATTATTAGTCTTATGTTCTTGACATGGAGCCTCATACAAAGGGCCCATTTGAAGAAAAATGAAGGAGCAGTATTCCCATGACTCAGGCTTCTTGCCTCAGTGATATTTGTTTCACTCTATCTGAGCCTTACCCTGAATCTTAATCTAATGCATCTTCCTTACCTGCCCACACTCTGTCAGACGCTGGGCAGGTATGAAACAATGAGGCGCAGGTGTACAGCTGAATGGGCGGGGCCATCACTTCCTGTTCAGCTGAGCCCTGTTACCGGCAGTGTGGGCGAAAGTCAACATCTGACGTGAAGCTTTCTCACGCCTACACATGATGATTCAGATGTGAAGATTTTAAGAAAATCAGCTCATCAATCATGCTCATCACAGCAACAGCACTACGAGCTCATGAGGATGTAACGCAGAAACGTCTGTGAATATGTACCACGTATACCTGAAGCCCACACACTGTGTAGACTTGATTTTGAAGCACTTTATAGCTCAACAAGTGTAAAGTTGGGTTGGCGATGCTGGAGATGAACCTGAAGAATTAATATTTATGTTGAGCATGTTGTAAATATCCATCCATCCATTTTCTTCCACTTATTGAATTCAGGGTCACTTTGTTTAAATTTTGTAATTGTTAAATTATCGTGCAGCATGGTGTTGCAGTGGTTAGCACTGCTGCCTCACAGTTAGAATACCATCTGGAAGGCCTGGGTTCGATTCCACGTCAGCCCCTCTCTCTCTGTGTGGAGCTTGTATGCTGTCTGCATGGATTTCCTCCCACAGTCCAAAGACCTGCACTTGCTGGGGTTAGGTTAATTGGAAACTCTAAATTGCCCATAGGTGTGGATGTTGTTTGTCTCTCTGTGTTTGCCCTGCGACCTGTCCAGGGTGTACCCTGTGTCTCGCCCCATAGGCTGGAGCCTATCCCTATGTCAGCTGGGATAGGCTCCAACCCCCCCCCCCCCCCCCCCCCCCCCCCCCCCACGCACACACACACACAGTGCTCTGGAAAAGTATTTGCCCCCCTTTTGTCATTGATTCCATCAATGACAGCAAAGCAGCCCCAGACCATCACACTGCCACCACCATGTCTGACTGTTGGTGTTCTTTATGAAACTCTGTGTTAGTTTCTGCAGATGTAACGGGACTCAAACCTTCCAGAAAGTTCAGCTTCTGTCTTGACAGTCCACAGAATGTTTTCCCAGAAGTCTCGGGATCCAGATGTTTGTTGGCAGATGTGAGACGAGCCTTTGTGTTCTTGTTGGTCAGCAGTGGTTTTCTCCTTGGAGCTCTCCCATGGAGGCCATTGTTGCCCAGTCGCTTTGTGATTGTTGAATCATGAACTCTGACCTTAGCTGAGCCAAGTGAGGCCTGCAGTTCTTTAGATATTGTTCTGGGTTTTTCTGTGACCTCCTGGATGAATCCTCGATGCTCTTAGAGCAATTTTGGTAGCTAGTCGCTCCTGGGAAGGTTCCCACTGTTCCAAGTTTTCTCCATGTGTGGATAACGGCTCTCACCGTGGTTCTCTGCAGTCCCAAAGCCTCAGAAATGTCTCTGTGACCCTTTCAAACTGATAGATGTCAGAGACTTTGCTCCTCAGCTGCTTCTTTAGATCGTGGATGATGTGCTGCAGTCTGAGATCTTTCAGCTTCACTTTGTCAGACAGCTTCTGTTTCAGTGATTTTCTGATTCAGCAGACGTGCACTAATCAGACCTGAATGTGGCAGTGAGGCTGAACTCAGCTTTCCAAAAAATTTGTTTAATCACAGTTAATTAATGATTTAATGTGGGGGCAGTTACTTTTTCAGATAGGACATGTGGGTTTGGAGAGCTTTGTTCCCTTAATAAATTAAATCATGCTTTAAAACTACATTTTGTATTTACTTTGTCTAATATTAAAATTTTTTGATGATCTGAAACATTTAAGTATGCAGAAAAATAAGACATCAGCAAGTACTTTTTCACAGCCCTGTACATTAACATGTGTAGTGCAAATTAAAGGCACTTCTGAGGAATCGGGCTGATTGTGTCAGCAACAATAAATGGTGCCTGCATGTTGACTAATCTTGTAAACTGAAAAAAGACTCAACTTCAGTTTTGTCAAACCAAACAAAAACAGATTTTCTGAGTAACTGACGTCAAAGGTGAACTTCACCCAGATGTACTGCTGTGTTTCTGAGATCCTCCATTGGCATAATGCATTTCCCCAAACAGTAACATTAACCATCACAACTAGACCGTTGACTGAGACCTACATCTGCTTCTAATTTGAACCATAAAACAGCCTTTAAAGCTCTGTATTAAAGGAGACATCTCGCAAAATCCACTTTTTTAGCCCTTAAATGCATATTCTTGTGTACTTTGAGTGTGTAGCAGTGCAGAAAATGTAAATGCATTCTGTTCTGGTGCTGCGTAGATATCTTTATATTCTTTTTGGGTCATATTTTTCAGTCTGTTCAGTTTTCTCTCTTCCCTGTTATGTTTTCTTGTCTATTACGTCACAGTATTTACCGTGGAACTGCTAAAAAAGGTCATGGACTTCCAGCTAACCAATTTCGTGAATCCGCCATTTTTTTCTCACAGATTCAGTTATGCTGAAGTTTCAAGTAGACAAGTCCAAATGTTCGGTTGTTGGGTGTATTAACCCACACGATTCCTTACATCGCCCCCGGCATCGGAGCCTCTTCGAAGTTCCCGTTTCTCTGCTGGTAAGATAATCGTATCGCTGCTGTCAAACTACAAAAATGACTGAACGGGGTGGAGTGGAACGCTCTGTGACCTAGAGGGGGGCGGGGCGTGAAATGTCTCATTCACATTTAAAAAGACCTCACCAAAACGAGCTGCAGTAAGAGGCACGTCAAAAAGGTGTAAACGAGGGGTCTGTGGAGCTACAATAACAAGGAATTCAGACCAAAGTATTGCAGTTCTACTTTGTATAGACCACAAGTGAATGATTTACATATGAAAAAGATGGAATTAAAAGCATGATATGTGTCCTTTAAATCAAAGATGTCGTCACTTTCAAGGTCCAAAAACCCAAACTGGTCCTCAAAGAGAGCGTGAATGCACACAGACACAAGTTCCTTTCCTTAGAAAACCACTCACAGCACACACTGCCAGTAAGTGCTTCAGTGAGGTCACACACACGCACTCACTCACCAGTGTGTCTTTGGGGGGTGTGTGTGTGTGTGTGTGTGTGTGTGTGTGTGTGTGTGTGTGTGTGTGTGAAGGATAATTGGAAGCATATGCTCTGTTCTTATCATCCACGCCTGTTTACATGCAGCTCCAATGCAGAAATGTTGCCTGGTTCAAGAGCACATCAGCAGCACCAGAATATGATTAATTTAGAATATTCTAAAAACACCTGAATACACCTGTAACTATAAACAGAACAAAGTCCAACAGCTGCACCAGTGAAACGTGGACAAAGCAAACAGGGTTAGGGTTAGGGTTAGGGTTAGGTGTGTGCAGGTTGAGACTTGAGTGTCATCAGTTTATGCAAAATGTATCTAAGCAGTGGTACCAAGAACATTTAATTTCATACAGTTGTACAAATATAATTACCATGAACAGTTCGGCAAGACCAAACCAAACATTTAGCATCAGCGTCACCAACATGCAACAACAAGACCAAACCATGCTGCTACAATCCATCCATTCACAGGTTGTGGGGGGGCTGGAGCCTATCCCAGCTGACAGAGGGCGAGAGGCAGGGTACACCCTGAACAGGTCGCCAGCCTGTTGCAGGGCCAACACAGAGAGACAGACAACCTCACTCACTCACATTCACACCTATGAGCAATTTAGAGTGGCCAATTAATCTAACCCCAGTAAGTGCATGTCTTTAGACCATGGGAGGAAACCCACACAGAAACTCCAAGGTGGAATCGAACCCAGTCTAACTGTGTTAGTCTAACTGTGAGGCAGCAGTTCTACCCACTGCCCACTATGATACACAACCAAAACTTTTCTACCAGTTTGAAGTTAATTCTGCAGGTTAATTCTAGGTGCATAAATGCTACAAACAGAGCATTTGAGCCCATTTGTAGGTGGTTTCTTGGTAACAGGATCATGTCATAATATATAATAAGATAAGAAGCTGAGATATGTTTGCCAAGTTTGCTCAGCTTGTGATTGTGTACGAGTTTGTGGACAGAGATTTCATAAATTCTCCTTTTGAAGTTGATAAATATTTTATTTTATGTCCATTTTGATTGGCTAGACAACACCAATCTACAGGTTTGTGTGTTGTACTGCATGTACATTACACACATCAGTGTTACCAGAGACACACTCACACTGATTTTAGAGCAGCACTCACAGCTGGAGTTAATTGGGCACTGATTTTTAAAGAAAAGCACTTTGACCTCATTTTAAATCAGGGTTAATAATTAAATTATTAACAGGACACAAATGTTTGGAATCTGTCCAAATCTGATGATTTTATTGATTTCACAGACTGTTCTCTTGTTTCTCCACATGTTTGGAAAGAGTCTACTTGAAGGACTTTTACCAAGAAAGCATCTTTGACTTTGAGGACTGAGGAACTTTGGCAGGTTTGGGTCCTCTTGGAACTAGTAACATGGTAACACGGGCAACTTCTGTTTACTCAGGTTGTTTTTCCAGGTGACACGCTGGTCTCTTCGTCATGTAGTTCAAGTAGACTCGATTATTTGTATTTCTGAGTCTTGTTTGGATGTGCCGAGCATGCTGCAGAGTAATTGTGTAGTGGTATTGAGTTTACAGAGCTTTAGTGTCAATCCTGCACTTTGAGTGTGAGTTGGACGTCACCACAGTAGTTTTACTCATTGAATAACCTGGCAGTTTGGCACGAAGCCAGTGGGTTACAGAGTTTTACTTCCAAGGAATTTAAGTGGCGTGCACCTTTACGCAACTTCCTGTAAGATGCATTAATCAGGTTATTCTGGTGTTTCTCAGCCGTGATGCAGCTGCTTTTTCTGCAGTGCTCTGAGTCCAAAGGAGACCGTGTTACATATCATCCAGAAAATTTTAAGTGATTGGAAATGTTTCTTAAGCTTATAAATTAGGGTTCATTATCTAAAATGTTGGGGACACATGACTGATGATGCCAAACTTTGACATCAGCTTGAAACTGAAGGCTTCCACATTAATGTGTAATAACTTGCTATCAGCTGCATTTATGATAATTATCCTTTTAGGGGGACATGAATCTTGGCCACAGTGTATTATTATGACCCACCCAGAAATAACTTAAAACTGTAACTCAGTAAAACTTCACAGACTGTTCATGTTATGTCAAGTAATTTTACAACAAGTAAAAAATGTGAAGAAACAAAATCGTTAAATCTTCTAAACTTTAAAGATGGCTGATTTTCTGTTCATGTCTGTGCTCACTGATTTCTGTGTGTGTGTGTGTGAGATATCCATGAATGTGGCAATATGTATTAAGCACGTGCATGGAACCCAGTTTGCTTTAATTTGAGCTGCATCAACATCTTCACACTGAGGCTGTTACAGTTACACTGAAATGAAACTGTGCATGTATCTGACATAAATATTTATTCACTTTTCTTTCAGTGCTTTTGTCATGTTGGTCAAATTTGTCAGTTTCTTTCAGAAAGTTGTGTGTTTGTGTTGTAATGCCTGAAATGGAATTCTTCAGTCTTTTCCTGGACACCACATTACAATAAATAACAATAAACAGCAAAACTAATAAAAATAAACTGTTTTAAACAAGATAAAAACAAAACTGAAACAAAGCAACTTGGATCACAAACAAAAGAAAATAAAAGAAAGAAAGAATGAAAACAACCCCAGCTCATCCCTGCTAACCCATGTGATTTCTCTCTGACAGCAGGGTAATGTGGGGCAAAAAGAGTGTGTGTGACAATGTGAGACAGAATGGTGACAGAAAATAAGGAAATAAATAAAGACACACAAACTACACAAGTTACAGGTAGGACACACTATATGAAAGTGTAATTTTCTCAGCCCACTAGGCTAAATTTTTCTCTTACGTTCTCTTATTTTCATGAATCACGTGCTTTTATCCCAGTAACAGTTAAAATGTGTTTACAGTGTTTTGCGCTGTCTGATGATGATCTTTGGGTTTCAATGGAGATGTGTCCACATATCAGCATATGACTCTCTGCCTCCATCAGAGGTAATACTTACTTCCTCAAATATAATCAATCTGTCTTTATTAGTTGGCTGTGTAGCACAGGCCTTCAAGGTGGCTGTAATTAAAACAGCTAACTGATCGTCTGCAGAGGAACAGTTTATTTGAAGAGTTTCAGTCAGGTTTCATCACAGTACACAAACAGCATTAGTGAAGGTTACAAATGATCTTCTTAGAGCCTCTGACAGTGGACTCATCTCTGCTCTTGTCCTGTTAGACCTCAGTGCAGCTTTCGATACTGTTGATCATAACATTTTATTACAGAGATTAGAGCATACTATAGGTATTAAAGGTACTGCACTGCAGTGGTTTGAATCATATTTATCTTATAGACTATGTAGGACCGCTTTTTGCATTTGCGTGATATTTCTAAAATTAGAAACATCCTTTCTCAGAGTGATGCTGAAAAGCTAATTCATGCATTTATTACTTCTAGGCTGGACTATTGTAATTCATTATTATCAGGCTGTCCTAAAAGCTCCCTGAAAAGCCTTCAGCTGATCCAAAATGCTGCAGCTAGAGTACTGACAGGGACTAGAAAGAGAGAGCAGATTTCTCCCATATTGGCTTCTCTTCATTGGCTCCCTGTTAAATCTAGAATAGAATTTAAAATCCTTCTCCTCACCTACAAGGTCTGAATAATCAGGCCCCATCTTATCTCAAAGACCTCATAGTACCATATCACCCCAACAGAGCACTTCTCTCTCAGACTGCTGGCTTACTTGTGGTTCCTAGGATACTTAAGAGTAGAATGGGAGGCAGAGCCTTCAGCTTTCAGGCCCCTCTTCTGTGGAACCAGCTCCCAGATTGGATTCAGGAGACAGACACCCTCTCTATTTTTAAGATTAGGCTTAAAACTTTCCTTTATGATCAAGCTTATAGTTAGGGCTGGATCAGCTGACTCTGAACCATCCCTTAGTTATGCTAGTTATGTAGGCCTAGGCTGCTGGGGGGGGGGGGGGGGGGGGGGGGGTCCCATAATGCACTGAAGGTTTCTTTTCATTCACTTCTCACTATTTATTCTGTTTATACCCCACTCTGCATTTAATCATAAGTTATTATTAATCTCTGCCTCTCTTCCACAGTGTGTCTTTTGTCCTGTCTCTCTCAGCTGCTTTCTCTGTATTATTGTAGGGTCTTTACCTTACAATATAAAGCACCTTGAGGCCACTGTTTGTTGTGATTTGGTGCTAAATAAATAAAATTGAATTGAATTGAAATGAACTGAACTGAATATCAGCAGACCTCCATCTGAGCTACACATTTCTTGTGAGACTCCCAGTCTGTGTTGTTGCTGTATTTCCTTTTCTTTTTGATAGTTTCCATCATTTTTCCATCACAGTTTGCAACTATTGTAGTAACATTTCCCCCACTGGACACAGTACAGGCAAAAACAGGACAAGAAATTCTGTGTTTGACTCATGATGACGTCATTCCCTGCATTACTAATGATCACTGAATTAAAGCCAGAGAAAAAAAGGTTTTCCCATGAGTGCTGACATTGCAAATTAGTGCCAATAAAAATGTGGGACATGGCCTCACTATGCTGGTTGAGGAGGAAGTGATAGAAATGCTGTGCAGCCTCAGAAAATAAGGACCCACTGTCACCCTGTATTCCAGAAAGCTTTCTGGATGTCTCAGACTATTTGAGTTTGAGGTCAGGTGACTGTGGAGGAAAGTCCATGACAGTCAGCAGTCTTCCAGTATGTCTTCAAAGCTTTGAGGTGTGTTTGGGCTCACTGTCCCATGGAAATATAAATCATTCTCCACAGAGATGTAAACCAGACAGTGACACATGTCTGAAAAGTACACTGCTGCTTCTCCTTGGTCCGGGTGGAGTTTCCTATACCATATGCATATTCATTAGTATTTGATGCACTTCACCTTGGGTTCAAGTTCCATTAACCTGAGCAACACAGGATCAAGACCTGCAGACTCTTGGGCTGGACAGCATCAGCTCTGCAGGACTCTCTGCAGGCTCTGGACTCTTTGGCAGCACTGAGGACTGTGGCTGTGGCTCAAACAGGAAAAGTTCATTAACAACAAATGAGCCTTTTTTGGCTGATCTAAACAAATTCAGAGAAACCCGATCCAACAAAGTAAAACAAAACAGTAATCTAAACAGGAGCACAAGGAAGACCAGCAGAACACATGCTGTCCCTGACAAACACAGAGGGAAGGACAGGATAAAGTCTTCCTCTGTAAAAGTATAAAAAGTGTGTACACTGTAGGTGGAAGGAAACACAGGTGGAACAATCAGACACCATTGAATCTAGAACTCCCATAGGTGGTCAGAATGACCACCTATGGGAGTTCTAGTAGTTCTAAAATTCTGGGATTTCTAGTGTTAATGATACGGGACACAGCAGGGCCAAACGGGGGCCAAAGCACATCAAAAATGCAAAGATCCCGGGGCTATAACAAAAGCTGCGCTTATCCCCAGACGTAGGGGAGTTTCATCAGGATGCTCATTCATTCACTGCAGTCAACACGAGTTCTGATGTCTGCGGCTGTTTTAGGTCAATCTACAGTACGTCCCATATGCTCTGGACCAGCAGGTACTCCCCTCTGGAGACTGTGCTGTGGTGTTTGTGTTTGTAGGTCACCACACACCACAGACCTGTTTATGATCATATGAGCATTGATTCGTTAATGTCATTATGGGCCAATCTAACATGTCCGTGACTTTTTCAGACTCTTTGGCTTCTTCTTCTTCTCTTCCTGCTGCGCATCCAGTAAAAATAACCTCTGAATTAACTCCCCTCACATTATTTACTTTAGTTTCCTCTGCACCAAAACAACAATCAGACTGCGGGCACAGATCCATCTGCAAGTTTTTCTTGGCCCCAGCCTTCAAACCCAACACTTCACATTAACACACATGTCCCACACTAACCGGAACATTATACACATATCTTGAAAACTAATCCTTTAAGGCTGAGTTTTCCCAGAAGCGCTCTGAAAATAATTCCTCCTCTGTTGCTCGGGAGGTGAACGGTGCCCAAGAATGCTTCAGGGAAACCTGGGAAAGTTTCTTTCTGGATTTCAGCCGCTGTCATCATCTGAGCTGAGACTGCAGTGCTGCTCAGCTCAGACGAGGAGGAGAAAGTTTCACAGGTTGCACTATGTCAAGAAAAAGGAGAGTGAAACAGAACTCTCGGTTTGGGAAGATTTTCTTTTTCAGCCTGAAGTCACGTCATTCGTGAAGTTTCAAAATTCACCTGCAACATCTCTCACTCTGTTCAAGTTGTAAAAGTTAGAAATTTGACTTTGTGCAAGAAACAAAATGATAAACTCACAAACACATTGTCTCTATTGTCTTTCATGCTGCACAGAAAACACCTCTGCTGATGAGAAAGCTGAAGAAAAGTCACTGTTACTGTGTTTACATGCGGCTGCCCTGGGATCAGATTTATCTTTTGACTGATTCTAAACCCAACTTAAGAACTGGCACAGTCAAATCTCTGCTTCATCAACAAAGTATAAAAAACTGTGTATTATGGTCACCGTGTTACTGCCTAATCATAATTAATATTATTAACATTATTAATTAGAAGGAAAACATTTATGTCAGTGTTTACATACCTGAGCTGTCCACAGCTGCAGTGAGAGATAATTTAATGAAGCTAAAGCTGGCTGGAGAAGACTACTGCAAATGCTCACATGGATATTTGAAAAATGTTTTTAAAAATCAGCAGTTACAGTTACAAAGGCAGCACAGCAGCACTGAGGTGGGCGCAGGACCCGAGGTCTGGACGCCCTCGAAGGGAACTAATGAGGAATTCTGTTTTAGTTGCAGTTGATTGATTTTTTTGTTAGTTTTAGTTGCAAAAACTAAAAACATTTCACTTGAGTTTTCCTCGTGCTGGTTTTGTGTAATGTTAGAATCCATGAATTGTAATTGTCCCTGAAGTGTACATTCCCAGAACTGTAACTAGTGTCGCAGACCTCAACAATGGTCTGTGCAGTGTAAACACAGTATAACTCAATGATAATATCTCTGTTAAACAACATGGGAGAGGCTGGAATTGCATGGAGCTTAGTCATTATGCTAATGCAATAGTGACAGTTTCTGTACAGACTCAGTGTGTCCTTAAGTCATCTCTCCTCTCTGTGTTTCAGTAACATTACGGTTGTTCAACATTTATTATCTCCAAAACCAACATAATCAGCTCCATTTCATTCAAACAGGGGTGCTGCTCTCCAGGGCTCTGCAGGGATACAGAGACAGATCCTCTCTCTGCACCTTATCCAGATGAATAATTCCTCACTTGTTCACTGAAATCCGACATGTATCAACACAGCAGTGAGCCTTTTTTAGTAAACACCTAGAGAAAAAAATTAGATGGAGTGCCATAAATACCACAGCATGCGTTTTTATTCAGTGGGAAAAATTGGCTGCATTATTACCTGTTAAAGAACAATGGGGAGTGAAACCAGTGCCTCACATGCCAAAATATTACAGCGCCTCTATCTGTGTGAAACTGGCACTCGTGCTCCAAAACACACTGCAAGACGGGTCTTGTGCTACGCATGCATTTTTCTTTAAATGACAGAATGATTATTTTGATTCACTGTGTAAATTCAACCAGTTCTTGCATGTCCCATTGTTTTAAGCTGCTTTCTGCAGACAGCTGTATTTTTAAAATCGTGAAAAATGACAATATTATTGTGTAGAAAAATCATCTTTCAGCTCAAGTTGTCTCCAGCTGAAATTTAATAACTTCCACATCCAAGATTTTCTATGATTAGTTCTATTTTAATTGCTTTTAGAGATATTTGTCCAGTAGAACAGTCAGATCAGATTTGACAGGATGGATATTAATCAGGATAATATAATAATAATGATAATATTAAAATAAACTTTATAATTAATTCAATTTAATTCACACTAAATTTTCAAGAAATTGAAAATGTGTTAAACTACAAGAAACAAAAATTTAAAAAAAAAACACTTGCATGCATAAAATATTCATAAAAACTCCTGTTACTGGAATATTTTAAGAAAAAAGGACAGTTGAGAAGTTTCCATTCTCACACAGATTTGGAGCTCTGACAGCAAAGGTCCAGTGCCCTTTGTTTGGTAGCTGAGACCATGGATAACCACCAATGACCCATTCATGGATCAACATTAATGCCCAGGGACATGAGAGGTAACGAGTCTGTAATGTACTTCACAGAAAGGGAATCTAATCATTTCAAATCAGGAGTAAAACTTTTAAATTGATTATTTAGTATACAGCCAGTCAGTGGCGGTCCTAGCCTGTTTGGCGCCCTGGGCGAGCATCCCCGCCGGCGCGCCCCCCCCCTCCACAATAGTGATCGCGGCACTACTACACTTGGGGGGTAATGAGCGACTGCTGTGTGTCCGAACATTTGTCTAGATTCGTATTTGTGTTATTTTTTTATCAGGATTCGGGTTCACACAAATACTGTGAATTAATGACCATATTTACAGTATTATAAATGAAATGGACTTTGTGCTCTATCATTTGTGTGCATCTAATTTTATTAGATGCACCGATTCATTCTGTGGAACATGGGGGAAAAAAAACATGGGAGGACAAAAAAAAAATATCTGCATATGCATATCTCGCAAAAGTTTTGCGAGATCCCGAGTTACTTTTGCGAGATCTCGCAAAACTTTTCAATATTAGGACATACACTTCGTGTTAATCTTGATATGGCAGTGTCAGTGAGGATCAAAGGTTTGGCGAGAGATTGCCAGCAAAAGTCGCCTTTATTTATAATTCAGCGGTTAATGTTGGCTGTAACCAGGCCCAAACTGTAAAGGCATGAATGAATGAACCCGGCTGACTGTCTCACTCTCACGCCATCACTGCTTCACTGACTCGCACCCCAGGCTGAGAGGAGAAGGGGGCGGGGCAGCGCTGTGTGTGTGACGATCGAGTGAAGCAGTGACAGCGAGACAGAGAGAGAATCCCCCGCCTGCCCCTTTCCTTCTGTTACAACCTGTCAGACCATGGCAGAAAGCTACATGCAATACACAGCAAGCAGAGGGCGCCCATTATCCCACAAGTGGAGCAGTGCGGTAGGCGCTGCTGCGGCGATCGCAATGCGTTGGGGGGAGGGGGCGGTCATGCCGCCCTAGATGAAATGCCGCCCTGGGCGGCTGCCCATGTCGCCCATATCAGAAACCGCCACTGCAGCCAGTTACATTTGCCAGTACCAGAGAGCTCATATGTCTTACTGCCAGTTCAAATATGGGCAGCACTATTCTGGATTAGCTGGAGTCAGTGAAGTGATTTCTGACGGAGGCCAACATAAAGAAAAGAAAAAAATAAATCCATAATTGACTTTATGTAAATCAGTAGCAAACAGGAATCGTCCAAATCTGGAAAGTATTAGATACATAATTACTTTTTTTTTCAGTTAATGTAGTGGCTTACTTAAGAAATGATGTCCATGCATAAACCTCAGAAACAACCAGGGGCTGGGAAAGCATCCAATTAATCAAAGTCCTCACAATGGCAGAAGTGTGTGTGTGTGTGTGTGTGTGTGTGTGTGTGTGTGTGTGTGTGTGTGTGTGTGTGTGTGTGTGTGTGTGTGTGTGTGTGTGTGTGTGTGTGTGTGAGACTCCCTGATATGTGGTCAGCAGTATGTGAGTAATGCTGCTGTGAATGACCATAGAAACATGTCACACATACTGCAAAGCCGACACACACAAATATTTGTTGTTGTGACATCCATGATCCACACCTCAGTGTAGACCGGGTCCTGACCTGGACCCTTACACCAGATTTGAACCATCAAACAGCTCAGTTAAGGTCTGCCTGAGTGAGGCAGTTGTCATTGGTCCTCACAAAGATAGTTGTACAAGTACACACACACACACACACTCTCAGTCCTCTGGGACTTTTATATAATGTGGACTTTGTGTCCTCCCTCTGTAGGACGATAAGGTTTTTCAGCTCTGCAATAAATCTTCACACCTCCTCCTCCCTCTCCTCTCTGCTGGAGTTTGGCTTTCATAAACACACATAAAACACACACACACTAAAATATGGACAAGCAGGAAAACTATTAATGGGGCATCCTTTCTCTGCTACCACAAACGTCAAAATCCAACTGGAAACTAAACCAGAGCCAAGGAAATGCAACTGAGGCGAGGAATCGAGGAGAGGAAACAACAGAGAGAACATAAGCTTCTGTGAGAAGTTGTTATTAAAAGGAAGGAGTTGACTGGCTGTCTATGAAGCCTGCTTGTTGACTTGTTCCATCATTTTATAAAAATGTCCCTTCAAGATTCAGCCTGACCTCTGTCTTATGTTTTGGAAACGTTAGAGATGAGTGTTTGTTTGGGACATTCAGGCAGGGACAGCACCAGCAGCCTGACAGCAGTGATGGACGTCAGTCATCCTCTGACCACGAGCACGCTGGTATTTCCTCTCCTGTGACTCCCAGTCACAGCCTGCTGACAGCAGCATGCCCAGCTAAAATTAGCCTTCCTGATGTCACCCATGATGATGTCACCACAGCTGGAAACACTGAGCAAACATCAGGTCACTTCTCCAACGTCACTCAGCAAGCCCCGACCACCACACTGACGGCTGACCACACGGTCCTGCACCTCCGTGCCTTCATATGTTCCTCATGGATATGTCAGAGCATCCTGGTGGAGTCACCAAAACGCCTGATATCAGCTGTATGATACCCTCCACCCCCTCTGCACGGCTCAGGCCTCTGCAGCAGCCTTCTGTTTGTTCCTCAGTTTTTTCTGGTATCTTGCATTACAGGAGAGTTGATTTTGGCCTTAAGGACAAAACCAAGTCTAAAGTCTGTCGAGGATGAATCAGAGTCAGCAATTCTTAAAGTGAAAAATCAGCATTGCCAAAGGGGAAAGTAAAATAATAAGACTACATTACTTTGCCAGAAGTCTAAACAATAAAAAATATGGTGAAAAGTGAAAGTCTTTTTAAACTGTTGTTGAATGAGTTAATTTTTTTGTCTGCGACAGTCTGCTGTTGCCTCCGAAAATAAGTTCTAAGCAGCTCCATCTTCATCATCCATTGTCCAGTATATCCACTCACGCTCCTCTGCACATGTCCAAACCATCTCAGTCTAAATTTGTCCCCAAACTGCTCAGCATGAGCTGTCCCTCTGATGGACTCATCTCTAATCCCGTCCATCCTGCTCACTCCAATAAAGATCTGAGCATCTTCAGCTCGGCCTCCTGTCTTTGTGTCAGAAGACCTCCAAACCATCCATCACAGCAGGTCTCACTACCATCCTGTAAACCTTCCCTTTCACTCTGGCTGCTCCCTTCTGTCACAGATCACCCATCACACTCGTCTCCACCCTCTCCACCCTGCCTGCCTCTCTTCTTCACCTCTCTCATGCTCTGTCTGTTGCTTTGAGTGGTTGGCGTCAGCTATTTACACTCATCCACCTTCTCTATCCCTACTCCTTGTTCATCTTTCCACCTGTCTCCCTCTCATTCACATTCACAGATTCTGTCTTACTTCTACTGACTTTCTCTCCAGAGCACACCTCCACCCCTCCAGACTCTCCTTCTCCACCTGCTCCCTGCTCTCATTACAGATCACAGTGTCATCTGCAAACATCGTAGTCCACAGAGACTCCGTCACCACTGCAAACAAGAAGGGGCTCAGAGCCGATCCCTAATGTACTCCCACCCCCAACTTAAACCAACCTGCCCCTCCTATCGCACACCTCCCCACTGTCTCTCTGTCCTCATACATGTCCTCCTCCACCCTCACATCCTTCTCTGCCCTCCTGATCTCCTCATGCGGTCCCACAGTTCCTCTCTCAGCAGCCTATCACCTGCTTTCTCTGGATCCACAAAAACACAGCGAAGCTCCTTCTGACCTTCTCTAACTTCTCCATCAACACTCTCAAGCAGACATCTGTGGTGCTCTTTCTCAGCATGGAGCCATCCTGCTGCTCTCTGATCTCTGCTCTACAGACCATCATCTGATGCTGCCTAGCTGCATCCTTCCCCAACACCACCCCACAGTCTCCCATCTCTCTCTACTCACTGACGGGGCATACCCACTGACAGCATTCACATCGGCCCTTCCAGTCCCAGTGTCAAACTCATGAATTTGTCTACATTGTTCACATGTTCATTGTTTTTTGCAGGAATTGGTCCACCGGTGTGGCAAGGATAATGGAAAATTGTTTGGGATCATTTATATAATTGCATACACTTTGATTTGACTGCAGTTTTCCACTTCTAATCGCTACATTGTCATGTTTTTGCAGTGAACTCTGGCTAACAAACCCAGAGCAAGATTCAGAGATATAGTGAAGTGTATGCAGTTTGACAACTGAGTAACCACAGCCAACAGTCACGCTGTAGCCCAGTTACTCAAATCTGATTTCTCTGCTGTTACATCTCTTTGCATAAAAAAATAATTAATTTTAGGATATGTGTCACAGGGTACAGGAAGCTGTACAGGTGTGATAAGCACAAAAAGCAGCCATTGAATTATTCCAGTAGAAAATATAATTGTGTCAGTTTGTTTGCTTAAGGGTTATAAAACATTTATTACACACAACAAACAAAATACACCTTCATTTGAGCATAAGAAACATTTTAAAAGCAGCTCATTTACATCGAGAAGGTTTTCTGCTTTTTTCAGTGTGCATTACCAAAGGACCTCCTAAACAGCAGAAATGTGCTGAGTGTCCACCGCAGTGTTTGTCAGAGCGGTCAGCCTCTGGACCTCTGGGTCGCTCAGGAGGAAAAACTTCATTTCACCATAATTTCATTTTGTAGAAAAGGTCCTGGTCAGAGAATGTACAGATATGACTAACATACAATATAATCACAGGCTTCTCTCTCCACTATTGTCTCCCACATACAGTGTAAACACTCAGCTTAACAACAGCGACAGTCCTCCCACAGACTCCTGTGGGACTCAGTCTGACCAGCTCTGAGCGTCTCGGGCTGGTGTTCAGACCCCTCACTGTACTCAGGGTGATATACAGTAAGTCAGCTCTCTGCAGCGCCCCCTCCTGTGTGGATTTACAGTTACAATTCTTTCCACGTGAAATAAATTACTCATTAACCTAAGTTTGTGCTGCTGTGAGCTTAAAAAAACACCCATTTCAACATGAAAACAGGGGCCTGCTTTCTCAATCTTCACTTCTATATTTTCACTAACTCTATCAAATGCTAAGCTGATAAAATACAACTTGTGTCATGATGATTCATATAAACAGCACGCTATAGTCAACATTACTGCAGGGAGAAGTTTACAAGCTCATTGATGTCAATAATAAACTGTTTCTATAGATGGCATCTATTCAGATATGTTCAAGTCTTTAAAACAAGCATCTGAGTCTGGTCAGATAATCAGATTCTACTCTGAGAAGGTCACGTGTAGATAAAGAAAGCCCCTCTCATCTTCTGAATATGAGTTATATTATATTATATTATATTATGTATCTCCCCAACATTTATACAACTACTGTAAATGACACTTCTCCACTTTGGCCAGCTGTACAAAAGTGAAGCCAAAATATTATGAAGATGGCTGCTACCACAGCTACTCTTCAGCAACACCGGAGCATTAACTTAATATGGCAAAAATTAGATCAATCAACCTGCTGTCAAAAAACAGACAAATGAACTTTATTTTACTTTTTAATAGGTTCATGATCCATAAAAGAAACTAAAAATGAAACCCTAAATTATTGTTTCTCTAATGGCCTTCAGGCTGCATAGGTAAAGACCCTACAATAATACAGAGAAAACCCAACAGTCAGAACGACCCCGTATGAGCAGCACTTGGTGACAGTGGGAAGGAAAAACTCCCTTTTAACAGGAAGAAACCTCCATCAGAACCAGGCTCAGGGAGGGGGGGTCATCTGCTGAGAGGGGGGTGAGGGGAGAGAGACAGGACGAAAGAGAAAATAAGCTGATAAGTATCAGCTGAAGCTAAAGTGGTGGCTTCAGATGCTGAGTGAATGGCAGTCGGCCACTAAAGGTGGGTGATCCAGATGTTTCCCTTCTGTGCTGCTGTCTTACTGTCCATCAGTGGAGTCAGTCTTTATCTCTGTGTCTGTTCAGCTTTGAATGAATGACAGCTGGATTGTTCGGGCCCTCTTTCTTCACACCATCGTGGTGTTCTGGTGTTGCTGGCTCGAAGTCCATCTTTGCGTCTTTGCCTCGGTCCTCTCTGATTATCACTTAGGTCTAACAGTAAAGACAGCATGTATGCATTCACCCTGTGCTGCTATATCAAACCTGGGATTCAGATGTAAAGCAGAGTCAGCAGAGTCCCTCCCATCACCAAAATGATTCTGATGGCATTTTATATGATGAAACACTCCTGTCTGTGCATATGCAGCAAATGGAGGACATTTAGGTGCTGTAATGATGAGATGTGGTTGTGGAACAGCACAGTCTTGGTTGACAGCTCAGTAATCGCTCTCATTAGACAGCAAACTGCTCTGAGGTCAGACCACACCTTCTGCTCCTTCTATCTTCCTCTCTTCAACTTCTCTTTTTCTACTAACCCTCCTCCCTTTCTCCTTGCCTGTCTCACCCCTGAGGCAAGTCACCCCCACCCTTCCACCCTCTCTCACCTACGCAGGGTGTCTCTCGCCCGATCTTGCGGGTTTGGCAGGGCGGGATGTTTTTGTGCTCAGTGGTTTTGAAAGAACGAAGCAAATGAACCTCCAGCATGCCGAGTCATCAATCAGCACAGTCTGTCACCTAAATCATGGGACAAGTCATCATGGGGGGTGCACAGCTGTGTGTGTGTGTGTGTGTGTGTGTGTGTGTGTGTGTGTGTGTGTGTGTGTGTGTGTGTGTGTGTGTGTGTGGCTAAATGTTATCACAACAATCAGAGGAAGAAAAATTAAAGCCTTCAGTGTGAGAATGTTTTCTGTTTTCTTCCTTCTTTAAAGGTTAAGTTCAAACTAACACCCTTTATTTTAACATTATCACGCAGCATTGTTGGTTTCATCGTTAATATCACTGCTTCAAACAGTCAAGAAAATACCAGCGTGCGTTCTTGGAAGAAGACTTCACAGTTTCAAAGGGCTGATGGCATTACATGTTACTCCCACAGCAGCACAGAAACAGTAAGCAAATGCAGACAATGAGCTGTTACACTGAAGATAAGATCAGCAAAATGAGCACATTTCTGCACGTGTCCATTGCTGTACAATCTTTTATGTAATTTGAACCTTGCGTTTGGTCTGTAAAGTAGTGCTTCCACCGGGCCAACTCAAAGTATCCTGGAGCGCTGCTTTAGGCCAGCAGGTGGGGATTCTCACAGGATTCAG